>NC_063369.1:535047-536036 GCF_021869965.1 Rhincodon typus
GCTGTGTCTGTCTGTGCTGCTGTGTCTGTCTGTGCTGCTGTGTCTGTGTTGCACACGACCTCTATCTGTCTTCGTGTGAAGTGCAAGGGAGGAGTTATCGTTGTGTACAAATGAATCTCCCAGTGCCATGTACCCACCTTATCACTGTGTGCATAGACCAGTACATGGCAGTGTGATGCCTAAAGTAATGACAACTGCACAATGTGTATTTACGGTCTCCTCTTCTCTTACTCCCCCAGATATGCAACAGATCTCATGGTGTGTGTGGCTTTGGGTTGTGACATGTTTGATTATGTGTTTTCAATGTGATTGGCTCCCAAGTAGCTGAACAAGTTGGGGTGAGAGTATTCAGTCAGAAATTGGATCTTCAGAATGGGAGGAGCTGTTGAGTATCTCAAACCTGAAGATAGCCGGTTTATTTCCACTCATCCATTACAATGAGCTGTGACTTTTCATTAACATGCCAGGGACCTTTTAAACATGTGAACCAGTCACCGTGTGCCTCCTGCAAACTAGTGAAAGTATGTGGAGAAGGAAGATTGAGAAGCAACGTTCTCATTAGTAAAAGGATCATCCTAGCAAAGGCTGCGGATCAAGACCACAGATATAAATTGTGAATAGGTGGGGTCCTGGATGCTGTGGCTTTGCTGTCTGTCAGCCTGTTACTAGCCACTGCATTTTTCAACACATTTATTTTCTTTATGATTTCAGAGATGATTAAGCGTGATGTCTCTGGATTTGCCATTGGTGGACTTAGTGGTGGGGAAGAGAAGGATCATTTCTGGAGAATGGTGACACTCAGTACAGAATATCTCCCACGAGAGAAGCCACGTTACCTGATGGGAGTGGGGTACGTATTTGTCTTTGCTGTGTGCCCCATCCCTCTGTCTGTGTTGCTGTGCTTGCATTGCACAGAACCTCCAGCTATCTTCGTGTGAAGTGAGGGAGGAGTTATCGTTGTGTACAAATGAATCTCCCAGTGCCATGTA
>NC_063369.1:536046-554648 GCF_021869965.1 Rhincodon typus
TTTACGGTCTCCTCTTCTCTTACTCCCCCAGATATGCAACAGATCTCGTGGTGTGTGTGGCTTTGGGTTGTGACATGTTTGACTGTGTGTTTCCCACACGGACAGCGGTAAGAGTTCCAGGTTTTCAGGATGGCAATCTGTAACTAGTGGAGTGCCACAGGGATCAGTTCTGGGGCCACAATTATTTTCAATGTATGTTGATGATTTGGATGAGGAAAGTGAATGTACTGTTACCAGGTTTGCGGATGATACAAAAATAGGAATGGAGAGAGATTAAATGGGTGGGCAAAAACTTGGCAGATGAAATACAATGTGGAAAAATGTGAGCCTATGTGGACGGATCATGGAAAAATGTGAAAACAACAGGGTTATTGTGGTCCGTGATTTTAACTTCCCCTGTATTAACTTGGATTCCCTTAGTGCCAGGGGCTTGAATGAGGGGGATTTATTACGTGTTTCCGGGAGAGTCCTTTGAAACAATATGTAAATAGTCCAAACAGGGAAGGGGCCATAGGTAGACCTGCATTGGGGAATGAACCCAGCCAGGTGATCGAAGTTTCAGTGGGGGAGCATTTTGGAAACAGTGACTATAATTCTGTAAGTTTTAAGTTACTTATGGATAAGAGTGGCCCTTGGATGAAAGTATTAAAGCTAACTATCATAACATTAAGGAACTGGCCTTTAAAAGATTCCCATGTGCCAGATGTGGATTTACTCTCAAACAGCTGCCCCCAGCATACATTCTCCACCTTCTGCCTAGTGTTCAAGACCAGTATATTCCTGTGAAAATGAAGGATAAGGATGGCAAGATTCAGGAACCTTGGATGACCAGAGAAACTGAGAGCTTAGTCAGAAACAAAAAGGAGGCATATATAAGGTTTCAGAAACTGACGGCAGACAGATCCTTCGAAGAATACAAGGAGAGCAGGAAATAACTCGAATAAGGAATTAGGAGGGCTAAAAGGGGCCATGAAATGTCTTTGGCAAACAGGATTAAGGAAAGGCGTTTTATACATGTATAAGGAGCACGAGGGTGGCTAGGGAAAGGGTAGGCCCACTCAAGGACAAAGGAGGGAATTTATGTGTAGAGCCGGAGGAAGTGGATGAGGTTCTAAAACAATATTTTGCATCAGTATTCACAAAGGAGAAGGACATGGTGGATGGTGAGTCTAGAGAAGGGAATGTTGATATTCTGGGCATGTCAGTATAAAAAAGGAGGTGCTGCGTATTTTTAAAAAGCACTAAGATAGACCAGTTCACAGGATCTGATTGGATCTATCTCAGAATGCTGAGGGACACAGGTGAAGAAATTGCTGGGGCCTTGTACAAAATTTTTGTATCCTCGTTCATCACAGGAGAAGTCCCAGAGGACTGGAGAACAGCCAACGTTGTTCCTTTGTTTAAGAAGGGCAACGGGGATAATCTGGGAAATTACAGGCCGGTAAGCCTTACATCAGTGGTAGGGAAATTATTGGAGGAGATTCTTAGGTATAGGATTTATTCACATATGGAAAAATATGGACTTATTAGCGATAGGTGGGATGGCTTTGTGCAGGGAAGGTTGTGTCTCTCAAATTTGAGCTTTTTGAGGAAGTGACAAAGATTATTGATGAAGGCAAGCGGTAGGTGTTTATCTATCTGGCTTTTGACAAGGTCCCGCATGGCAGGCTGATACAAAGGTGAAGTCACATGGGATCCACAGTGTGATGGTAAGATGGATACAGAATTGCCTTGCTTACGGAAGACTGAGAGTAGTGCTCGAAGGGTGTTTTCTTTTTTGACTAGAGAGCTGTGATCAGTGGTGTTCCATAGAGATCAGTGCTGGAACCCCTGTTGTTTGTAATATCTATGAATGATTTGGAGGAGCCTGATTAGTAAATTTGTGAACAACACAAAGATTGGGGGAGCTGTGGCCAGTGCAGATTGTCAGAGGATACAGCAAGATATAGATAGACTGGAGATGTGGGCGGAGAAATGGGAGACTGAGTTTAATCTGAACAAATGTGAGCTGATGTATCTTGGGAGATCTAATGCAGGAGAGAAATATATGGTAAATGGCAGAACCCTTATTAGCATCAACATAGAGGGATCGAGGCGTACAGGACCACCGTTCCCTGAAAGTAGCTCCACAAGTAGATAAGCTAGTCAATGTATATAGTATGCTTACCTTCATCGGTCAGAACATGCAGCATAAAAATTGGCAAGTCATGTTGTAACTGTATAGAACTTTAGTGAGGCCACATTTGGAATACTGTGTACAGTTCTGATCACCATACTACCAGAGGGATGTGAAGGCTGTGGAGAGGGTACAGACAACATGGACGCAAAATGTTTTTAGTTTGCAAAGGTATCATGTATTGGCACAGTCTAACTGTGCTATGGTGTTCTTTGTTCACTAGGCTGATACCGGGTTTGGAGGGATTTTTGAGGAGAGGTTGAGTAGCTTGGACTTGTACTCGTTAAAATTTGGAAAAATGAGAGGATACTTGATTGAAATGTGCAAAATTCTTATGGGACTTAACAGAGTCGATTCAGAAAGCTCGTTTTCCCTTGTGGCGAGTCTAGGACCAGAGGACATAATGTCAAGAGTAAGGAATTGCCCATTTAAGACAGAAGAGGAGGAACTTTTTGAGGATGGTGTTTTTTGAAATTCTTTACCACAGACAGCTGCCGAGCCTGAGTCATATGTATATAAAAGGCTGAGATCGGCAGATTTTTAATCAGTAAAGGTTATGGGGTTAAGGTTGGAAAGTGGAGTTGAGGATTATCAAGTCAGCCATAATCTCATTAAATGGCAGAGCTGACCTAATGGCCTGAATGGCTGACTTCTGGTTCTGTGTCTTTGGATCTTAGAATTCTTTCATTGGTACCATTAGCAGACCTGGTCAGTTGGACATGGAATCCTTTCCTACTATAAGATGTGTAGATGTGATTATGTCAGTGTTTTCTGTTCCAAGAGCACATATTTGCAGAACTGTGTAAAGCAGCTATTGTTTTGGTGATTGTATGGGGAGAGAATGGTCTCTGACCAGACAGTGCTCAGGATGTGCAAGGGAAACTTTTAAATGATGTGGTTTGGAGTTGAATGAAGCAATTTTGCAAGATGTAACAGGATGTTTAGCTAGAAACTAATAACTGAATTTAAGTTGCTTGAGAATGGCAGAGGAATCTAAAAATGGATCGTATCTAAGGTTTTGGAGTAGATTTGTAGCTTGGGTTGTGGGTGTTGAGGTTGATTGGCTCGCCGAGCTGGTTTGTTGTTCCGCAGATGTTTCGTTACCGTGCTTGGTAACATCCTCAGTGCAGCCTCTGATGAAGTGTCGGTGTGTTTTGCCGCCTGGCTTTTAAACTCTGGGGTCCGTTGCGATGGATTGCCTAACTTCCAGGTTTCCTCCGTAGTAGAATGTATATGTGGTCGAGTTCAATGTATTTATTAATAGCCTGCTTCGTGGAGTGCCATGCTTCCAGGAATTCTTGTGCTTGTCTCTGCCTAGCCTGTCCCAGGATCTTGGTGTTGTCCCAGTCGAAGTCGTGGTTCTCCCTTGTCCATGTGGATTGAGATGAGCGAGTATTGGTCGTGTCTTTTTGTAGCCAGTTGGTGTTCAATGGATCATATCATCTCTGCTAGCTCAGTTAAAAGTTCAAGCTAAATGATCTTTAAAAATAAGTTCATGGGGTGTGGATATCACTTGTCAGACCAGTATTATTGCCCATCCCTAAATATTCTTGAGGATTATTATGAATGCTGTAGTCCATGTTGTGCAGGTAGAAGCACAGAATTGTCATGAAGGGAAATCTAGGATTTTGATTCAGTGACCGAGAAGGAATGGTGATATATTTCTGAGTCAGGATGCTGTGTGAGTTGGAGAGGAACTTGCAAATGGTGATGTTCCCATAGATCTGTTGCCCATCTTTCTAGATGGCCAAAGGTTTGGAAGGTGCTGCCAAAGTAGCCTTCGTGAATTTATGCAGTGTATCTTGTAGATGGTATACAAACTGCTACTGAGCATGGGTGGTGGAAGGAGTGAATATTTATGGATGTGGCATTTGTTCTGGACCAGACCAGACCCCGTCAAAATACATTAGGAAGGTAGCCTAGACATGATCCTTTCCATATTTTAAAGGTAAATGACAGATGCTGTGTTCCAGATGCAATTCGATTGGTCAAACTACTTGACATTAAACAAAACACAATTTATATAAACACTATAGTTAAAATATAACAAAAGAAAGAAGAACTTGGAATAATTTAGCTCTTTACTTAACAGAATAATAGATACTATGACAGTGACTAATTAACTAATGTGTAGTTGTTCAAATGCTGCCTCAATGTCAAGAGCAGTCACTCTTGCCTCACCCCTCTTGTAACCTTAATAAACATGGAATTTCTGGCTGTTGGGGCTTTCCTAGTTAGTCATGGAGCTGGATTTTAGTGCAAGGGAAGCCAGAGCCAGAGCCAGGAATGCTGTTCAACCCATTATGGGGCTTCGGGTCATCTCTGAGCTGCTAGCCTGGTTACTGAAGGTGATGTTACTTAACTGCTTCAACACTGCGGTCTAATCTGTCCCCTCTAATTTCTCAGCGATTTGGGTCTGCACTTGTTCCTTGGGGATCCCTGCAACTGAAAAACAGGCAATATGCCAAGGATTTCAAACCCATCGATGAGGATTGTGACTGTCCTACATGTAAGAGGTAGGAAAGGTGGCTGATTGTTCTCTGCATCTCACATCAACTGCTGGTCATCTTTATTACTGTGGATGAAATATCTCCATCTTGCAGCTTTGAAGGTAACGCAGTTAGCCTTTGTTCCTGAGTTAGAAGGAGAAAACTCTTGCACATCATCCAGGGAAGCTAATGAAAAATTTGTATATCTGCATGGTTATTGAGTGCAACAAGACTGAATTATGCTGTGATGCTGTCCATTGTTTAATTGCTTGTGTAGGTGAAATGTGAAGTGTGGCAACTGTAATAAATTATTTAATGGCAGTTATCCCAGGCAGAGAGAGTGAATCATAGGGGCCCATTGAGTCCGTGTCAAAAGCAACCACCTAAACTATTCCAGTCTTATTTTCCAGCATTTGGTCAGTGGTGCCTGTGCGTGTGTGTATGTTGATGGGGATGGGAAGAAGCAATGTTGTTCGTGCTACAGTTTTGCAGAAAACCACCAATATAGTTTGTGGTATTTGTGTCAGAGGGGTTGCTAGTCCAACCAGTCCAGGAATCTGTCTAATCTGCTGTCCTACGTTTGTCAGGTACACTCGAGCATATCTACATGCCCTGTTCAGGAGTGACACTGCTGCCCTCCATCACATCACCATCCACAACATTGCCTACCAGGTGAGGAAGCTGTACTCTGTATCTAACCCCATGCTGGACCTGTCTGGAGTATTTGATTGGGAGTGTGATGAGGAGGATTTACTTTGTTTAAGAATGGAGGGAGTGTAACTCTATATTTAACATCACACTCTACCTATCCTGGGACAGTTTGATGTGAACAATGCAGTGGATGTTTTACTCTGCATCTAACCTCTTGCTGTACCTGTACTGGGACTGTTATATGGGGAAAGAGGGATGGGCTTTACTTGCAGTTTAAAGGAGTAAAGGAAGCTTTACTCTGTATCTAACCCTGCATTGTTCCTGTTCTGGGAGTGTTCCCCACACAATACTTCATCTGTCAGATCTTTGTCAACTCAATCTAACCTATTTATATGTTGATGTAGCTGCCTCACCTCCACTTTACAACTTGCTTTCTAATCTATCTTATGAATATCCCTTCATTCATATCACTTATATAGATTGTGAACAGTCGAGGGCAGCACTGAGTCCTGTGGCACATCTCTCACTATATCTTGATAGCCTGAGAAAAGAACTACTTATGCTTACTGTCATGCTTCCTCTTAGCAGTCAATCTTCTGTCCCTGCCAATATGCTATTCCCTCATACAATAAGCTTTTACTTTCCACAGTAACCTTGTTGAGGTATTTTATCAGATGCCTTCTAAGTACGTCTATTGGTTTCCCTTCCTTGTAGCATGTGTTCATTCCTCAAAGAGCTCCAACAGATCAGTTAAACATTACGTCCCTTCACAAAACCATGTTGACTCTGCCCAATTATGTTGAATTTATTTAAGGGCTTTGTTAACATTTTCCCCAACATATTAACTGGCTTGTGGTTTCCTGCTTTGTTCTCCCTCTTTTTTGAACAAATAATTTGCTGTCTTCCCATGAATCTAAGGAGTTTTTAAAAATTGAAACCAATGCATCAACTCTCTCGGTAGCCACTTTTAAAAAGGACCCTATGGATGCCAGTCCATCAGGAGCTGGACACATCAGACCACATCTCCATTTTACTCAGGACCATTTTCCCTGAGTGATTTGTCATTTCAGTTCCTCAATTTTCATATGGCTCAGATAATTCAAAAGATTCTGCTTCTTACTTTAGTCCTAGCTCTTCACACTGACTATGCAAAATCTCATACTTTATCCTGTCTAGATGTCTTGAACCCTGGTCATGGGCAGATCACAGTTGCCTCAGACTGACACTCTGCTGCATAGAACAGTGTAAATCCCTCAGACTATATTGTCCCTCATTATCGTTGCTCCCCCTACTTGGATACCTTCCTGTCCCACGGTTCCATGGTCGTTTAGCTCATCCACTCTGTGGTAGCCCTGTTCAAACAAGCTGAACCTCAAACCTGTTGGACAATTGCAAAGGGTGATGCTCCTGCTTTCTGGGTCTCCTTACCTGTCTCCCTCACAATCTCAAACTCCTGTCCCTGACAACATTTGTTCAATTTGCAATGTCTCCTGGAACAATGCTTCCAGATAACTTCCTGATGTGTCACTGTACCCATAGATCAGTCTCTAGGTAGTAAAGTTCAAGCTGAAGCTGCTTGAGCTTTAAACTCTTACTGCAAGTATGTTTGCCCTGGATCACACTAGGCATGCAGGAAGTCCCACATATGTAGCTCTACAGACACATCACTCATCCTGACATCCTTACTATATTCAAATTTAACTTTGTCATTTTATTCAATTATGTTTGCTTAGCTTTTTAGCATTTGGTGGCAATATTAATGTATAAACTACTTGAACCTTCAGAGTAGAACAAACCTTAGTCATTTACCAGGCAGTCAGCAGATAAGTAGTTGCGTGTGATGTAGCAGAGGAAGAACCAATACCTGGATGCTGAAATACTTAGCAGACAAGAACCTCTTTGCTCTTCCTCCCCTAACTCCCTTATTACCCAACTCCTAGCAATGTTGTAAGCAAGCACTAAAAGGCTGAGCTGATCCAGTTACAGAGAAACCTGCTTCAGCTACTTCTCTATATCTAAATGTACTTCCAGTGGACACCTTGTTAAAACTCAGCTTTAAGCAGAGAACTTCAGAATTTAAACTGCAGATTTATTAAATACTAATTAATGCTAGGTACAAACAAAATTAGATTTGTACAAAAAGAATAAGACTTTTTCATATACCAATTGCCAGCATTCAGTCTGAGCAAACATTCATGCTCTGCCTGCTTCAGCTTTGGTATGTTTGTGCTATTGAGCAAGCAGTACCTATGTGCCTGGTGCCTGTCTGCTGACTATTTGGTGCAGGAGGTGTGATTAACCATGAGTGTCAAGGATAGTTTAGAATAAAAAGCATTTAATAAAAAGCACCTCTCAATGTTTGCGTGTTTATATGTTCTGAAGAGTGATCAGGAGTGAGCCTCACTGCTTCCTTACACTTGTAATGTTGGGACTGTTGCTAATGCCCAGAAATTTGGCTGAACAGGGCTGCATCATGTCATTGCTCCTGTTAGATCCATTGATTTTGCTGAGCTAGGACAATACTTTGTTTTGCAGTTGAACCTGATGTACTCAATCCGTGAGAGTATTCAGCAAGGACGATTTCCAGTCTTCATTCAGCAGTTCATGAAGCGGATGTATGGGAGTAAAGAGGAATACCCACGCTGGGCTGTTGAAGCACTCAGCACGGTCAATGTTCAACTGGAATAGAGGGTCTGGGACACCTATTGCTGAATGAAGGTAACACACTCACCAAGGAAAGGGGCATTCTCCATTATGTATGCTGGAGTCTGTGACCTCTTGCACTCACCTATGTTTGTGTTGCTAGCTGTGTAACTTGTTCCAAAATTAAGTGATTTTTAAGAAATGTTGAATGTATTAACACTTGTGACAGCATCTCCATTATTCATCATGTGATCCTGCCTCCAGGTGTGCGCTGATCCTGGGCAGACTGCCTGAAGTTAGTGCTGGAGCCACAATCCTTTTTATATTATTAACATCAATTCATATGCCTTTTGCCAGTGTGACCTAAAAGTGCATAAAATATGACAGCGAACACTCTTAGAGACACAAAAAGGACAAAATATTCTTAATGCAAGCTTGTTTATGTCTCATTAAAACAGCCAGTTATGAAAACAAATTTTATTTTTCAAGTAAATTTCATTACAAAAAGCGGACTGACTCCTGCCTCATTCCTACAAAAACGTCTTCGCACCCTCTGCACGTGGCTGTTCCCTGGCTTTGTTCTATATTTTTGCTCCATTTTTGCAGCAGCAGCAGGAGCGGTGAGAGCGAGAACCAGGGGGCTGCCGGGAAGGTAAGTTCTTCATTTCGGCAGTGGAGCTGAGTGGGAGCGGTCGAATTGCGCCCTGAGAAGGTGAGTGAACTGATATATTTGGGCAGTGGCTAAACCCAAGATACTACAGGTGTAGTGTCTCCCACCCGCCCCCCCTCCTCTGACCAAAAAAAGAGACTCTGTGGTGTGATGATAAGGTAAGGCTTTTCTTTTTCTTTTTTTTAAATCATGTCCTGGTAAGTAGAGTGATCGGTAAAAATCTTTTCGTTTTATCTATTATTTTATATTCTAGTAGGACTAAGCTAAGCTTAAGAGTAAAAATGGCAGGAGATCCCAGACCTGTGTTATGCTTCTCTTGCTCAATGTGGGAGCTTAGGGATGCAGCTGATGTCCCTGACTCCTACACGTGTAGGAAGTGTGTCCAGCTGCAGCCCTTGTTAGACCGTATGACAGCTCTGGAGCTGTGGATGGACTCACTTTGGAGCATCCGCGATGCTGAGGAAGTCATGGATAGCACGTTCAGCAAATTGGTCACACCGCAGATTAGGATTGTTGAGGAAGAAAGGGAATGGGTGACCAAAAGGCAGAGAAAAAGCAGGAAGGCAGTGCAGGTGTCCCCTGCAGTCATCTCCGTCCAAAACAGATATGCCGTTTTGGACACTGTTGGGGGAGATGGCTCACCAGGGGAAGGCAGCAGTAGCCAGTTCATGGCACCGTGGCTGGCTCTGTTGTACAGAAGGGTGGGAAAAAGAGTGGAAGGGCTATAGTCATAGGGGATTCGATTGTAAGGGGAGTAGATAGGCAATTCTCTGGTCGAAAACGAGACTCCCGAATGGTATGTTACCTCACAGGTGCATGGGTCAGGGATGTCTCAGATCGACTGCAGGACATTCTGAAGGGGGAGGGTGAACAGCCAGCTGCCGTGGTGCCTATAGGCACCAGTGACGTAGGTAATAAACGGGATGAGGTCCTACAAAGAGAATTTAGGGAGTTAGGAGCCAAGTTAAAAAATAGGACCTCGGAGGTCGTAATCTCAGGATTGCTACCAGTGCCACGTGCTAGTCAGAGTAGAAATAAAAGAATAGGCAGGATAAATGAGTGGCTTGAGAGATGGTGCAGGAGGGAGGGGTTCAGATTTTTGGGACATTGGGACCGGTTCTGGAGGAGGTGGGACTATTACAAACCAGACGGTCTACACCTGGGCAAGACTGGAACCAATGTCCTCGGGGGTGCTTTTGCTAACGCTGCTGGGAGGGTTTAAACTAATGTGACAGGGGGATGGGAACCAAATGAGGACGTTAGTGGACAGTAAGGAGGTAGTAACTAAAGCCTGTTAAGAGTAGGCACAGAGCAGATGATGAACGCAAAGGGACAAGTGGTCTGAGGTGCATTTGTTTTGATGCGAGAAGTGTAGTAGGTAAGGCAGGTGAACTTAGGGCTTGGATTAGTACCTGGGAGTATGATGTTATTGCTATTACTGAGACTTGGTTGAGGGAAGGGCAAGATTGGCAAGTAATATCCTAGCATATAGATGCTTCAGGCGGGATAGAGAGGGAGGTAAAAGGGGTGAACGAGTTGCGTTACTGGTCAAAGAGGATATCACAGCTGTGCTGAAGGAGGGCACTATGGAGGACTCGAGCAGTGAGGCAATATGGGCAGAGCTCAGAAATAGGAAGGGTGCAGTAACAATGTTGGGACTGTACTACAGGCCTCCCAACAGCGAGCATGAGATAGAGGTACAAATATGTAGACAGATAATGGAAAGATGTAGGAGCAACAGGGTGGTGGTGATGGGAGATTTTAATTTTCCCAACATTGACTGGGATTCACTTAGTGTTAGGGGTTGAGATGGAGCAGAATTTGTAAGAAGCATCCAGGAGGGTTTTATAGAACAGTATGTAAATAGTCCAACTCGGGAAGGGGCCTGGTGTTAGGGAATGAGCCCGGCCAGGTGGTTGAAGTTTCAATAGGGGATTACTTTGGGAATAGTGATCACAATTCCGTAAGTTTTAGAATACTCATGGACAAAGATGAGAGTGGTCCTAAAGGAAGAGTGCTAAACTGGGGGAAGGCCAACTGTAGCAAAATTTGGCAAGAGCTGGGAAATGTGGATTGGGAGCAGCTGTTTGAGGGTAAATCCACATTTGATATGCGGGAGGCTTTTAAAGAGAGGTTGATTAGAGTGCAGGACAGACATGTCCCTGTGAAAATGAGGGATAGAAAGGGCAAGATTAGGGAACCATGGATGACAGATGAAATTGTGAGACTAGCAAAGAAGAAAAAGGAATCATACATAAGGTCTAGGTGATTGAAAACAGATGAAGCTTTGGAAGAATATCGGGAAAGTAGGACCAATCTGAAACGAGGAATTAAGAGAGCTAAAAGGGGTCATGAAATATCTTTAGCAAACAGGGTTAAGGAAAATCCCAAAGCCTTTTATTCGTACAGAAGGAGCAAGAGGGTAACTAGAGAAAGGGTTGGCCCACTCGAGGACAAAGGAGGGAAGTTATGTGAGGAGTTAGAAAATGAGCGAGATTCTTAATGAGTACTTTGCGTCAGTATTCACCGAGGAGAGGGACATGACGGATGTTGAAGTTAGGGATAGATGTTTGATTAATCTAGGTCAAGTTGGCAGAAGGAGGCGCGGGGGTGTAGTGTTGGGTATTCTAAAAGGCATTAGGGTGGACAAGTCCCCAGGTCCGGATGGGGTCTATCCCAGGTTACTGAGGGAAGCGAGAGAGGAAATAGCTGGGGCCTTAACAGATATCTTTGCAGCATCGTTGAGCACGGGTGAGGTCCCAGAGGACTGGAGAATTGCTAATGTTGTCCCCTTGTTTAAAAAGGGTAGCAAGGATAATCCAGGTAATTATAGACAGTGAGCCTGACATCAGCGGTGGAGAAGCTGCTGGAGAAGGTACTGAGGCATAGGATCTATTTACATGTGGAAGAAAATGGGCTTTAGTGATCGGCAGCATGGTTTTGTGCAGGGAAGGTCATGTCTTACTTGATAGAATTCTTTGAGGAAGTGACAAAGTTGATAGATGAGGGAAAGGCTGTAGATGTCATATACATGGACTTCAGTAAGGTGTTTGATAAGGTTCCCCATGATAGGCTGATGGAGAAAGTGAAGTTGCATGGGGTCCAGAGTGTACTAGCTAGATGGATAGAGAACTGGCTGAGCAACAGGAGATAGAGAGTTGTAGCGGAAGGGAGTTTGTCAAAATGGAGAACTGTGACCACTGGTTTTCCACAGGGATCCGTGTTGGGACCCTGTTGTTTGTGATATACATAAATGATGTGGAGGAAGGTATAGATGGTCTGATTAGCAAGTTTGCAGATGACACTAAGATTGGTGGAGTGATAGATAGTGAAGGGGACTGTCGGAGAATGCAGCAGAATATAGTTAGATTGGAGAGTTGGGTGGAGAAATGGCAGATGGAGTTCAATCCAGGCAAATGCGAGGTGATGCATTTTGGAAGATCCAATTCAAGAACGAACCAGATGGTAAATGGAAAAGATCTGGGTGTTCAGGTCCATTGTAGCCTGAAGGTGGCAATGCAGGTCGATAGAGTGGTCAAGAAGGTGTAGGGCATGCTTTCATTCATTGGATGGGATATTGAGTACAAGAGTTGGCAGGTCATGTTGCAGGTTGGACTTTGGTTCGACCACATTTGGAATACTGTGTACAGTTCTGGTCGCCACATTACCGAAAGGATGTGGATGCTTTGGAGAGAGTGCAGAAGAGGTTCACTAGGATGTTGCCTGGTATGGAGGGCGCTAGCTATGAAGAGAGGTTGAGTAGATTAGGATTATTTACATTAGAAAGACAGAGATTGAGGGGAGACCTGATTGAGATCTATACAGGGTGGATAGCAAGAAGCTTTTTCCCCAGAGTAAGGGACTCAATTTCGAGGGGTCACAATTTCAAGGTGAGAGGGGAAAAGTTTAAGGGAGATATGCGTGGAAAGTTCTTTACGCAGAAGGTGGAGGGTGCCTGGAATGCATTGCCAGTGGAGGTGGTAGAGGCAGGCACAGTAGCGTAATTTAAGATATATCTAGACAGATACATGAATGGGCAGAGAGATACAGATCCTTGGAAAATAGGCAACAGGTTTAGATAGAGGATCTGGATCGGCACTGGCTTGGAGGGCCATAGGGCCTGTTCTTATGTTGTAATTTTCTTTGTTCTATATCCTTTCTACCTTAGCCTACTTCCATCAATTAGGGATGATATTAATTAACATTAAATACAAACTATATTTGATGAGATTATCAAAGGAAATATGTTCAAAGTGGGGCAGGGTATTTATAGATAGGCTAACCTTGGCGATGGGTATATTATTGAAACAGAGGGCAGAATCCGATTGGCCAAGGGCATGTTTAATTAACATGGTAGAAAAAAGCAGTAGGCCATTCTGCCCTTAGACCCTACACCACCATTCAATATGATCTCAGCTGATCATGCAACTCAGTCCCCTGTTCCTGTTTTCTCCCCATACCCTTTGATCCATTGATCCTAAATCAGAAAAAAGCACAATAAGTAAACTTAATTGATTTTTAATTAACGACTGCCAGAAACAATGATGTTAACATTCACTAGATGGATAAAGTTCTGAGCAAAGCTGCTTTTGTTAGCCATGTTCTCGTAACAAGAATACCTGCTGACAGCAGATAAAATAAGGTTAGCTTTCTACAGCCATATGAAATAATAAATTGCAACATGTTTGTCTTTGAATTGGGTAATTATAATTATCTATTTCTTATGGTCTCATAGGATAAGACATTAGGAGTAGGCCATTTGGCCATTCAGTAGTGTCATGACTGATCCAAACTCATGTCTTTCCTGCCCTTTCCCCATAACCCTTGATTTCCTGACTGATCAAGCATCTAACTCCCCCTTAAATATACACAAGGAGTCTGCACCCACAGCTCTCTGGCAAGGAGTTCAAAAGACTCTCAACCCTCAGAAGAAATTCCTTCTTTATTTTGAGACTATGCCTCTGGTCCTAGACTCTCCCATGAGGGGAAACATCTCTCAGCACTTACCCTGTCAAGCGCCATTAGAATTTGATATATTTCAATGAGATCACCTCACTTTGCTCATAAAACAATCCCTCCAATGAAATAATATCTTTTAAATAAGGGGACCAAAACTGTCAGCGTACTCCCAGATGTTGTCTCATCAGCCCTT
Organism: Rhincodon typus; assembly: GCF_021869965.1. Taxonomy (NCBI): domain Eukaryota; kingdom Metazoa; phylum Chordata; class Chondrichthyes; order Orectolobiformes; family Rhincodontidae; genus Rhincodon; species Rhincodon typus. Next base: position 549,828 of record NC_063369.1, read on the forward strand.
GTACAGTTTGTTTCACATTGGCAGTTTTCCAATCCTCTGGCACATTTCCAGAATCCAAGGATTTTTGGAAATTACAACCATCTCTATAGCAACTCTTAAGAACCCTGGAACTATTCTTTAGTATTAATAGAATGTTCATGATGACCTCTCATTAAATGTATTTTACTAAAAAAGCTGTTAGTTAGTTTTTATATTTCATGCATTACCCAGCAAGCTAATGAAACATCTGTGCGTGAACTAATGAACCAATCACAGCATCCACAACCCGAGCTACAAATCTACTCAAGAACCTCAGTCACGTTAGTTTGCTCTCAAGTTTGTATTCTTTTTGTTTTTAGTCCTCTGCTGGATTCCGAATTTTTCCTAGTCCTTGGGACTATCACTGACTTTTGTTTTAAATGCTTTTTCTTTCACTCCTTAACTTTCTTGGTTAGCCATGGTTGGTTTATGCGTATCTTAGAATCTTTCTTCTTTATGAAGATTCTCTTTTGCTGACAGTCATGAATTACTTACCTAAATGTCTGCCACTACTTGCTTACTGCCATTCCTGTTAATCTATCTGCCCAGTTCACTTTGAATTCAATGATTCCATGATAGTTAGCTATAGTGTGAAAACAGGCCATTCGGCCCAACAAGTTCACACTGACTCTTTGAGGAGCACCCCACGCAGACTCACCCTTCCATCCCTGGAGTTTCCATGGCTAATCCACCTAACCTACACATCCCTGGACACTGTAGCATAGCCAACCCACCTAACCTGCACATCTTTGGACTGTAGGAGGAAACCCATGCAGACACGGGGAGAATGTGCAAACTCCACACAGGCAGTTGCCCGAGGCTGGAAGTGAACTTGGGTCCCTGGTGCCGAGGCAACGGTGCTAACCACTGAGCCACCATGCTGCCCCTTAAACTCTAACTTCATTTCATTACATTTCCCCATATTTAAGTTAAACTCAGCCATTTCCGACTAGGTATCTCACACTCAAACTGAAAATTAAATTTTATCATATTATGGTCACTATTTCCTCGGGGATCTTTCACTCCAAGGTAATTTATTAAATCTGCCTCATTATTCGTTACCAAGGCTGGGATAGCCAGCTGCCTGACGTAGGGGATCCCTGATTTACAAACATCTGACTTATGAATGCTTGTACTTACAGGGGGGTAATTTTAAAGGCATGACAATCAAACAGTTCCTGTAATTATGAACAGCTGCTTTATATTGTCCTGTATTGTGTTCTCAATTGTGTACAAATCGACTTGTGAACAGACTCCAGCATGTAACCTGGAGACTGCCTGTATTGCTCTAGGAAACTATCCCTAATGCACTATGACTTTGCTGTTGTAGCTATCTTTTCAAATTAGATTAACCCAATCAATATGAAGATCAAAGTCACCCATATTGGAAAGAAGACAGCAAATTAGAACAGACACAATTTGTACATTAAAATTAAGAAGCCTATTTATATGAACACAAAACCCCTATACAGACTTGTGTAATTCTTTATTCCAACCCATCATTAAAAATGCTTTTTGCCAATAAAATCCCTGTTTAAGTTATTATCTTAAGAGTATATCCTATTTTAACTCTTAAGAATTAAACCCATAAAGTAAATCATTTGGTGAATTGGTTGATTCTAATTAGGCATCATCCAAAATTCTTAGAACTAGTACATCAAAGCAATTGCAAGATAAAAAAGGTACCAGAAATTTAATTGAAGGAGAAAGGAAATTAGTACAGAACACTGATGTGCACCATATCATATTTGTACATATATGTTTTTGTAGTCTCACTTGTTCTAGTGGAAGCTTATGTGGCCACATTAGAAAGGAAAACAAGTACTACTGTCAGAGATTTGCTGATCATTGCACAATATTCAGCACTATTCGTGACACTCCAGGTACTGAAGCAGTTCATGTTCAAATGCAGTAAGATCTGGACAACATCCAGGTTTGGGCTGACAAGGAGCAAGTGACATTTGCAGCACACCGGTGCCATGCAATGACCATCTCCAACAAGACAAAGAATCTAAGCATATCCTCATGACATTCAATGGCATTATCTTAACTGAATTCCTCACATCAACATCCTGGATGCTACCATGGACCAGAAACTGAACTGGACTAAACTATAAATACTGTGATTACAAGAGCAGGTCAGAACCTGGGAAATCTGCAGTGACTCTCCAAAGCCTATCCACCATTTACAAGGCACAAATCAGGAGTGTGATGAAATATTCTTCACTTGCATGGATAAATGCACCTCCACTTACATCCAGGACAAAGCAGCTAGCTTGATTAGCACCACATCCATTAGCATCCACTTCCTCCACCACCAATGCTCAGTTGCAGCAATATGTACCACCTACAAGACGCACCGCAAAAATTCATTAATGCTTCCATCACCTTCCAAATTGTTGAGCATTACCGCCAATAAGTACAAGGGCAGCAGATAATGGGAACACCATCACCTGTGAGTCCCTTCCAAGCCACACTCCATCCCAAATTGTATAGCGGGCCTCTTACAGCACATGGACTTCAGTGATTCAAGAAGGCAGCTCAACACAATCTTCTCAAGTACATGCCATGAATGGATTTAAAAAAAAATAGAAGGTAGACTATTTGTCTGCTCCAGAGATAGAAATACTCCCATTAGAATATCTGATAGAATTGCTTTTACAGATAAAAAAGTGAACCTAAAAGTTAAGGAGATCACCGTGCTGCAATTGATGGCTCGTCTAACATTAATTTAGTCCATTTTCATTATATAAAATAGCCCCCAGCCAGGCAATCTCTACCACTGAGACATACAATTGCTAAGTCATAGGAATATCATCTACAGCTCTGTAACAAATGCAGCTGTTTTGAGATGGCATTTCCAGGGTCAAGCAGCAAATATAGCCTTATTATTGCTGCCCAAGCCCAAGACTGAAAACTGTTCCATTTCCAGATCCTTGCACACAATTCCTTGAAATGGAAGGTGAAAAATTCTTGCAAAAACATATGCATCAAGACAAAAGATCATGTCAAAGATTATGCAACAAATTATGACATTTGTTTTACTTTATAAACATTTTATTCAACCACTTTGAGAGGAAGATCAACTGCAATACTGTTCAACTAATACAGAAAACAAAGTACAAAACATGGTATCTTAAAATAATTCACACAATTATATAAACTAAACCAAAAAAAGCAGAAATGCACTTTAGAACAAAGCTTCACTTCTAGACAACTCTGCAAGAAAACCATTGAAGAGATTATACATTACGGATAGGGAGAGAGTACTGCATTCACAACTACCAGGCAAAAATGACCATTCCAAAATGGACTGCAGGAACCAGAATGTGTTACGTGTTGATTTCAGCACACATTGTGTTTAAAATAAAAAAAATTGCAGGTGTCAAAATCAGGGATCAGAATCTCCCTGCCTGATTAATAAGAAACATCACTAAAGTAGCGCCTAGAGCACTAGCAGCCAAAATGGTCAAATGGATGGGAAAGGGGAGGAACAAAATACCATTACAAGCCAACACCAAGTTGCTCTGACGTTATTTTCTCAGTACAGTTACCACCTTACCCAGTCAGGACTCATATTTGGTCAGTTTATGAGAACACTACTGACTTTCAAAGGCTCTGCCCACTCCCTTGGAGGCACAACACAATAATTTAACAATTTATACAATTATTACTGCAGAATTATCCAACTGGGCTCTCTGCCATATCAAAAGCTACCAGATTATTCTGGCTAGAAGGCAACACATGCCCCTTAGTGAGTGGTGTTAGGATTCCAAATCTGGAACCTGAATGTCACATTGAAGCATCATACACCACAGCGCTATTTACTAAAGAAATGGCATTGAACTCCACCTTAAAGAGTATGCAGTGCTAGTGGAAAGTGGTCACACAAGATTTTTTTTAAAATTTGTCTGCAGTATTTAAGAAAAATAGATACAGCAGTTAGGGAAAAAAACGAAGTGGATGTAGGGTCTTCTGATCCTGTTTATCTGTACTGGTAGGTGTTCATGCTGTGGTCTCCTCTGCCATAGCCCCCACCTGGGCTTGAATAGGACGACTGACTTGATCCATATCCCACAGACGATGGTGTGTTGTAGCCACTCTGGGAAGGGTACCCTGTGAGCAATTAACAACATTTGCAATGTTGGACAGTTACATACATGTCCCATGGTAAAATAGCATGTTTGAACTAATGCCTCCAACCAGGAATAAAACGACATGAAAAACAGCAAATCCAGCTGCTACACAGCTTCTACTAAAGTGATACCACCAACTCCTCCAATGATCAAGTGGCAAAGTGCCTCAGAGCTATACAATCAACCCCTTCTTAATGCTGCTTGCTACCACTGGATGCAGTGCCCCTAAGAATCCACAATGTAAAAGGAAAAGGAGGAATGTAGAAGGAAAAGGAGGAATGCAGAAACAGATAAAATTGCGTCAACTCCAAAAGGTTGGCTCCTAAATCTATCCAGTTTCCCAGAGTTGACATTCTGCCAATAAACATCAAGCTACAGATGCATAAGATTGGCACAGGATTTATCAAAGCATGGTTTTCAAGATGGCAAGAGGGGAAGACAGTACAAGATAAATGATAGGATAAAGGGACAGGAAATAAGTAACATTTATCACCCCGAAACTGCTCTTCTCCAGTGCCCAATTTCCCATATCAGTTTAAATATACAGTTTGAATTGAATCAGAGATAGTAGGAACTGCAGATGCTGGAGAATCCGAGATAACAAGGTGTAGAGCTGGATGAACACAGCAGGCCAAGCAGCGTCATAGGAGCAGGAAGGCTGAAGTTT
>NC_063369.1:555048-608798 GCF_021869965.1 Rhincodon typus
AAACTTCAGCCTTCCTGCTCCTATGACGCTGCTTGGCCTGCTGTGTTCATCCAGCTCTACACCTTGTTATCTCGGTTTGAATTGAATGTTCTTTTGTCAGAGATTCTACAAGTGTTTGTAATCAAGCACTCTATTTGTTCCTTTTAGCAGTTTTCCTTTTGGTTTCTAGTTGTTCCCAGCTACCTGGCTTATTTTGGAGTCAAAAGTGTGCTCCAATAAAAGCCTTGGAAATGTAGAACATTAAATTCACAAATGCAGCAAGAGTCCATTCTTTAGTCAATTAGTAAGATCATATTAGCTAATCACATTTAAGTCATTTTCATTACAGCTTACCAGAATATGAGCCACTAGCACCTCCACCTCCTCCGTAACCTCCCGACGTGTTAGAAGAATAGGAACTACTCCCACCAGAGCCATATGATGAGCTACTGTATCCTACAAAACAACAGAACATACTGAGAAACTGGTTCCATGACTGGACACATTCTCTTGTCCATATTCTCTGATCCATTACCATGTCCTTTAAGCATAACTTAAATAAGATATCAAGTCACCTCCTCCACGAATTTGGTTATATGCCCTGCACTTCATGTGTCAGCTCTGTGAATCTCAAGAGGGGTCAAAAGTTTAGCTACAGTTTCTCCCCCACCACCTCAGACAACTGTCTACAGGGTTCTGAAACAGAAACTGCCAATTTCTATTTTTGTTCAGATCAATAACATCCACGGGTTTTTTTGTCTTATTTTGGGCTATAGATTCCGTGTGTGCCTCTACCAAGCATATTTTCAGAAAATGGGAGCAGATTTTATAGCTATGAAGTGGGTCACTAATTTTCATACTTCAGTTGCAGATATTCATTTCCAAATCCACATCCTTCTTTGCTGCGTTGAAACCAACACTCACCTCCGATGCATCAAATGTGATCTTTCAGAGGGCCTCAAACAGCTTCACAGTCCATCCTTTTACCCAAACTTAAAATGATTATTTTCTGACCTGCCATCTCATTTGTTATTTCTGGGCAGCTTGGGACGTTCACAGAGCCATAATAACAGAATGAGATCATTTAGACCGATCTGGTTACAAGATCTGGCCCTTTGCTTCTACTTCTCAAAAGAACATTTATGCCACCAAATAAATCCTGTGTGAAAATCTCTTTACACTGGTTGATTCACCAGATATATATGCAATGCTACACAAAAAGACAAAAAAAAACATACGTACCACCTTTGCGTTCATATTCCATGTTAGTGCCAACATTCTGCCCAGAGTAGGAACTACTATAGGAGGAGCTGGAATACGAATAGTTTTGGCTGTTGTAGGCTTTCTGTTTAGTTGGGGCTGCAAGTGGGGGTTGGCTGTAGCTACTGTATTGGTTCTGGCTGTATGAGGATTGCTGTGTCTGGTAGCTACCACCACCACCACCACCCCCAACATATGATGGTTTTTGCAAGGGAGGTTGTGGCTTGATTGGCTTCTTTGGTGCTGGAGGAGTGTAACCATCATTTTGACTGTAGGAGTAGCCCCCTGAAGCACCTGAACTGGAGTAGCCACCACTGTTGTAATAATTACCTGTGGAGTGAAGGAAGAAATATTTAACAATTCATAGTCATTTTACCTAAACTTCTCTGGAGGCCAAGCTTGCTCGGATTTTGATCCTCAGTACACGAGCACGGATCATCTAAAGAGCCACAAAGTCAGGTAAACCTTAAAGATTAAGGAATTGCCTCATGCCTGCTCGCTGTGATGTGGAGTGTCAGTCCAAAAGACCCCAATTTCACCCCCAATTTGCAGTGCGTTGGCAATTTCAAGCAGAAGCCACGATGGTCAGTGCAGGTGAGCTAAGACACAGACCCTCTACTCCATGCAAACCAGTAAAAAAAAGCTGCAAAACATACATGGATCTGACATTGCTTTATGGTAATACAGCAAACACCCTTTACAGTGGATTCTCAACTTGTATTTTGGTTAATCACTTTTTTAAGTGAATGAAACCCACAGTAGTTGGACATGAAGCAACAAGCCAAGGGTCAGCTTCAACGGTCAGAGTTCATCATTTACATTGGACTCACACAGCCAACTTGGTGAAACAATGGAGACAGAGAAAATCTTTTTTTTAAAGCTCTCCTGATGCAGCATAAATTACATTAAGAATTAAATTCTTCAGGAAATCACTCTTTCTGACCATTACAGCAGAGAGGACATGCAACTGCTTCAGGTCAGTTTATAATAAAGGGCAAGATAGAAACTGCCCATGACAAACTTCCAAGTTAGAAATGTGAAGGTCAACAGTTCTTAAGTACAATGTCAAATCAACAGAAAAGTGTCAGTTACAGGCTGGATTTTCTGATCTATACCACTGAAGTGAAGCTCAGGTTGACAATGGGTTCATTTTTAATTGTTATTGAGTTTCAGAAGTCATTGCAATTTGAGAGCATTTTCATGTTCAACTAGAGCTGACCCACAACTTGACATAGGAAGAATGGCCTGACAGAGCTACTCAACCCTTCAGAGGATCAGCACATATGTTGAAAGTAACTATGTTTTCAGATGATGTCGCCAAGCAAAGGAAGATAGAATCCACTGACGTCCCCACATGAGTGATGTGATTCCAGCCCACAATTTGGCCAGAGGTACAGTACCAGAATGTCACTGAATTTCATTGTGGAATACAAATCAGCCTTTATGAGAAACGAAGGCTATGATTTTCCTTCTGTTCCCTCAACAGCCAGAATATAATACACTTTACTTACATTACTTACATTAACCCAGACAATCCTCTCCCTTTTACCACAGGAAATGCTCTTTGGAGTAAAACAAGTTTCCATATATGGTTGAACAGACCAATTCATTGTTCCTTACCCCAAGTACACAGACAGTACAGAACAGGGTCAAAGTCACAGGCCTGCAGGAGTGAGTGGGCAGAATCCCAGAAGCAGAAGTTAAGCTCAAAAATTTAGCACATTTATTTGATGAGTTCAAATTAAATTGAATTCAAAAATATTTCATTTACAAATATAGAAATTTAGGAATATACAGTATTTCAACTGACAGATGTCCAACAGATTTTATATTAGCAAACCAGATTTTCTCATTATAGCTAATGTTTTCCACTTAAAGCTGACACTGGAGGAATGCAGCTACAACTTTCAATAAGGAATTACTACACAATAATTCAGAGTGGGTAACCATTGCGCTTTGTTGAAAATCCCAGGTATAATTTGTCAACACAACGCACTTAATCAAACAATTGAGGTTGAAAGAAAAACGCCGCTATCATAGTGCCACCCCATTCCAGAGACTGAAGCCATTGTCACTCATAGCTCTGTTTTATTCCATACAAACTTTTATTGAACTTGAATAAACAATTTGACATCGGTCCTGCTCAGGATGCTATACATTTGTTCTTTTGTAGAAAAAAGTTACAACACAAAAAACAGCATTAAAATGTCAACTGATTGGGAGGCACAGTAAAATGGGTCATACACAAAATCCCATAACTGCAACCCGACTGCTTCACCTAAAATCTGTATTATTTGATGGTAATAGGACCAATATGTCACTGATATACAACCTAAACCAACTAAAATCAAGACCAGCAACAACAAAGCCAGATATCACCAGAATACCGTCACTTTGAATATCACCATACAGTTAGCACACTGTACTCTGCCCTAAAATGCTGTGCCTAATTTCAAAAATTAAAACTTGGAAGAATGCTCCACTCATTGAAATAACTTAATACAGATGCAGCATATATGAGACCCAGTGTTACTTGCTGCAATGAAGGTGGCTAGCACTGAATCACATATTGTCTGAACAGATGAGGGTTGTGGAAATCAGTGAAACTGTCAAAAGGGAATTGCTTTAAGAAAAAAAATCTCAACAGATGCTGCAGTTACATTTTTGTTTGAAATCTAGCAACCCACATGAGACTACCAAATATATCCAAAGCCATATCTGCACATCCAGCTCACTGCGAACTGACCTAATTTATTTAGGCATAATGTGGGACAGTCATGGCTCAGAACAAGGTGACAACTACATTTGAGTTGCTCAGAAAGGAAGTCAGGTGCAATTTCTTCTCATCTACAGGAAATACAGCTCCTTAAAAACCATCAAAACTGTAGTAAACATGATCAATAATGAAACAAATTTCTGAACAAAGAAGGATTTGAGAGCTATAGCATTAGAGGCGGATGAGATTTAGTTATGAAGTGAAGCGTCATTGGGCAAGTAGGCCTTTTTTGCCCCGAGAATGTTGCCCTGAACTTACATGACAAACACCACCACTAGAACACTTTCATGTCTGTACAGACTGAATCCTCTATACTTACGTTCACACAAACAGATTCATGGGCAAAGGCTTGGAGACAGTCATAAAAGGGTGAAAAAAGCTGATAGGGCACTATGATGAAGAATGAGAATCCCACTTTGACATAAAAAGAATTCAGCTCCCTAAGCCAGATGTTTCTGGCAGAATGACAGGGAAGCCATGTGCTTTTTAAGCAGCAAAATGATATGTGGATGTTCAGTTCCAGTTCACTGTTGTTTTCAGAACTTAAACTAGTTGTTCAACTAATCTAACAATAAAACACAAAACACTGACGGATAAATCTGCAAAGGGATTATCTTGTCTGGCTGTGATTTCAAGTGCTCATTTTCTACATGTAGTTTTAGAAGCATTTGAACAACAGTTTAAATGTCTTATCTACAACGCCATCCAAAAATGCTTCCCACTGGTATCAACTGCATTACAGCACAAGGTGTGAACCCATGAATAGCTGCAACATTAAAACACATAAATGCAAATATGTTGAAACATTATTATTCCAGGCTTAAATTATTTGGGCCTGTTCAGAGATCCGGCCAAGTCCTGCCTCTAAACACCACCAGTATGCAAGTTCCAATAGAGAACTGGCCTGATCAGTTTTTACAGGGAACCAGAATTGTTTCTTTGGAAAATATAATCCTTTTGCTTTACCATTGTTTATAACAGATTTATTGCTTTTCAGATGCTGTGATCTTGTAGAAGTCTCCTCCCCAATCTCGTCAAAAGGTTAGAAATGCTGCAGATAAAAGACACTTGTCTGATGGATGCCAGAATTCGAAGTCAAAAACCAGTGGGCACAAAATGTCAGAGTCCAGATGAAGCAACACAGTCCAGAACGTGCCTGCAGACTCTGGGCGTCAACAGTTCAAAGGAGTTAGACCAAAGTGGGAGGGACAGGTTTTTGTATCAATTTTCACCCTCTAGCCAGAGGGAAAATCTTGGAAGCTGTCTTTGAAAAAGTCACCTGCAGCTGGGAGACAGAGCAGAGGAAAAAAAAAAAATTAGGCGTGCTCGGTAAAAAGTAGAATGCCAATTTTTTTTAGATTTCTCTGCTCCCGTCACCTCGTGCAAGTGGCTTTTTCTCAGGCAAGCTGCTTCTTTGTGTGCAGATTTCAGTTTGTTGATAAATATGTTTGCTTCGTGTGGCTTACAAAGCAGAGAAATATAAAATAAGCCAACTATAATTCAGCATTAAGCAGCAAGTACAAACTGCAACTCTAAAAGCTGAACGCAAGAAGTGTACTCTAGCATTACCAACCAGCCTTCTGAGGTTGATGTTAAATGCATATGACTAGGACACAACAAAGCCACTGACCACACTTCAACCTGTCCTTAGTTCTGTCCATATTTATTTTCTGAGTTTACTTATATTATTTCCCTCACACCAATGTGAAGATTGACATTAATCAGAGGCCAACCTATGTGAAGTCCCAGATGGGTCATGGACATTGCAACTTATGGACACTGGACCTAACCAGACTATATGGCATTTACCCCATAAACTATGGAGATAAACAAGAAACTCGCTGAAACTTCAACTGCGTCTTCCAGCAGCTCCTCAGAGCATCAACCACCACAGCAAAGAGGTCAGAGGGCCAAACAAAATTGAAATCTAATCTAATTTACTTGGATAATTTATTCCTGCAGTTTTAGAGCCATACAGTATAGAAACAGGCCCTTTGGCCTACCATATCTATGTCAACCAACAAATACCAAACTACACTGATCACATTTACCTGCACTTGGTCTGTAGCCTACTATGCCTCAGCATTTTAAACACTTATCCAGATAGTTCTAAACGTTGTCAGAGTACCTACCTCCACAATCCTCTTACGTAAGCACATTCCATATATCTAACACCATCTGGGAGAAAATATTTTAATCCCCAGATCTTCTCTAAACTACTTACCCTTACCTTAAACTTATGCATTCTGGTCTTGAGACACGTCTTCATGGAAAAAGATACTCACAAACTACTGTCTATGCCTCTCAATTTAGTATACCTTTTCAACCTCCTGTGCTCCAAGGTAAACAAACCCAGCCTACTGGTTTCTCCTCATAACTGCGGCTTTTCATCGCAGGCAACATCCTGGTGAATCTCCTCTGCACCCTTTCCACTGCAATCATGTTCTTCCAATCATGTGGGAACCAGAACAGCACACAGTATTCCATCTGTAGCCTAACCAATGTATTATAATGTTGTAACAAGACTTCCTTCCAAGACTTTAAATTTGTAGCTTTTAAGATGGATAACTTGAGAACCTCAAATGGTCTATCTTTGGCTCTCAAGTCCAAACTAGTTCTCTGAAAAACAATCCTATCAGTTCTATTCCCATAGCCCTGCAAATTTATTTCCTTCAAGTGTCCATCTAAGTTCCTTTTTAAATCGTTGACTTTCTTCATTTCCACAAGGCAATAAGTTTCAAATTGCAAATAATCGTCACGTAAACAGGTTTCTTCCTCACATCCTTCAAGACCTGTCCCCAAGTCCTCATATGATCAACTAATGATAGTACTTTTCCTACCTGATCTAAACCTGTCATAATATTGAACACCAACAACAAATTTCCCATCAATCTCCAAGAATGAGACCAGTCTCTTCAACTTGTCCCTTATTCCTGGAACCATCCCAGTAATCTCCTCTGCACTCTCTCAAGGATTCTTGCGTCTTTCCTCTGGGAGATGACCAGAACGGGGGCCTAAACAGAGTTTTATAATGGTTCAGTGTAATTGCTCATTTTGCAATTAACACCCTGGATTTATGATGCCAAGATCCCAAACAATTTGTTAATAACTTTTTTGTCATTATGTCTTCACTTTAAGACACCAATTTACGTGGACTCCCAACCCATCTGTTCTTTCATACTTCTTAGAATTGGATTGTTAGGTTTATATTGCCTCCCCCCTCCATTCTTCTAAATCTCTCACTCCTCTGTAGTCCATCTGTCACTTGTCCATCTATTCTGCCAGCCTATGCCTGGTTAAAGTCGAGTTGTATCATTCTCACTGCTTGCCACCCCTCCAAGTTTGACACTTCAGCAAATTCTGAATTGACTTTGTACTTCAGGCTATTAGTATACATCAAACAGTGGTTAATTGACTCAAATGAGTATCCGATCAAGTTTGTTCCTGTTAATGGTTTTTAACAGTCATATTACATTTGCTGCTCTCCAGTCTTCTGGCAATTATCCCCTGCTTCCTCCCAACTACCAGCAACATTTTGCCAGCATTCTCTTTTTCTGTAAACACAGGACATTCCTCTTTCATTTGCCCTATCAGTTTGTTGTTTCTGGTCTGGGCCTGACTTGCAGAATTCACTGGAAATCACAAACCCTGTTTTTGTTTTGTCTCTTCATACCGTCCAGCTCTCTTATAAATCTACAGGCCCTGGAATGGTCCTGTATTTTCCTCTTGTTGGAATATTCACAACTTGTACTTGAAATGTATCTTCCTCAATGATGTAATCTCTAGCTCAATTTTCCCCTGATCAAAGTACCCCTTATCAATTAAAGCAAGCCTTCCAGCAAATTACAAGCACTATCTTTTTCTTTTCCATTACTAAAAAAAATACTATGAAAACCAGTATTACTCAACTGTTACCCCAGATACCTCAATTTTGAGCACCAGATCTAGCAATGCCTTTCTCCAGCTGGATCCTGAACATAATGGTTCAGGAAGTTTTCCTGAATTCCTTACTCTCTAACATTATCACACTCAATACCTGAATAATTAAAATCCTGCCAATAATACCATGTTATGGTCCTTGCATCTCAATTTCCTTGCTGATCAGCAATCTAATTTGTTTAATTACAATCTGAAGTACTACTTACCAGTCCCTTTGAAACAAAAGCTATATCATTAGGCCTTTGACCATAATATGGGATAACAAAACTTGTAACTTGTTTAGGGGACTCTATGCCCTTTTTTTTGAAAAAGAAAGCAGCTTCACTCATTATACAAAGAACTCAAATGTCAATCTTTATCACTTTCCTGTTGCAATAAGACAACTCATAATTGTAGTATGTTGCCAGAATGCAGGTTTGTTGACTTACATGCATTTTATTCAGTTTCACTCTTTTCTTACCCCCAAGGGTAACGTAGAAACTGCCCTCAGCCTCTTGCAAGAGGATAGTATGAAGTACACGGGCTTATAAAGTTGTCAATTACATACATTTTGAATGAAGTCTTACCATATCCACCAGAAGAGTTAGAGGCTCCATAACCATAGCTAGCACCACCCCCTCCTCCACCACTACCACCATATCCATAGCTTCCACCTCCATAGCCCGTCCCTGGAAAGAGAAACAAAAATACTTGTCACATGGAGCTAACAGAATAGCTCCTATCATATAATTGACTGAAAAGTCACAATAGTCCACTGAACATTTGTATGGTGCAGTGTTCCAGGACAATTTTGATAACTGGTCTCAAGGCAACTGAGCAGACATATTAAATCAACAAAGTCACCCAGCTACATGGACACCAATTCTGTCAGCAGAAACTGCAGCCTGGGCAATAAGTCCTCTCTAGTAAACTGCACTCAAGGATCAGAACATAAACATCAAAAATCTGAAACCAATGTGAAAGGCCCACAGTCGATTTCACTAGAGAGCACGAAACCAGGTTGCGAGGGAAGGCAGAATGAAGTGAACATCAAATCTTTTCTACATTGGCTATCCATACTGGTTCTTCATTTTACTGTCAAGACAGAAGTTGGTTCATTTTATTCCAGCCTCTACTTACATTAACATAATCACTTAAAGAATACCACAAGATAGCTGATGCAAGAAAAAAAAAGTCATTGCTTCTTTAGGCCATGTTCAAAAGCTACATTGACAGAAATTATTGGATAGGAAGGAAATGCTCCCATTACTGGAAGTGATGTGGGACACTGTCTCAGGATGTTTGAAGGCTCAAGATTCACTGTGTACTCCAACGTAATGAAAGCAAAAGAGTAAATCAAAAACCCTTACCAGAAGACAAGTAGCCAGAATTGTTGGATGCTTGGAATCCACCTCTGCCAGCTCTTCCACGTCCTCTGCCTCTACCTCGTTGTACTGGAGGACCTGCAGGAGGACCAGTAGGGAGCACTCCCATTCCCATACCACCACTAAATCCCATGTTGTGTTGCTGTGGCTGTTTGGAGAGAGAAATGTGTTACTTTGATTTTGCACTGTGAAGCATTTACTTCTGTGAGTAATACAGCCAACATGTTTTAATCTTCCTGACACTAAAAACTTGTAGACTCATGAAAACGATTGGATCTGTTTAGATCAGGTCAAGTAATTCCACACCACACAAGCTAAGTACAGCAACTGTCCTAAATATCTGTACTCATTTGTGTTACAAATCACATTACCCAACACAAAGAGGTCATTTGGCTCAGTGAGACTATATTGGTTTAAAGTTTTGGCAAAGATCTGCAGCTTGGGTTGTGGATGAAGTTGTTGACTTGCTCGCCGAGCTGGCTGGTTTTTGTTCAGACATTTTGTCACCATGCTAGGTGACATCATCAGTGGAGCCTCCGATGAAGCGATGTTAATTCTACTCTGCTTGGAATTTATACTGTCCGGTCCGTTATGGCGAGTACTGTCATTTCTGGTTTTGAACTGTTTGCGTTTGTATATGGGGTCCAATTCTATATGTTTGTTGATTTAAGTACGGGTGGAAAACCATGCCTCTAGGAATTCCCATGCGTGTCTATGTTTGGCTTAGGCTACTATGGTTACTTTGTCCAGTTAAACTGATGGCATTCATTGTCTGAGTGAACCAATATTATGGAGAATTCATCATGCTATTTTGCTGCTAGCTGACGTTCATGTATTCTGATGGCTAGTTTCCTTCCTGTCTGTCCGATGTAAATGTTTGTGGCAGTCGTTGCATGGTATTTTGTAAACCACGTTGGTTCTGCATGTTGTGGGAATGGGGACTTTAATCCTTGTGAATGTTTGTCATAGTGTGAATGTGGGCTTGTGGGTCACCATGATTCCTAGTGGTCTTAGGAGTCTTGTTGTCAGTTCCAATATGTTCTTGGTGCAGGGCAGTGTGGTCAGTGTGTTAGGTCATACTGTGTCCTCCTGTTGTTGTCGGTTTTGTAGGCATCTGTGGATGTAGTTGTGGGGATATCCGTTTAAAGCGAGGATCTTGTTTAAGTATTCTTCCTCTTTCCTGCGTAGTTCTGGAGTGTTGCAGTGTGTCCTGGCCTGTTTAAATAGTGTCCTAACGCAGCTTTGTTGGGCGTTGGTGTGGCTGCTGTGGAAATTGAGGATTTGATCTGTATGGGTTGCTCTTCTGTATACTAAGGGTTGGAACTCCCCTTTGTCAATCGCTCTACTTTAACATCCAGAAACGGAAGTTGATGTTTGTTCTCTTCTTACCTTGTGAATTTAATCCCCGTGAATACGCTGTTGATGAGGTGGTGAGTCTCTTGTAATTTGGTGTGTTTAATAATGACAAATGTGTCGTCTACGTACCGGATCCACAGTTTAGGTTGAATGCGGGGGAGGGTGGTGTGTTCTAGTCTTTGCATGATTGCTTCTGCGATGAGTCCTGAAATCGGTGACCCCATTAGTGTACCATTAATTTGTTTCTATATTTGACCATAAAGACGAAGTGTGTGATGACGCAGAAGTCTAGTAATTTAAGTATGTTGTCCTTGCTGATGGAGCTGCTGGTCTGCATTGAGTTTTCCTCTAGAAATGTGGCCACTGTTTCTTTGGCTAGTGGGATGTCGATTGATGTGAATAAATCTGTGACGTCAAAGGATACCATAATCTCCTCGTCTCTGATTTTTATGTTCTTGAGGGTATCGAGGAAATCTTGGGGTGAGTGAATAGAATGAGGTGATCCGTGTACTAGGGTGTTTCAGTCTCTGTTGTAGGTCCTTGGCCAATTTGTGTGAGGGTGTGCCTGACAGGGAAACAATGGGTCTGAGAGGGATGTCTGGTTTATGTCCTTTAGGCAGTCCATAGAAGCCGGGGATGTTTGTGCCTTCTGGTTTCATTCTCATGAAGTCCGTCTTGGTTATCTGCCCTACATTCAATAGTCGCTTCAGTGTCTGGGTGATCCTATTACCTAGCTGCAGTGTTGGGTCTATCGTTACCTGTTGGTAAGTGGTTGTATCTGCAAGCAATGTATGTGCTTTCATAACGTAGTCTGGTTTGTTCATAATGACGGTCATGTGCCCTTTGTCTGCTGGTAGGATTATGATATTCTTGTCTTTGAGTTTATCTAGTGCTTTTCTCTCTGCTGTGTTCAGGTTGTCCCTTTTGTTCCTTCTGTGTAGTGTGAGGATTATAATTTGTCGGATGGCTTATTGTGTTTCGTCCATGAGTTTGTTGTCTTTTAATGTATTCTCCAGAGCGGCCACAAAGTATGTTCTGTTAGCATCTTTTTGGTTATAGTTCAGTCCGCACAATAGAACATCTTTTTCAGTTTCTGTGCATTGTCTGCTGGATAGGTTTCTTATCATGTGTCCAGTTTGTTATTGTCCTTGTCTTTGTGGTGGATCAGTTTGGTGAATTTCTCCTGTAGCGCGTGTCTCTTAGTTTTGGTTTTGTGTTGATTGATGGTGATGGCCTGTTCTTGGGTCGTAGTCCATTGCTGGTCCATAGAGTTTAGATACTGTGATTTTTGGCGCACAATTTCTCATTCGTACCAGTGGAGTTGGTTATGGGCATCATTAAACATTGCTAGTAGCATTCTGCGTCCGTTCTGTTCAGCTATTTTATATGCCTGTGGGTTGTTCAGTGGAGGTTTGTACTTCATGCTGCGGGGCAGTACCTGGTTCCCGAGGCATTCGTGAAGGAAGTGAAGTTGTGCGCGGGTAGAGCTCAGTCGGTTGATGAAGGTTTCCCATAAACATGTATGTATACATACATATATACACATACATTTCCCATATACAAACCCATACAGATCAAAACCGGAAATGACAGTACTCACCATAATGGACCGGACAGTATAAATTCCAAGCGGAGTAACATAAGATCGCTTCATCAGCAGCTCCCCTGATGATGTCACCTAGCATGGTGACGAAACATCTGAACAAAAACAAGCCAGCTTGGCGAGCAAGTCAACAACCTCGCTATGTTGGTTATTATCTTCCAAAAAGCAGCAACGGTAATCTGAACTGCCTGCTCTCTTCTAATAGTTCTTGTGATGAATTTTTTTTTTGGCTTCCCTATGTAATAAAGGCTAACATTTCATATGCTGTCCTTATTACTTGCTGAACTGGAATACAAACTTTTTGCAATTTATGTTCAAGGATGTCAAAATAACCCTGTGCTGTAGTTTTCTGCAGTCTTTCTCCACTTAAAATTTGAATGCGCTGCTCTTAAGTATGGTGGAAGCAGGTTCAATTGAGGCATTCACGACAACACTGGATAAAAATAGTCTTCAAGAGTATAAGGAAGCAGCAAGAGATAGGGACTAGGTAATGATGCTCATTTAATGAGCTGGTGCTGACACGATGGGCTGAATGAATGACCCCTTTCTGTGCTGATTCTCTGTAATAACATGGTCTGAATAGAAGTGCTCAATAAGACACAGGAGTGGAAATTAGGCCATTCAGCCCACGGAGTCTGCTCTGCCATTCAATCACGGTTGATAAGTTTCTCAACCTCATTCTGCCACTTTCTCCCCGTAGCTCTTGATCCCCTTGATAATCAAGAACCTATCTGTCTCAGTCTTAAATAAACTCAATGACCTGGCCTCCACAGCCTTCTGTGGCAGTGAATTCCATAGATTCACCACTCTCTGGCTGAAGAAGTTTCTCCTTATCTCTAATCTAAAAGATCTTCCCTTTACTCTAAGGCTGTGCCCTCAGGTCCTAGTCTCTCCTACCAATGGATCTTCCCAACATCCACTCTGTCCAGGCCATTCAGTATTCTGTAAGTTTCAATTAGATCCCCCCCCATCCATCCTTCCTTCTAAACTCCATCGAGTATAGACCCAGAGTCCTCAAATGTTAAGCTTTCTATTCCTGGGGCCATTCTCATGAACATCCTCTGAACCCGCTCCAGGGCCAGTACATCTTTCCTGAGACATGGGGCCCACAACTGCGCACAATACTCCAAATGTGGCCTGACTAGAGCTTATAGAGCTTCAGAAGTAACATCCGTGCTTTTATATTCAAGTCCTCTCAAAATAAACGCCAAAAGTTGCACTTGCCTTCCTAACTCCTGATTCAACCTGCAAGTTTACCTTGAAAATCCTGGACTATAACTCCCAAGTCTCTTTGCACTTCAGACTTCTGAATTTTCTTGCCATTTAGAAAACAGTTCACACTTCTATTCTTCTTACCAAAGTGCATGACCTTACACTTTCCTACATTGTACTCCATCTGCCACTTCTTTGCCCATTCTTCTAAACTGTTCAAATCCTTCTGCAACCTCCCTGCCTCCTCAATAGTTCTCCTATCAAAATGCATTGTCTCATATTTTTCCACATTTTATTCCCCAAACCAAATTTCTGCCCACTTGTGAACCTGCGTTTATACCTCTAGAGACTGTGTCATCCTCACTGCTTGCCTACCTGCCTACTTTTGTCATCTACAAACTTATTGATTGTGCATTCACTTCTGTCATCCAAGTCACTAACATTGTGGCGCAGCACTGACCGCTGTGGCACTTTACTTCTTACAGGTTGCCGTCCTGAAAATGCCTCCTCTTGTTCCATTGCTGCCTTCTATTAGTTAGCCAATTCTCTATCCATGCTGATGTACAACCTGTATTAGCTTATCTTAGTAATTAGCCTAATATGTGGTACCTTGACACATGCCTTCTGTCAAATATATTGCATCCACTATTTTCCCTTTTTCCAACCTGCTGGTAATCGTCTGAAAAAATTCTAATAATTTTTGCCAGTCATTATTTCCCCTACAAACTATGTATTTCTATATTTTATGCATTGCTATTACATCCTTTATAACGGACTTCAAAAATTTGCCAAAAACAATTGAGAAGCTTACTGTCCTGCTTTTTGACTCTGAACCTCTGGCACTTTTCCATAATCTAAGGATTCTTGGAAGATTACAACAAGTTCACCCACATTCTCCGTAGGTACTTCTTTTAATATCTTAGGATGCATCCTATCAGGTCCAGGGAACTTATCAGTCTTCAGCTCCAGTACATTTCCTCTGGCGACAGTTAATGTACATATTTCCTCTCCCCTTTTTGCCCCTTGATTATTTAGATTTTTTGGAATGCTGTTAGTGTTCTCTATAGTTACGACTGATGCAAATTATTTATTCAACTTCTGTCATTTCCTGGTTCCCTATCATCATCTCCCCAGCCTCCTCCTCTAACTGATTAAGTCCCTTGCATCTTACACTTTGTCTACTTATTGTAATTAATTACTGAATTACAAGTCAGTAGACTTACTGGCAATTTAACCCCATTCCTTTATAATTGTTAATTTGAAAACATCAATTTTTCTAAGTCTTTCCTTGAACTTATATTTCTTTATAAACTGTAGATCCCTAATGCTTTTGCATTTTACCCAATAGAAAACCTCAAATGCCTTTTCTAGAATGTGCAGCCCAAAACTGCATGATATTCCAGACTATAGTCTTAATATGTTGGCCTAGTGATATTGCTGCTGGACTGTTAATGCAGAGATCCAGCTAACGTTCTGGGGACCTAGTTTTGAATTCTGGCATGGCAGTGGTGGAATTTGAATTCAATAGAAAAAAATCTGGAATTAAGAGTCTAATGATGACCAGGAATCCGTTGTCAATTGGCAGAAAAATCCATCTGGTTTACTAATGTCCTTCAGGGACGGAAACTGCCACCCTTACCTGGTCTAGCCTACATGGGACTCCAGACCCACAGCAATGTGGTTGACTCTGAACTGCCCTCTGGACAATTAGGAACAGGCAATAAATGCTGGCCTAGCCAGTGAGACCCACATCCAGTGAATGAATTAAAAAAATATAGATTGGCCACTAAATCTCCACTTTCACTTTCTATGCCTCTTGTTATAAAACCCAGTATTCAATTAGACTTATTCTGTCTTCACAGTATATGTCTTCCTTTATTTATATTTTCTGATCTAGCAGTCCGATATTGTCACCTTCCAATAGCCATTAGCTCATCAAGGAGCTTAGATCAACCAGTATCAAGTATCTCGTTGACACAAAGCCAAAGTGAGGCTTAATGTCATTTTTACAGCCACATATTTCAGCAGAGGTTAACAAGTGACATGACCATACCACCCTGATTGAGTGGAGCAGTCTAGTGATTTTATCAGGAAACAGGTCTGTTTTGCTTGGAAGAAAACAAAAACTGTCCCGATTTTCTACTCTGGACCACGATGCAGCAATTCATTGTAAAAGTAAATGTACGGCGATAATATGCACAGGGCTCAGTGCCATCAATATGGATGCCTCTGGTCAAGTAATCCAAGCTCAGATCAGCAACAAAACTATTACCACAACATAGGAGCAAAAACATGCAATAGAGGCAATGTAACTTCTTTGGTGCTGACCACATACTGTCTCATGGAAGAGGTGAAATTACAATGCCAGTCCTTTCTTTCCTAGTCCTGTAAAAGACTTACCTGAACAATCCTTTTTTTCTTTACTTCTACAGGAGGTTGATGGGGAAACAGTTTCTCCAGAGCTGCCAGCGCAGCATGTGCTTTAGCTACTTTCTTATTAGAGCCTGAACCAGTGAATTTCTGGCCATCAACTTCAACCTGGAAGGTAAAAATATTCTTGCTTTATTTCTTACATTTTTTTCAGTTTAAGGCTTATTTAAGATTATTTAAATTGTTTAATTTCGGAGTTAAAAGATATTTTCCACATTTCTAAACTGCAAAACGGTCATCAAAGTCAACCCTTACCTCCATAACAAACCGTTTATCATGACTGCCACCAGTCTCAGAAATTAATTCATATTTCAGCCCCCTTCGTTTTTCATTCAGTTCCATAACTGGATTTTTTCCCTGTTTGGTCAAAATTGGGCCTTGCTGACGTGCACTCTGGAAGGAAGACAAAAACCAGGAGTCAAGTAAACAATTCAGGTGTCAATCATCTATAGCTCTGCTGAAAGTCATCTTCATAGACATCACTCCTACCAAGAGGCCAATTCATCATGAACAGATTAGTGAATCATACTGCCCAAGTCAATTTCGACCACTGTTTAAAACGGCATTTTATGAAGATTGTATTAAAACTGTGCAGTCAAAACTGCTGGCAGACATGGTCCTGTACCTCAGCCTCTGGAGTCATAGGTACGGTCTTCACAGTTACTGCTGCAGGAGCTGGAGTAACTGGCTTGGGTTCTATTTTAACCACAGTTTCTTCAACTTTCTCAGGTTCCACTCCAGTTGGAAGTCCCTTATCCTGCAAAACCTGCAAGGAAATGAGTTTATAGTTAGAACAGGTCAATATTAAAGCACCACAGTAACATAAATGGAAAAAAAAGCATGCATTAATCAAGTAGCTCCTTGCAAAAGATAGAAAATTATAAAAGTTGTTCATTCATAATTTCAATGCAATCAAGTTCTTTTAAAAAAAAAGTCCCTTATGATCTGAATTCAGTTGTATATGCAGCTGACCCACTACTATATGGAGAACTAATTGTTCTTAATCTTGTGACCAAATACTGGTTTTACAGATAGGTGCAAGACGGTAGAATAACATTTCTCATTTGCCTCAGCCTTCAGGTGTCTGCTACAGGATCCCATTTAGAGGGAGAGTGAGTGTTGTCATCTACAGGTTTTTAGAAATTGCAAGAAAAGTTGACAATTATTTGGACAACATTCCAAAATGTACAACACAACAAACAACACTCACTCCCTCATGTACAAAGACAAACAAACATGCAAAGGTGGATTCTAGAGAATGAATTAGATTGCTAGAAAGTTAACAGAGCACAAAAGCAAATCATGTTAAGATCAAGTCACTTTCAAAGTGTACACAATATAGGTCAGGATGAGTTCTCTCTTGTTGTTATTTGGGACGAATGCATCTCCTGATTTCCAGATAAGTTTGAAGCCAGGTCTGTGAAGAAGAATGTTTGCAGGTGAGTGAATTAGTCTCCCTTGCACTACCCGAGTTGAGTGACTGTAGGTAGGGCTCTCTTCTCCTGGCTGGAGGAATAGTCCAATCTTGTCCTCCAGGTTTCTAGACTCTATCTTTTCCCTAGTGCTTGGAGTAAAAGGGTTACTTCTGGTTTTAATCCCATGATCACTGCATCTATTTTACACCCAGAATGGTTTGCGAGTCCAAAGCCATTACACAATAGGAAAATGGAATATTCATACACACACACAATTAACGGGGGTTCTTAAAATTTTTATTCTTTCATGGGACATTGGCATCAGTGGCTGGCCAGCATTTATTGCTCATCATTTGCTGCCCTTGATTAGGTGGTGGTGAGCTACCTTCTTGAATTACTGCAGCCCACGTGCCATAAGTTGACCCACAGTACCATTAGGGAGAAAGTTCCAGGATTTTGACCTGATGACAGTGAAGGAACAACAATAAAATTCCAAGTCAGGATGATGAGTAAAATGGAGGTGGTGGTGCTCACGTGTGTCTGCTCCTGATTCTAGATGGTAGGGGTTGTGAGTTTAGAGGTCCTGTCTGAGAAGCCTTGGTGAATTTCTGCAGTGTATCTTGCTGATGGTACACACTGCTGATACTGATGCTAGTGGACATGGTGCCAATCAAGCAGGCTGTTTTATCTTGGATGGCGTCAAGCTTCTTGAGTGTTGTCACAGCTGCACTCATCCAGGCGAGTGGGGAATATTCCATCACACTCCTGCATTATGCCTTGTAGATGATGAACAGGCTTCGGGGAGTCAGGAAGATAGGAGTTATTCACCGCAGGCTTCCTAGCCTCTGTACTCATATATGGCTAATCCAGTTTAGTTTCTGGTCAATGGTAACCCCAGAATGTTGATAGTGAGGGGCTCAGTGACGGCAATATCACTGAATATCAAATGGCAATGGGCAGATTCTGTCTTGTTGGAGGTGGTCATTGCCCGGCATTTGTGGGGTGCAAATGTTATTTTCCAATTTTCAGCCCAAACCTGGATATTATCCAGCTCTTGGTGTATTTGGACATGGACTGCTTCAGTATTTGAGGAGTCATGAATGGTGCTGAACACTGTGCAATCATCAGCAAACATGTCCATTTCTGACCCTATGATGGAGGGAACAACATTAAGTAACAAACTGAAGATGACTGACCTCCCAAGAACCACACCATCTTCCCTTTGCAAAAGTTACGACTATATCCAGTGGAGTGGTTTTTCCCAATTCCCATGACTCAAGTTTTGATCGGATTCCTTGATGCCAACATTTGGTCAGGTGTGGCCTTGATGTCAAAGGAATTCACTCTCGCCTCACCTCTGAAATTCAGCTCCTTTGTCAAAGTTTGAGCGAAGGCCGTAGTGAGGTCAGCAGCTGAGTGGCCCCAGTGGAACTCAAAACAAATAACTGAGAGGAACCTAATGGGTGATAATTGGTTGGGTTGGATCTGTCATGCTTGTGTACACAGAACACACCTAGGAAATTTTCCACATTGTTGGATAGATGCCAGTGTTGTAGCTGTAATGGAACAGTTAGGCTAGGTTCTGGAGTATATACATTCAGTATTATTGCTGGAACGTTGTCAGGACCCGTTGCCTTTGCAGCACCCGGTGTCTCCAGCCATTTCTTTACATCATGTGGTGGGAATCAAATGGGTTGAAGGCATCTACAATGCAGAGAATCTTCGGAGAAGGCCAAGATGGATCATCCACTCAGCACTTTTGGCTGAGATTGTTGAGAATGCTTCAGTCTTACCTTTTGCACTGATGTGCTGGGCTCTCATGTCATCAAGATGGGAATATCTGTGGAGGCACCTCTTCCTCCAATGACTAGTTTCTGCAACTATTTTTTGCTAAATGTTGAGGTTGGAGGCAGCGTTCCTGGAAGATTACTGATTTCAAGTTGGGAGGAAGTCCACATATGAAAGAAGATGCAAATTCTCCACATCTTAGTAGATTCATTCAAAAAAAGCATTCATCCATGGTTAGAGAGTCTTGAGATTATTCTGAGTCTGTGCAGAAATTGCAAGTAACCTGATCCTCAACAGACACCTTAGCCAAAATCTAATTTCCATTTTTAAAAGACAGTTTTGGAAAAGTAAATAATGAATACAATCTATTGTAGAAGAAATGAAATGACACGTCTTTACTGAGCATAAAGCAAATAATGAAATTACTTTTGACTTCACAAACAGCCATACGAATTTCATTCAGAATTAAAATGAGCTTGATCTGAAACCTTGACAATTGAAGAGTACAACTCAATGCAGAGAAACGTTCTGGTACTTGGTAGAATGCACAGGAACAGACAGATCCTTTTGGAGGAAAGAGATCAAAGCCTTAGCCAGCATTGAGTCGTCAGAAAGCTTTTTAATAAAAGGTAGATTTTACAAAGTAGGGAAGATATTTACCAACGACTGACAGGAGCACAGCTAAAGGCCCTGCTACTGATCTATTGGCTAGTGAGGTAGGTGAAAGCTGAGACAAATAGGTATTTACAGCCTTTAAGATCACTGTCTACCTGTCATGCTGGTACAACTCTGATGGGAGGAGTGCGCTGGAAATCAAGGCCCACTACCCCGTGAGCCATACCAGAAGTGGGATTGTTTTATTTCATCACCAAAAATAAGCCAATTTGTTTCATTTGTGTTAAGTGGAAAACAGACTTTCACCAGGTTTTTCTATAAACTTAAAAAATGATAACTACAGGCAAATTTATTCTTCAGGTAAGTGGCAAACTTATTGCCATCTAAGCTACTATTCAATAAAATGATATGACACTTATTCCCAAATACACATATTCATACACAAAAAAGGCAAAAACATACATGACATAGCAATGCGGAGCAATTGAGTAGAAAAATAGGGAAAACCCTGAAATCAAGAGTCCAAATTAAAACAACAGAACAAGATTTTCTCTCAGTTCTTTCAGTTTCTTGTTAATAAGCTGGCATTCCTGTCAGTGGCAGAATGATAGGAAACCTTCACACCAGATTTCAGATTCAGATGAGAAATGGTTAGGAATCTCGATATTTGAAACTTTATCAGCTTCCCCCCCCAGTCAACCTCACTCAGATAGATACATAGAGAATTCAGCTTTCAGCTCCAAATTTTGCCTCCTATAGTACTGTGTCTCAGTCTGTTTCCTTGCAAACTTCAGCAACTGCCCACGGCTTCTGGGTCCATATTCAAAAATCACCCTTCAGTACAGAGGCTGTTGCTACACAATAACAACAAAGATTCATTGGGTATTTTCTGGTCTGCTTGCACAACAGTTAAAGCAATAAAACTTCAACACGTCCTCAAAAAAACTTTGCTGAACACTGTTTTCCAAAGTAATTTGCTCTATACAGCAAATAGACCAAAGCATTTTTTTAACCTCTTGATTTTGCAGTTCCAAACAATAATGCAATAAATCCTCTGCAACCCAATAATGTCTACTTTACAGTTCTCATAATCCAACAATACATACCTTGACGGCGACATGCAGTTTAGCAGTTTTTTTAGATGGCCCTGACGCTTCATAGCTTTTTCCATCAACTTCCACAGACATAGTAAATACAGGAGCATGGACAGGGCCTGTCTGGGAGATTAATTTGTATTGAAGACCAGGTCGCAGTTGATTGAGCCTCATCAATGCATTCATCGCTTGGGCAGGTTCAACTTTTTCCTCAGCTGCTGTGGGTGCATAAAGTTTATGACACAAGTCACAAAGGTTACAAATAAATCCAATATACCATTCAAAAAAAAACATTCCTAAAGGGAGCACTCCCAGACTTGCTCGCCTCCATACATTATATTAAACCTGCTCTACACCAATTTGGCCAAACTCACGCAGCATGACACTTAATTAGCATAATTAATCTCTATCCTTGGCCAGGGAATGAAAAGACAGCTGGGGTTCAAGTTCGAGATTACTGTCTAATAACCAAAACTGACTATGAATGTAGATCACAGATAATGGCCGTCTCAGGAATTGATTGCAGCAGCAAAATTCCAAACCAAGAAGCTTGAAAATACCAAGCAAAGTTTACACATAGAGACTGTCACACAAACAAGGTACGATGACTACTGGTATTCATTACCTAAGTAAAGAACTATGCTTGTTTTTTGGAGTTCTCTGTAATGGTTAAAAGGCGTCTAAATGTACAGCAGCTATAACAGTGTGTATGCAGTACCTTAAAATTGTTCTTTCCTAATGACAAACAGAATGATTTTTTCTATGGAACATTAAAAATTACTTTCCGCTAAAATTTCTTCATTTGACACTCAGCAGGAGTTTAAGTACAACGAGTCTATCCTCTTTCACGCATAACAAGTTATAAATGATAGTATTTCAGTATATTTTATGTACAAGATGCCTCGTCCCATGGTGAAACTTTTTTTAAAATTCATTTATGAGATGTGGGTGTCGCTGGCTGGCTAGCATTTATTGCCCCTCCCTAGTTGCCCTTTAAACTTGAAAGGTCCGTGCAATACAATTAAAGCAATACATTGATTTGTCTATCCATGATGTCTACAGGAAGCTAGTCATCATCAACTTGCCTTTTTTCTGAGTTTTCTTTTTCTTCTTATTTGGAGACTTGTCTTCACCAGAGTCTTCATCTATTGGCCGCTTTACCGGTGTGCTAAATGCACTCGGAGGAATTTGAACTGAAAAATTCAATAAGACGCAAAAGTACATCAACAAGTAATAAAAGATAACAAGAGGACTAAATGTGTTCTCATTACAGATTGCTTAAAGGTTAAATTCCCTTTGTATCACAGGGGAAAACATAAGTAACCAGAGCCACAGAGATCCCTTGAACTAGTTCCGAGGGTGGAGACGGGCATTTCCCAGACTCCTCCCTTGCTTCCCCCTCGGCCCCCGCAGAACTGGCTAACACTGCTATTCCCACAAGATCATTGTCCTGGTAGGGCAGATAGTATACATATTGCTACGTGCAATTATGTGCGATGTGTTCTAGATGACAGAAAAAAGTATATATCAATCATTGTTCATATTGCAAAACTGCAACCTGTAATTCAGAGTCAGTTGAATAGTATGTGATTGCAAGATAGAACAGTACAGCACAGTACAGGCCTTTAGGCCCACGATGTTGTGCCGAACTTTTACCCTAATCCTAAGGTCTATCTAACCTCCACCCCTACCTTATACTATCATCCATATGCCTATCTAGTAGCCGCTTAAATGCCCCTGATGTCTGAATAGGTTAACTAAAAATATCTATAACCAGGATCCAATCAATGACTTAAGATCGCTATGAGGCTGCCACTAATTTCAACACACTTATCTTGAATGTTGAATAGAAAAAGGAAATATTAAAATAACTGAGATCACCTACTATTTTATGATTAACTAGTTACCACCACGAATCTTACATTTGAGCCATAAGTCAAGTCTTATAAGTGTAACACAAACATCAAAATTATTTGCAACTGACACGCAAGGATTGCATTCTTTGTACTTTCTACCTGTGTAATCGACTGGATTTTCATTCTTAGGTTTTTTAGGGAGTTTGGAAGGCAATGGATCCATACCCAATACTTTATGCAATTGTCCAAAAGCAGCCAGACGCAGTGCATGCTAAAAAACAAAGAAGAGGATTTAAAACAATTCATGTAATGCAATTCAGAAGTACAGAATCAAGCCAGTTAAAATGATATGTTTTACCTGACTGCTTTGGGTTATGTCCTCTCTTTGTTGTCTGGTAAGACTGCCAATGGCATCTGTTGCTTCTTTTTCACAAGGATCATAGATGCCAGGTCCATCTATAGCAAAAGCAAGATAATGTCAGAAAGATGAAAAGAGATTACAAAGACAACACATCTCTTCCCACAATTTGAAACACAATACAGAAGAATTGTGGCAGTTGGCAAATGTCACAACAAAGGACTGTGGCAACTTCTGGCAAAGCAAAATAGATATACAAATGCAATCTAGATAAATGTGCCCCAACAGAAACACAAAGTGAAAAATACTTCCCAGGGTGCAAGACTTATTTCTTTAAATCACATGAATCAGAGACAGGATGCAGAATACAAGAAAACTGTCTTCTGTTCCAGTGACCTTCAAATTGATACCACTGTCTTGTGCCTCCTTTATATTAAAGAGGTGACCACCTAGCTGTCAAATACGCCTTGCCACCTCAAATTAGCCAACTTACCTTGGACTTTGTGGATTTGTCACGTGAATGCTACTAGAAGGGATTGGACCCTAAGCAGCTGTACGTAGTGGGTGACATGCAATTGTAGCAAAGGGCCAGAGAGACAGAAATTAAACTAAAAGTAGAAGCGATTAGATTTTTAAAAATTGCAATTATGTTAATTTTCTGGCAAAAGCATCAAGTACATGAAGCACATACCTAACATTAGAATTCCAGAAGCCAGACATTCTAAGACTCTTCGCATTGCCTCTCCTGCACCCAGGGGTCTGTTGGCAGTTCCAATTGCTTTTTCACATATCAACTCTAAAGGCTAAAGATAAAACTGAAGATTAAATGTGGGCCCTTGTTTATGGGCCACTTCAGTTCCCATTACGTTAATTGTGTACACTCAATTAGAATTCTTCATAAACTGAAGCACAACAACGCCTCATACCCCAATAGGTCTGGAAGCTAACATAAAGTGGGTGAAGGTGACAACAGATGTGGTACATTTGTGAGACTGCATCTCAAATACTATGTGCAGTTTTGACCTCCTTATTTAAGCAAGAATGTAAATACATTGAGGCAGTTCAGAAGTAGTTTAATAGATTGATACCTGGAATGAGTGAGCTTTTTATAAGAATAGGCTAATCAGGCTAAAAACACTTAGTTTGTAGGTGTCGTCATGGGTGACTTGGCTGAGATGTAAAAGATCCTGAACAGTCTTGACAAGGTGAATGTGGAAAACATATTTCCTTTTGTATGGGAGCCCAGAATTTGGGGACAGAATTTTAAAACTAGGGTCACTTTTAGTTAAGAGATGAAGAAAGTATCTTTTTATTTGTGTTTTTAAGAACTGCAAACTACAATAACAAAGAACACTTTTTAAAAGAAGAGATTAATCAGGATAGCTACATCATTTTACAGCAAGGAATTCAATCGCTATTGTGACTGTTGTTTTTTGTGGCTGTGGGTTCCTGCAATGTGCAAACAATTAGGCACTCAGGAGTTAAATACATGTGAAGCTGATTGGCTCTCAGCTAACTCAACAGGCTGGAACTGGAAACAATTTACATAGACACAGACAGAGAGATAGAAAGACCCAGGAATATGCAATTGTTTACCCCAGCAGAAGCTGCCTGTTCTCTGCAGTGGAAACCACATTTTAAACAAAGAAAATCAGTTACCTTTCCTGCAGCATTTGACACAAGCTGTGACTTTTGAATTGAACAATCAGTCTGTCTGTACCACTTACTAACCAGTGGAAGCTTCCAGAGAAAGATAACTGAACACCAAGAGCCTGGCTAGCCAAAGTAAGGTCATTTCAAAAGCGGAATCCAGAAGCCAAGTCACTTAACTGATTTTTCAGTTTTTCTACCTCTGCCAATAATTTTTTTCCTTTTGTGAGAGGGAAGTTCATAAGCGGATTAATTTTAGTCAATAGTGTTACATGCCAATGGCTTATGTCTGTTTAAATAATAATTCTTGGTTAGTACAGAAACCTAATCCATGCCTTTTCTCAACTTTGGTGTGAAAATCAGGTAAAACTGGGGCACTGCGCAATCTGAAGAAAAAGTTAACATTTGGTACAACTCTGGAAATAATGGGGCTCGATTTATGGTCTGGTGCACCACTAGGTTGTAAAAGTGAGAATAGATTTCACAAGTTTCAAAATCTCCCCTCCCCCTACCGCATCCCAAAACCAGTCCAGCTCGTCCCTGCCTCCCTAACCTGTTCTTCCTCCCACCTCAAACCGCACCTCCATCTCCTACCGACCAACCTCATCCCGCCCCCTTGACCTGTCCGTCCTCCCTGGACTGACCTATCCCCTTCCTAACTCCCCACCTACACTCACCTTTACTGGCCCCATCCCCGCCTCTTCAACCTGTTTGTTTCCTCTCCACCTATCCTTTCCTCTATCCATCTTCTATCCGCCTCCCACTCTCTCCCTATTTATTTCAGAACCCCCTTCCCCTCCCCCTTTTCTGATGAAGGGTCTAGGCCCGAAACGTCAGCCTCTCTGCTCCTATGATGCTGCTTGGCCTGCTGTGTTCATCCAGCCCTGCACCTTGTTGTCTCGGATTCTCCAGCATCTGCAGTTCCTACTGTCTCTGATTTATTTTCTCTAACAGGATTGTGTGACTGTAGAATTCTCTGCCACAGAAGGAGATGGAGACAAGACCATTAAATATCTTGAAGGCCAAAGGAGATTGATTCTTGATTAGCAAAGGCATCAGAAGTTATCGGGGTAGGTGGGAATGTGGAATTTGGAACACAAGCAGATCAATCTTTGATGAAGCAGCAGAAAACGGTTGGGCCTAAGACACTACTCTGAAGAACTCCTGTAATAACATCCTGGAGCTAAGACGATAGTCCTCCAACAACCGATTAGGCCATTTTTCTTTTCTCTCAGAAGA
Organism: Rhincodon typus; assembly: GCF_021869965.1. NCBI lineage: Eukaryota > Metazoa > Chordata > Chondrichthyes > Orectolobiformes > Rhincodontidae > Rhincodon > Rhincodon typus. The sequence continues at coordinate 580,983 of NC_063369.1, forward strand.
TGTGGAGGCATTTCTTGCTCTTCCTGCAAAGCTGGCGGAAGCACAGTCCTCAACATTTTTAAGTGGATAGATTCTTGTTAAGCATACAAAAGAAAGATAGATTAATCGGGGTAGGCAGGAATTCAGATTTGAGATTTAATCAGATCAGGCATCATCTTACTGAATGGCAGAGCAAGCATGAGTGTCTGAATAGCCTACTCCTGCTCCTAATTTGTATGAGTCCTTCCCTCGCATGTGATGTCCTCATCCACTGAATGAAATAAAAGCAAAGACAAAATACACTGCAGAAACTCAGCAAGACACTTCTGACAGTACTTTCTGGACTAGTGAACTTTACCACCTAGAACCACAAGACCCATGCGAGCCCTACAACCTCCAAATTGCAATCCAAGTGAGGTTGAATTCATGCATCTTAATAGCATCATAGATGGATGTATATTATATGTTATGCAGGGATTTAAAAATTAGGAATACTTGAAATAAGAATGGAAAAACTAATCTCAGTTTCTTTCTCAGGCCTAAGTGAAGCCTGCATCGGTCAAAGAGCCAGTGCTCAACATCACTAAACTCAACAGAAATTAGGGACGGTGGTCTGACCAGCAAACTGCACAACCCATGAATGAATTAAGAAAGAAACATTAACATCAAAAACACCAAATTACAATTACAGAGTTCAGCTGAAGAAAAGTGCTGATGCACAGAAGCCAGCAACTAGAAAGCCTCACACTACAGGTTCAATAATGAGGATAATAAACTAAAAACAAAGAAACAAGTTCACATACCCATCCTTTAAGTGGTGCCCAGGTGGGAACTCTTGAACATAAATCCCGTAGAACACGGATGACAATGACACATGACTTCAGCCCATTTGCCCTGGCCTATAAAACCATTGAGCAGAAAGTTAGTATCTCAATTAGTGACCTGAAAGTAAAATCAGCAAAAAAGGGCAAAGTTTCAAATCTGCAGTGCTACTTTGTCAAGGGTAAGAAAGTCTTTACATTTATAACAAAAGCTACATATCAATCTAGTATTTTCAAAGTGAGCAAAATTACTCTTAACACAAAGCAGCAACAATGCAATAATACACAAAATAAATTAACATTAAATCCCTGAAGCCCCCCTCCCCAACATGAAGAACTGCCAGCTTACTAAGATTACACTCATTTACTTAAGTGCTTATTAGCAGCTGCGCAGAGACAGAAGCTAAGTGTTGCACACAAATTTACAATTCCAATATCAATTCAACACGCAATTTAAAAACTGAACAGAATCAATAATTTTAATAAAAACATTCTACTTTAGACAATAATGTAAGAACAAGATCCAAACCTGGAACCATTTGGCGTGTCGCAGGGACGCCAAGGCGGTTAGGCATTTCTGCCTGTCCAATACATCCGCAGGCTCACTCATCGTTACTGTTTCTATTGATGGAGTGGAATAAGAAGACAGGCAGTTTGACCAAGGGGTTTCTGTCATGCGGCGGGGAGCGGCAGCATCCTATTGGGCAAACAGGGCTCCTCACCAAAGTCAAGTTGTAGTGAGCACTCTCAAATCTCTAATGAATCTACTTTGTCTTGTAACTAAACAGAGAGAACACTAGTCTATACCTGAACACCAAATGAATAGACAGAGCCTGAAGGAGTGTACGCTAGTGTTTGCACTATTGCGTATGTGATATGTATCAGTTTTATTTGCTAAACTATATGAGCTGTGGCATAAATGCATTGCACTGGTGGTCATGTGGAGAACAGTGTTGTATTGGTTATAAAGAAAGATATTACCTCACATTGCAATGTGTTTAATTAACTAGGCTAGGAATCAAGAGAAAGGAAACTATCAAGTAGGCTTAGGGCTCTGTCCGGGGGAAACCCCCTCTGCCCACGAGGGTCGACTGCCCAGGCCCCCATGACAGAGAGCGTCCAGTTGGTCAAAGGTCCAGCGTCCCTAAAAGAATTGACAAACTAGAAGGCTTGGTAGACGTGATCAAATAGTAAATCCACAGGCAATATCAAAAAGATCAAAAACACCATTAATAATTTTATATACAGTGGGAAACTGTTAAACAGACTGAGTCTGCACAAAGCAGTTGTGCATGCTTAAGCTGTTGCTTGTTCAGATTAAGACCAATACCTCAGGTTTAACTAGTATGTGCACAGGCTTTCAGTATCAAATGAGATATAGCTCCATTACTAAACTGCTCAGTCTCCCACTGCATATTCAAAACTTGGTGGCGTCTGCACTGCAGCAAAACTGAATGGTCTGGCGGCCCCATTACTGACCAGAATTTCAAACTAATTAGTTGAGACATCTATGGCAAACTGATGAGCCCAAAAGCCATCAATAAATTGACAACATATTACCCAGGCAAATAGGAATACGGTGCTAATAGTTCTGGAGATTTACCAAACAGAAAATTGTTGAAAACTGGCCAGACCGACTAAAGCCTCAGACCAGCTTGGTAACTATAGTGAACTGAGCCTCAAAAATCAGGCAACTTGTGGATAATGCTCAAAATATGCCCTGAGTTAAGCTGTCTGTCAAGAAGCAGCTGATTTCAATACATAATATAGAAGGGAAATGAGTCAGTAGCATATAGCATATTTAAATCGTTGGCTTATGCAACCCTTGGCAATTCTCTAGAATTTGTAAGTAGAACAACCCATTGCTGAAGTGGAATTTAAGCTATGAAACAGGTTTATTAGATGGTAAAGATAATTGTAGCAAAGGAAAATATAATAGTCTGCAAATAAACTTTCCGAATGAGAGCTTCTAACTAAGCTTTCCTGTGGATATATAGATATTACAGCAAGACCAATATCTTGACACAAGCTTTGTGTGTGGAATCCTGAGCTACAATCTTTAATTGAATTGCACGATAGCAGGATTACAAGAATGCGTAAACTGTGAAGTATGCAGTTTGGATTATAAACCACGTGCCTGTAAAACTGAAAGTTCAGTTACCAGAGACATTAAAAGCTTTGCCTGCATGTGAAACAAATTTATGCTCTGTGATGGCCTCCTGAACGCATTGCAAAGAAGTTTCAACCTTTTCCATGCACAAAGTATGACTGTTTCAAAATCTCAGGTTAAAATAAGGGCTTGATCGCAAAGTAAGAGTTTATTTATAAATAGCACTTTTAAAAGTACTCATTCAAGGAGAGGCCTGTCAGGGGTTTTGGAGGAGTAAGCAATTGACCTCTCATGCCAAATTGGTCAAAGTTCAGTGCTTTAGGCCATTCCTCACAAGGAACTGCTGTTTAGTTTGCCAAAACCCTTTCACTTTGGATGAGAGCATCAAATCTGTTGAATCCAAGTCAAGAAGCTGAACGCCCAGATTTTAAGTGACCCAGCTCCTGGAATACTCTGGTAACGCAATAACTACATACTAAGCAGTAGTGTTTCCTCCAGTTTGCAAAAGGACTGGAAGAATAGAAAAAAAATGACTGGTCATATCTCAGACATAATAAAAATAGAAGTTAGCTATGATTCACAGCGCAGTGAATCTCCATTATTTGAAAAAGGATCCAAGGTCTAATGATAATTATCAGCCAAGAGCCTGTGAGCATTTTCAGCCTTCAACCTCATTTACTTTTCATTAAGTGCTGAATCTTGGCCTTCGTGTCCATTTCTGTCACCTAGAAAAGTCTCACATAGTGATCCAAGTTTCTGAATATATCTAAGCAGCAGTCTCATGGATGAAAAATGCTCACACTGTGAAGGGAAAATGGGATACCTCAACCGAGCGTGGTCACTGATTTGAAACTCCACACAGTGTAAAGATCACTTGACGTGTCACAAAACCAATAGCTCAAAATGGATAAAAATGTATTTAAATCAGACCATGAAGAGCCAAACTTTATCTAAAAATCTGCCAGCTATGCACCAGGTGGTCTTTTTCCAAAGGAAGCTAAGTAACATTTGAAAAAGGCCTTGAAAATGGTCATTTTTGCTGCAATGCAAACTTACTTGCATATAAACCAGTGGCTTTGAACAACTTGAACACATGCATGGTCAAGGACAATTCTCAACTTAGCTTTAATGCTTCTAGGGTATTTGTTTAGAAGCCTGGAGTCATTTTATTACAGCTAGATTTAAAGTAGCACGAACATTTACCGTGTATTGGACCACCAAAAGGCTACAATTGCAAAGATAACATGTCAAGCAGTTCCAGGATATAAAGCTGCAGTATACTACAGACCATGGCTGCCATATAGAGCTATATGAAGATATACCAGTAACAGAATACCATTTTAATGGGATAAATGTAAAGATGATCTCTAATGACAATAGCCTAATGTCTATGAATCTTAATACAAGATAGGATATTTTCAGGATGTAAAACAGAAGGATTGGTATCCTCTCCAATCAATGTGGCAGAACTAGGCCATTCACCCCAAAAGATTTATCAATGAATAGTGAGGCATTGCTATTCATTCAAGACTATTCTACTGCAACATCTTTTGCAATGCAATTTCATGGAGCTAAAAGAAAAACTCACCAACAGTAATTCCTCATTTAGCTCACCTTTTAAAGTGTTCCTGCGCAATGGGAAATGAAAGTATGCTAACTGATAATAAAAAGAAACCCAGTACAATAACATAATAAGTTGAGTTGTGTTGCTGATCTGGCTGCTTTTTGTGCTAACATAACAATCACTCCAAAGTGAAGAGTAGGAAATGGTAGATAGTCCGTGTCTCTCCCTCAACACCAACTGCAACACCAATTCAGAGGTGGTGACAAAGAAACACCAAGTCTTAAGTCCCATTGTCTTTACCAGATCATTCACAATTGAGCCCCAGAAAGGCTGTAAGCCTGGCACGTACCTAGTAAACGTCCCAAACAGAAGGACAGGAACAGAAAGATTCAGTCCCACCGGCAGAGTTCTGGAAACAGACTCTGTCTTGTCAGGAGAACCCAGAAATAATAACAGCAGGCCTTTGAGGCTTACCAACTGCACTAAACGAAGTACTAGATCATGGCTGGTAGGGTAATTTGAAAGTCTTCATCAATATGAAAGGCAGTCTAAAATGAAACCCATTTAATGGAGTGTATTAAATGGGGGATCACTGTATGATCCAGCTCCATACTTAGCTCTGCACCAAAAGAATTAAAATCCCCTCCACCCTAAATGTCTACTGGAAATATGTTCATTATATCAAACTTTATACTCCGTAACAAATCTCAAGATACTCATGTATTTATTGGTTTTAAATCCTGCCTCCGTGAATCAAACTACGTTCCAAAGTTCTTCTAAAAGGACAGTATTTCATGTAGAGGTGCCAGTGCACAACTAACCTTCACCCAAAAATAAACTGACAATACTAGTGCTGTCAAATTCAATATTTCTCTTTTAAAAATAAATCACACTGGGTAAAATAAATTAAGCATCTCTTTTGTGTTGAATTCTCAAATGGGATGAGATTATAATAAGATCGAGGCTGAAAGTGGAATGTTACCTTTGAAGATGCTGTAATCCAAGTTCAAAAGTGGCATTTTCAATATCGTTCACATTTATTGGTCGAGTGAGGTCTTTAACTTGGCCTTCAACTGGAATGGAGGATACACCGAGGTGCATATAAATAATTTTCCATGTACTTGCACTATTAGCAGACAATAGAATTACATGAAGGACTTGTACATTTCTCTTATGTTCCTATACTTTTTGTTTGTTCTGACCAAACCTTGGTTCAAAAATCTGGCTCCTTTTGTTTGGTGTTGGGCTGCTAGTTTACAATGCACAATGCACAGAGACCCCAACGACAATGAGTTCAATTCCCACACCAGCTGGAGGTTACCATGAAGCATCCTCCTTCTCACTGTGCCCTTGGCTGAGGTGTGGTGACCCTCAAATTAAACCAATCATCTCTCTCAAATGAAAGGGCTGTTCATGGCCTTGTATGATAATGGTGATGTTACCTTTACTTTTATCTAACAGATAGCATAAGGGAAATGCACACATGTAATTCTATTGATTACTAAGAGCACAGGAATATGGAATATTATTATGTAGATGTTCATCAGCATACCCTCAACTCCAGTTGAAGGGCAAGTTAGAGATCTCACTTGACTAATAAAGGTGAGCAAATTGAAAATGTCACTTCAGAAACTGGATTGATTACAGCACCTGTAAGGTAATGTTCCAGTTTCAGCCTCTATGATCATATTGTAGTCTCAGTCCATTTGACAATTCAACACAAAAGAGACACTTAATGAATCAAATTTGCCTGCTCTGCCTCTTATTTTAGAGAAAAACTACTCCAGACAAAAATAAATTTGACAGCATTGGTATTGTCAATTTATTCTTGAGTGAAGGTTAGATGTGTATTTGTGTATGTGCATGAAGGAACCTGGAATTTGTCCAATCAGGACCAGTAAAAAAAAATCATTCCTTCTCGGTTTGAAACCAGATTCAACCAATTTTTCCACTTAAGGAAAAAGGAGACTTTTGTTGTCTACATTGCATTCGGAATTAAGCTCCAGAGAAGGGTACTACATTGAATTAGATCATAATCATTCCTGTCTTATTATAATATATTGCAGCTTTAACCTCAAAAGACATGACCCAAGAACAAGCTATATTGACGGCCCAATAAACATGATAAGCTGCGGGTTGGAGTTTGCCACCTACAACCCATCCTACCTCCAGCAGCCTGTTTCTCAAGTTCTTCTCGTACCACAGGTGAAGTCAGCTTGATCTTCAGGGTCAATGGCTCCTCTTTGTCATTCTTTATAATAATGGCTGCATCTTTAATTGAAGGATTTATTTCATACTTTTCCTCGGTAATCGTCTAAATAAATAAAATTTTAAAAATTAAGCACACTAATTCTCACTCTCTATTTCTTCTCTTCACAATCTCAAACTTTTAAAGGCTGGTTGCAGGTTAGTCTAACATTGCCTCATTTTCAGATAATTGATCACACAATCAAAGTTCACGGATTGTTTCAATCTCTTCAGCTAGAAACACCACCCACATCCCAATTTTCTTTCACACTTCAGAATGTGTAGTCAAGTTTATTTTGACCTGTACAGAAAACAAGATGCCTAAATTCAAAACTTCACGTGAATAAAAAAAGTTATTTCTTACCGCAAATTGTACAGCCAAATTGTCTTTGACCTTTGTCAACAGTGACTTAGTAGGCTTGTCCCTGCACAACAGTACAAGTTCCAGGTCAAGATCTCCCTTCAGAAGGAGGCCTTTGGCCACCAACCCGACTCGCATCACTCCACGCAAGGTCCGGCTGGCATTCTGTTCTGTAGACTTCTGTTCCCTATTATGGGAAGGGGATAAAGCAGGCCATCACTGAACCAATATTTAAATATATATCATTTTCTCACTGAAGATATTCTGACAAGGGTCCAATAGTAAAAGCTCAGCAGCCAACATCAAGAGAAAAGAAAGGAAAATACTTTGCACTGTTACCTTCACCCAAGAAAAGGTATTATGATTCTGACATTTACATTTAGGTTTCCGTGGCTGGGAATCACACCATGTTTGTAAACAGATACCCGGGAAGTGACACAATGATTTTGAGGGATGTTCAAATTGGAACATCCAAACTTCTATTGATAAGGAAGTAGACTCCGATTACTTTCAAAATAATCTAGATCACTGTCAAACCACTTAAAATGGTAGCCAACCTAATAGTTTAAGTAGTACACAAGTACTCAGTCGTGACAAGATCCAAAAATTAAGAATTTTATGCATTTATAATAGCATTTCTGATTAACAGGGACCGACACCAGCAATTATTCCCACGTTTTAACATAAGTCTTTTATGTCCAGAAGAGGAGCATACAGGACTGCTTTTTCAGGTCTCAGTTGCTTAGGGATAAGCAGAGGCAATTTGAGGTGAAACAAAGCTCTTAAGAAGTTTCAACACTAGAATACACATTGATCAAAATACTGCATTCAAAGTTGTTTATAATACATTTGATCCATGTTTTGTTTCTGTGAAAAAACTCTGTACATAAAATAATTGGCCAGCCTTTTCCTTTAAAAGGCAATAGAAAACAGTGGAACAAATGATGGTGTATTTCAAAATTTACAATTGTAATAGTGGCTGTAACATGATTACAGATTTAAGTGAAAAGCAAGCTAATATTTGTCATAAAGATGCTTTTGTTTTTGTAAACAATCTATCTGTACAAAGAGTTTAAAAAATGGCATACATGGTAAAGTTGTCATGGTCTTCCGTTCTGTGAAAGAAAAAGAAAAATGTCATGTCACTATAGAAATGTATGCAACTGGTGGTACTGCGTAAGCGACACAGCACTGGAGCAATTTCAACTTATTACTATATCTAAGGGATATCTTTTCAGCAATCCAAAACAGCACTGGGATCAAGAATAAAAGGATAAACCATAATCACCCCCAGTTTAAAAACATGTTTGACTTATTATCTCAAATAACCTAGATTTTTCTTCTCTCTCTGAAAAAAATTCAGAAAGCTTATTTGCAATACATTTACATCAACCTGCAGGTATTTTAACATTTTTTAGAAATAGCATTTCATCTGAGCAGCACAAAGTTACTCAAAGATGTAATCTGACAGCCTGAGATTCAAATTTGTGGCCAAATTAAATCTATTGTTATTGATCTGAATATGATGCACTTAGAATCATACAATCCCAGAGTGTGGAAAGAGGCCATTCCAAACATTGAGTCTGCACCGACCTTCCAAACAGCATCCCACCGTGACCCAGCCTCCCACCCTATCCCATATTTTTACCATGACTAACCAACCTAACAAGTACATTTGCAGACATTACAGGGCAATTTAGCAAGGCCAACCACCTAACCTACACACCTTTGGACTGTGGGAGCAAAGTACAGCACCTATCGAAATCCCACATAGATAAGAGGTGAACGTATAAACTCCATACAGATAGTCACCTGAGATGGGAATCAAACCTGGGTCCCCAGCACTGTTAGGCAGCAGTGCTAACCACTGAGCCACCATGCTGCCCAAAAGAATGTGACAACTTTAAAAAGATCAGTTTGAGTGAATTGTTTAGCCCTATTCATATTAATTATACTCTGGTGTCTGCTTCCTGTTCCAAAGTTTTGGGGTTAGTTCTTAATTATTTACTTGGGTGTGAGTACAAGCAAAAGCCAGCTTGGTAATGCTAATAATAAATAGTTAGCATCTCATGTAGTCAAGTGGGGCCAATCATGGACCAAACAGCTTTTGTGGAGGCAGTGAGCAGGATTGTGGTGCTAAATGAGTACTTTAGATACCAACCTACCAGATCAAAAGCAAGTTTATAATGTTGCAGTTTTGGGGGGCTCTTGTGGTACAGCAGTACTGTCCCTACCTCTGAACCAGGAGGTCTAAGTTCAAACCTCACCCATTCCACGGGTGTGTAATAGTATTTCTTAATAGGTTGGTTATAAAATAACTACAATGTTGCATTTAAAAAAAAAAGTGATATTGGATTGAATAAAAATACAACTGGCAATGGTCCTTGACACAATCTTTGAAACCTTCCATAGTAACAGAGGCTGGTGCTATGCAGACTGAAGGATTGTAAATATAACACCCAGTTGCAAACAAATAGAAGTCAGGACAGCTCGACCAAAAAGCTGTCAAGGCCTTTCTATATTCTATAATTTGAATAGTTGTACAAAGGTATAAAATCAAGAAATAATTAGGCTGGTTAAGAAAGGAATTGTAATGACCAAGGGTATTTATACACTTCTTAGAACACCTTATTCCGGAACCGAGGGAACCAAGTAATTTGTGGTCTGGTAATACGCAATGCAACAAGATTAATAAATGGTTTCATAGAAAGGATCCGCTCACAAAAGAGTGATCTAATAATGGCGAATTTCACATTCAGCTGGGGGTGAAACAATTCAGAGAAGGCTCATTAAGTTGATTCCTGCGACAACCAAGTTGTCTTATGAGGAAAGATTGGACAGAATGGTTTATACCTTTCAGAATTTATAAGAACAAGAGGTGAGCTTACTGAAACATTGGATTGAGCCATGGAGGAAAATCTAGAAATAGGAGGTACAGTTTAAAAATAAAGGGGTCTCCTGTTTAAGTAGGAGATGCATAAAAATTATTCTGTGACGATAGTTTTTGGAAATTCTCCTCCGGACAGTAGTAGAGGCCAGGCCATAGGAATATATTCAAGATTGAGAGTTAGATAGGTTTTTGATCAATAAAGGGAGTCAAGCAGGAAAAGCCAAAACCCACAGTCAGATCAGTCATGACCTTATTAAATGGTAGAGCAGGCTCAATGGGGCAACTGGCCTACTTCCGTTTCCATTTCTTATAAATTTAGAGTAAACACTGTTCATCCTCCAACTTACTCATCTATTTCATAGAATAACCAGAATATTTGACAAAGCAAGTTACTCATTTCCCGCTCATTTTACTACAACATTAATCCCACTTACCCCTCCTTGTTCTCTCCTTCAGTTGTTGGTGGTTCAGCAACTTCAGTAACCTCTACTTTAACACTAGCCTTCTCTTGCTCATCCAACCAGTCTGAAACTGCTTTCAATGCCCTCTCTGTATGTGACACCATATTCTGTACTGCTTCCAGCTCTTCTTGAGTTGGGTAGATGGCAGCATGTTTTGCCATCACATGGCGGTCATCATTCACAAATATACGCATGGGACGCTGGAGGGAACACAACAGAAACTGGTTACAAAACATTACACTTATTCCAGACAAATGATAAACAAGCAATTATAAAACATCAACAGCTGGTCAGAGCTATTCAAGTTTCTGGTTTCTAACTCTTGTTTGAAACTCCCCTTTCCTTCCTGATACTTACCATTTTGGCTTCAGCGTCCACCTGCTCTAGCCTGGGGGTTTCTTTGGCTTATGAGTTTTCTTTGGTGCTTTGTCAAGTTTTTCCAGTGCTTGCAGACAACAAGCTTTCAGACCTTCCTCATGCACAGTTGTACCACAGGTGCAGCTCCTTGGATCTATATTTGAAAGAGATTAATAAGAACCCATGTTTCTTTTTAATCAGTACCTTACAAAAGGGTTTAATCTACAGCAGGTGTCCATATTCAAACTGGACTCCAGTGTAAATTTTAAAGATTATCACACTGAAAAGCAGACATGGTTAAACTTAATGCAAATTATGCAGACTTCTCTTTTGAGTTGGATGAATCGAACCACTACTATTTTACAGGCAACTTGCTCAGTCTGTGCAATCATCAAAAGGATTGCGTAAAATGACACCACTTTCATTAATAAGTAAAAATGGGTCCAATCCAAAGCTGATCCTCAGCTCAAATATATTCTCTGGTGACATTACACTGATGCTTTGTGTATACCAACTACTCATAAAAGAGCCGACAGTACTCATGAATGACAATACAAATCTCAGCATCATCAAAAATGAGAAACAAAGCACATGACCCCACATCAGCTGCAGAAATCAGTTTGTGCAATCAAAATTATGTTGTCAAAAACATGTCTACTCAAATCTCCAGACACACTCCATCAGTTACAAGAGCTTGGACTGCTGGCTGATTGAATAAAATGTACCAATACCTTTTACGACGCAGATCACTGACATTCACTCCCCAACTTGGAGCAAATCGACTGTAGGTTCTGAGAAAATCTCAGTGTAATAGTTTATCAGCAAAGAAGGTCACAAACGTTACCCAACTAACTCATTACTGCATATTGCAACTGATCCTCCTCATTGAGGTTTTATTAGAGTGATGTATATAGCAGTTCCATCAAATAAAGGGGACTCGAATGGACAGGTGAACAACCAAATCAATAACAGACTGTGGGCTCAGTGATACTATCAGTTTTAGCAATAATTTGTTAAACCTATAACAAACAGCAGGAGCAATTATGATCCTACACGTAAAGCATGATTCAATTTTCACCCAATGAGACGCATACATCATTTCAGAAGTCCATATATCTTGAATAATAACATTGGCAAAGCCCAACATTAATAATTTGCTCTTTTCCCTGGGCAGCCTTGTGGGAAACTGCAAAGTTAACTGCACGTTACCTCATTTCTTTTAAGGAAACAGTTGATCAATTTTAAAAACCAAAAGAGCTGCGGATGCTGTAAATCAGGAACAAAAACAAAGTTGCTGGAAAAGCTTAGCAGGTCTGGCAGCATTTGTGAAGAAAAAATCAGAATTAACATTTCCGGTGACCCTTCCTTAGAACTGATGGTAGCTGGGAAAACCTCAGTTTATATGCAGAAAAAACGGGGAGGGGGATGGGGATGGGATAGGGAGTAAATGATAGAATAGAGCCTAAAGAGAGAAAAGAGCGGTTGGACAGACAAAGAATTGATAACAATCAGGCTGGGAGGGTGAATAGGGTGTAGAGCTGGATGAACACAGCAGGCCAAGCAGCATCAGAGGAACAGGAAGGCTGATGTTTCGGGCCTCTTCATTTCTGAAGGAGGGTCTAGGTCCAAAACATCAGCCTTCCTGCTCCTCTGATGCTACTTGGCCTGCTGTGTTCATCCAGCTCTACACCTTGTTATCTCAGATTCTCCAGCATCTGCAGTTCCTACTATCTCTGGGAGGGTGAATAGTTGTTAATGGGGACTATTAGTGACTAATAACAAGTAGCGTGCAATGGCAGGCTATGTGGCAACAAGGCTTGCTGCATGGGGTAGGGGGCTGGGACATGGGAGAGTTTAGGCCCTAAAATTATTGAACTTGATATCTGAGTCTGGAGGGCTGGAGGGTCCCCAAGCGGAAAATGAGTTGTTGTTCTTCCACCTTGGGTTGAGTTTCGCTGGAACACTGCAGCAAGCCAAAGACAGACATATTGGCCAGGGAACAGGGTGGTGCGTTAAAGTGGCAGGCAACGAGTAGTTCAGGGTCTTTTTTGCGAGCAGAATGTAGATGTTCTGCGAAGCGGTCGCCAAGTCTATGCAGCAAGTGTGGACCTGGGTGTCCCAGAGGGAACAGTCCCTGCAGAAGGCGGACAAGGGAGGGGAGGGGAATATGTGTCTGGTGGTGGCATCTTGCTGGGCGTGGCAGAATTGGCACCTGATGATCTTCTGGATGTGGATGCTGGTGGGGTGATAGATAAGGACAAGTGGAACCCTATCGCTGTTGCCCGAGTGAAGAGAAGGGGTGAGGACAGAAGTGTGGGAGATGGGTCGGACCTGGTTGAGGGTCCTGTTGATAACGGAGCTGAAAAATCTTCGGTTGAGGAAGAAGGTGGACATTTTGGAGGCTCCCTTGTCGAAGCTGGCCTCATGTGAACACACGATGGAGATGGAGGAACTGAGAGGCCAACTCCATGGGTCAACAGGGCCCTCAACCAGGTCCAACCCACTTCCTTCACCCCCACAGCACATTCCCTTGTAACCAGCAAAGGTGTAACACCTGCCCGTTTACCTCGTCCCTCCCCAGTATCCAAGGGCCCAAACATACCTTCCAGGTGAAGCAACACTTCACCTGCACTTCCCAGAATCTAGTTTACTGCATTCGCTGCTCACAATGTGGTCTCCTCCAAATTGGGGAAACGAACATCTACATTCTGTTTGCAAAAAAGACCCTGAACTGTCCGTTGCCTGCCACTTTAACACACCACCCTGTTTCCTAGCCAGTATGTCTGTCTCTGGCTTGCTGCAGTGTTCTAGCGAAGCTCAATGCAAGGTGGATGAACACCGCATTTTCCGCTTGGGGACCCTCCAGCTCTCCAAACTCAATATCGAGTTCATTAATTTTATGGCCTAAACTCTCCCATGTCCCAGCCCCCTACCCCACACACCAAGCCTTGTTACTACATAGCCTGCCATTACACACTACCTGTTATTAATCACTAATAGTCCCCATTAACAACTATTCACCCTCCCAGCCTGACTGTTATCAACTCTTTGTCTGTCCAATTGCTCTTCTCTCTCTTTAGGCTCTATCCTTTCGTTTACTCCCTACCCCATCTCCCGCCCTTTTTTCTTGCATATAAACTGATGTTTTCCCAGCCACCATCAGTTCTCTTTTCTTTATTCGTTTACAGGATGAGGGTGTCGTTGGCTAGGCCAGCATTTATTGCCCATCCCTAACTGCCCAGAGGGCAGTTAAGAGTCCTCCACATTGCTGTGGGTCTGGAGTCACATGTAGGCCAGACCAGGTAAGAATGGCAGTTTCCTTCCCTAAAGGTCATTAGTGAACCAGATAGGTTTTTCCAACAATTGACATTGGATTCATGGTCATCATCAGATTCTTAATTCCAGATATTTTATTGAATTCAAATTCCACCATCTGCCGTGGTGGGATTCGAACCCGGGTCCCCAGAACATTATCTGGGTGTCTGGATTAACAATGCAGCGATAATACCCCTTCTGAGGAAGGGTCACCGGACCCGAAACGTTAACTCTGTTTTTTCCACCACAGATGCTGCCAGACCTGCTGAGCTTCTTCAGCAACTTTGTTTTTGATCGAGTTTACATCATGTTTGGCAGAGAAGACACTAAAATAAATGTTTGCAAATGTTGAGCTAAGTTATGAATTCACAAAGAGAACTGCAAAGGAGCTCGTTGAAAAATTAAATAAATAAATGGACCCAAACACAATGAACAACTACTGAAAACAATAAAAACAGTGAAGTGAAACTTTAATGTGAGACAATGTATTTTACCACAATGGCAAATGAACATTTAAAAGAGCATGGGAACCTTTACACAGAGCTGTGAGCCTCAAGGACAAGAGACCAAACCGGTCCAAAAAGGAGCTTCATGACTAGTCATGATAACAATGAACAGATTTGGGTTTTTAACCCGATAACAGTGGAATGTGATACCCATATTATATACTGCAAAGAATCTTCAGCCCTTACTGCAAATGCTGCCAGTATCAACGTAACCATCACATCCCTGCAACATGCAGACAATACCCCAAGAGTGCAATGATTCCTTAAAGGTCACATTTAAATTGAGACTCATTCTGGGGGCAGTGAACTGAGAAGAGTATGATACTCATGGCACCTCCCTCCAGGTTTCAGTACGCTTTAAGCAGCTAGTCATGAAACCTTGAATTGGCAACCTGTTAAGCCCGACATTTACCTATTGTAGTCCTGAGAATACAAGCGCCTGCCACTGTGAATGAGTTCAGCCCAGTACAGGAACTCCACATGAGCCTGCGCTTTGTCCCATACTGGCAGCGGTTTTGGTAAACTTTAGCTTTCTCTTAACAATTTGAAATTTCTTTGTGCTACCATGAACTGTAGCCTGCAAGTAAATGTTTATTCTTTCAAACAAGGAAAACATTCCACCAACTGTGGAATATTACTGCAGTGCAACATAGGTTTATTTCAATACCTACAGCCACATGGCAACAGGATGCAATTGACAAGCAGGGTTTAGGAGAAACAGGCTGTGGTGCCACCAATGCTTTTCTGTTAGCAATGTGTACTTTCTCACAGTTTAGTGACTGATATAGAGCCTGACAAGATTTATATGACAGAATAAACAAGAATTGAAACTGAATGAGCACATGAAGTTTATGGTACTGCCCACTGGGAGGATAAACAGGGTCAAGTTAAGCTGCAGGCCTGTTTGCCTGTTGCATTTTCTTTACAATTTTATTAACTGTCATCTTATAACTGGTGGGAATAAATCTAAGATCCAGCATTAAAAGGACATAATTCAAAGAAAGTTCAGAAATGTTAGAATGCAGAACATTCCACAAGGAGGAATGCTGGAAGCAATAGTCATTCATTGATAAAGACTGGCAGTTTTACATCTGAAAGTTAAGGGATTCAGTGGATAATTAAGAGCTGATGCAGCAAAAATGTCTAAATATCCCCAATGTACTATAAAATTTTGTCTGTCAGAAAATGTATAGGAATCGTATATAATTCAACCTTTCCATCAGCATACACCAATCCACGTATGCACTGTCGAATAAAGTGAAAACTAGAACACAAAAGGAGTGCTCGTTTGTTGTAATTTTGCTAAGTTACTTCTACAAAGTACTTGGTCAAAACTGTCTTATGCTGAGCATAATGTGATGTGCTCATGAAGGGTCTCCAAGTGAAAATTACTCCATTTTATCTTTTAGATTTTGACTTAAAAAAACTTGATCATAGTCCAAGTTTTCCATACCAGTGTCAGTCACCTGCTTCCTGTATCATTACCCTACACATTACTCCAACCTTGTCATAGCATTTAACCTGTCCCAATCAAAATCACAAATCACATCCAAATTGACTGTGACATGGTTGACTATTCCTGTTCACCACTCAACTACTCTGTAGCACACTATCCTCCACCGATAACTACACCAGTGGAACTCGCCCCAACTGTTTCCAGCTGTTCCTATCCTGTCACATTAGTGAAATGATTTCTCATCATCTCCATTGTTATTTCAAGGCTCCCCTGCCACAAAGCCCATACTCTCCACTTCTGCCTTTCATTCCTGCATATCAATGTCTGAAAATTAAGTAACTTAATCCATTAATTTGACATAACTTAATCCAATAACTGCTGTTACTGATTTGCACAAAGTACAAGGACCACATGCAGCAAGATCACTGGACATTTGAGGATACATAATTAGTAATAAGAATTAGTACAGTTCAGCACAGGAAGAGGCCTGATTCTGCATTGGCTCTTTTAAAGAGTAAATCAATTTTGTCCCAAATCCCAGGAACTTTATATCTCCCAGTATTTATGTAATTCCTTTGTGAAAGCCATTACCAAATCGGGTTCCACCACCCTGTCAAGGAATGCATTCCTAATCCTAATCACTTGTTACAGAAAAGGTTTATCCTGATATTGCCTTTGATTCTTTGCCAAACGTTTGCTTCCTCCAATTACCACACTTTCAGGCAATATGTTTCTTTTGAGCCCGTCATCTTGAAGCCTTTTCCATATCTTAAGTCTCTCTAATCCAAAGATAACAGACTAGCTTCTTCAGCTTATCCACATAACAGCAAACACCATTTCAGCAAATCTTTTTGTATCATCTCAAAAATCTTCATATCCCTTAGAAATGCGCCCAGTCTGAAAACACAATATAGCAGCCAGCGCCAAATGTATGTTTTTAAGTTCAACGGAACTTCTTGTTTTTTGTATTTCACCTCTCAAATTATAAAGCCCTGAAACAATAGTCAATTGAAGAATAAAACCGGACAAGCCTCCCAACATCAACCAAGTACTAGAATCAAAGTCACACCCCACCCAGTTTACCCTGCAAAGCCCTCTTCAGCAAAATCTGGATGTTTGTGTCTAAATTACACAGCTGTCCTTCAGACTATTCAAGCAACAGCCTAACATAGGAATACTTACTGGATTATGCCTTGCAGCCAATGTTAAACATTCCTTCATCAGCATCCTGGGCTATGTACTGTCCAACGAGCAGGAGAAATCCAGCCAAACAGAAAATGATATTTACTCAGGACCAGTGACCCTGGGCATCTTTAACATCAGACTCTGGACACCATGCTGTCTCATACTTCCGATCAAACATGGGCAAGAAAACCATCTCATTAACACAGACTACCCAGTCTCAGTTCTTCTCCACGTGAATCACTACTTGGAAGATGCACCGAGGGTAACAGAATACATGGGAAGCTTCAATCCATTTTTTTTTTTTTACCAAGAGTGATTTGGAAGGCCACTGTTAACACAACTGGCTGAGTTATGAAAGATGGTTTGCTACATCCTCCCCATGCAATTCCTGTGGACAGAGTGCTGTATTCATTTTTAGACCACCTTCATGTGGTATGGCACCACCACCATACTAGATAGATTCTCAAATTTACAACCTGGCATCCATTGGACAGTCAGGAACCATGAAAACAAAATCACATATGCTTTACTAACAGTTTTGATGCCCCTGCAAAGATCTGTACTCCAAAATTCCCAGGTGTCTCTGCACTTCTTTAAAGCTGTACCATTTATCTAACACTGTCTCTGGTTTTATTATTTTATAGGGATCTTATTTACCAATACTGACCTGTTCAAAGATAACCAGGATAGGTAAATCAAGATCAACTGTAGTTTATTGTTCAGGGATGCCAGTTCCAGCGACTTCACAGCAATAAGTATACAGTCTTGGTACTCAATATTCAGACTCTGCTGATCACAAGTGCTGTTAATGGAAACCTAAAAATGTATTTCTGTGAAAAGGGACACACAGTTTGAGCTTCCAGTTGCAGAGCAAAAAGCTTAGGTAGTATTCAACTATCAGTCCAGGTGACTTGTCATGTCCTTTCAAGGAATTCTCAAGTGAAGTAACCCAGAAATGTGCACAACTGGCGTCATGACAAATAAAATGATCCACACTCATTTCAATCAGCTACGCCTGAATCTGCTATCTTGGGTTAAATGTAAACCATGAAGCCATTTAATGTATTTTCCCATTAAGGAGATTAGCTAGGAATTCTATTGGCATGGTAAATGTCTATAATGAGAACCTAATGTACGTAAGAAAATCTAGCAAATAGACAGTGGCTGTAACTAAACCACATCTGACAGTGGTTCAAGGTGGCATCTCATCACCACCTTCTCAAAGGCAGTTAGGGATAGGCAATAAAATTTAGCTTGGCAAGTGAACCTCACATCCTGTAAAAGAATAAAAGAGTCAGTAGGTCAAAGATAGGCCAAATCAAACCCCTAAAGTTTTAAAGAAAAAGGTGTATTTAACAGGGGCCTATACCACTGCAGGGCTGTTTCTGCAAGCTAGAGAATTAACCAGAAGCTTAGGTTTTTTAACCAAGGCCAGACGTATCTATAGTCGATTCGAGTAGAACATAGAACAGTACAGGCTCTTCGGCCTATGATGTTGTGCTGACCTATTACCCTACACACCCTACATTTTATTATCCTCCATGTGCCTATCCATGAGTTGCTTAAAAGTCTCCAAAGTATCTGACTCCACTACTACTGCCGGCAGCACATTCCACACGCCCACCACCAAATTATTTCAAGCACTTTCATTTAAAGTATGTTACTGCATGTTCATTAAGGAAAGACATTTTGCTGCCAGCAAATAATTGGTAGTGGGAATGGTTTTCTCATCGGTTCAAGTGTAATACCATGCAAAGTCTCCAGCTAACTATGCCATATTAAAACCTCAGAAAAATCTTGAGAGGAAGAACACAACAACCTGAAAAACAAATATTGTTTTGAAGCCAGATTAAATCTACATCTGTTCATTAATTCACGGTATCTGAAACAGGAACTTCCCAAATCTAGGAACACTTAATTTTCCACCACTACAACACTCCAGCCCTGCATTACTAATATGGTTTTACTTCTCATATAGCTTGAAATAATGAAAAATGAAGATGATCACATGGTTCTGTCAAAGTCACTCTGAGTATCAGGAGAGATAGATCTGCCTGTACTTCTGTTGCAAAGAGATGACACTTTTTCCAATCACAAAATTAATGACACTACCTGTGAGAATAATCTGTATGGGAACAAAGGAACAAGAGTAGGTCACTCAACCGTTCAAGCCAGCTTTGCCATTCAATGGGATCATGGCTGATATGTGGTTTAAATCCACATGCCTGCTTTGGGCCCAAATCTCTTGATACCCTTGCTGCTCAATAAAAAAAAATTGTCTCAGATTTATCTTTAACAATTAGCATCGACTGCTGTTTGAGGAAGAGTTTCAAACCTCACTCAGTTTATTTCCCCTATCAATATCCTGAAAACCTCGATTAGATCACAGCTTAATCGTCTAAATTCCAGATAACAAAGGCCTAATTTGTATAATACCTACTCATAACTTTACCCCTGAAGTCCAGGTATCATCCTTTTAAATCTGTAATGAACTTCCTCTAGGGTCAAAACATCTTTCCAAAGGTGTGGGGTCAAGTCAGGTCACAGTCCTCTAAGTGAGGTCTAACTAGGGTCTTGTACAACAGCAGCATAACACTTGCATCCATATACTCCAGCCCTTTAGATATGAAGGCCAACATTGTATTAGCCCACTTGATTATTTTCTGCACCTGCTTATGGTATCTGAAAGGGTTATGCACCTAAACCCCCAAATTTCACTATATTTAACTTCATGCTTTCTAAAAGATAACTTCATCTATCTTTTCTCAGTCTAAAATAGATAACCTCAAACTTGCTTTAAAATCCATCTGCCAATTTTGCCCATTGAGCTAATTTAATCAATATTCTGTCGTACTTTTATGCCGTTGTCAACACTGTTTACAATGTTGCCCAATTTTGTGCTGTAAGTTTGTATTTGACTTTTTATGTCATTATCCAAGCCTTTAATGAATAATGTAAACAACTAAGGTCACAACACAGATCCCTGTGGGACTAATCACGTCCTGCCAATTTGCACATATACCCATTATTCCAACTCTGTTTTCAACCACTCAACCAATTTCCTATCGAAGTTAGTAATGTCCGCTGTGTGCTTCCAACGTAGCTGACAGTCTCTTGTGTGGAACTTTATCAAAAGTCTTCAGGAAATCCACATAAACAACGGCCATTGACTTACCTCTGTCCACCACCCTTGCCACCTATTCGAAAAATCTGAGGTTACCGGGTGTGGCCTATCCCTTCATCAATCCATGCTTACTCTCCTCAATTAACTGAAATTTTGAGCTGACTTGTTAATCTTATCCCTGACAACAGACTCCAAAAATTTCCCCACCACAGATACTAGGCTAACAGGTTTGTAATTCCCCAGTTTCCCTCTGTCATCCTTCTTAAAGAGCAGAGTATTACAAGTAAATTTCCAATCCAGAGAGACAACTCTTAACTCCAGGGAACTCCGAAAGATTATGATTAGGGCATCAGCAATGTGTTCTGGAAGAGACAGCAGTAGAGATAGGGGATGGAATATCCATAATCTTCCAAAACTCCCCAGATTCAAAACACATCAGATAGAGTGAGCAAATTTTACAATGAGAAAGCAGCCAACTAAAGCCGGTTTAGGAGTATTACAAATTAAAAACAGGCCATTCAGCTCCTCAATCAGACACCACCATTCAACAATTTCATGATGATCTGGGAGTGGCCTCAACCTCTTCATTCAAGTCAATTGACATTGATTATAAATCGTTGAGGCTACAAGTCTGCTCACATGGCATCTACTTGTTGCCAATCTGAAAATGACCGAATTATGCCTATTCTATCTCTACACTACGAATATTATCCTGTACATCATTAACTCTACTTTGTGAAGTAACCATTGATATGGCTCGGATGTCTTCTGGAAAATTAAGTATAGCATATCCACAGGTTCCTCTTTATCCATATCGCTTGATACTTTTTCACACATGGAATTCTCGACCCCAGAGTGTTATCAGCATGCTATCAATTAAGACATTTAAGACTGGGATAGACAGATTTTTTTCCCTGTCTTATGCAATCAAGGGATATTGCGAGCAGGCAAGAAAATGAAGAAATCTGAGAGCAACCATAATCTTATTTAAAGTGTAGCATGCCATTACTCCTGCTCTGATTTCTTGTCCTCTTGTGATTTTAATGTAGGTAAGTTTGAGTTCATCCAATTTTGAATTGAAAAAAGAACAGAATAGGGTACTTTTAAAATGGATGGAAAGCAATTAGACATTGGGCACTCATTAGTTTCTTCACAGTTGTTACTGTGTGTTAATTTTAGTGACAACAGAGTTCAAAATTAGCTTCTTTGGGTTTCCAGCATGTTGACCTCTTCCTCTACTGTAAAAACAAACCCAAATTAATTACCCAACATGTTCACTATTTTAAATAAAAACCAAAAGGACCGTGGATGCTGTAAACCAGGAACAAAAACAGAAGTCACTATGTTTTTGTTGACAATATCACTATCACTATCACTTTAAGGGATACACATTGCTCCTGATCACTTTTTTCTCCCCCCCTCTAATACAATTGTAAGATCATTAATTCTGGTATTGAGCAACTTCCTTTACACCATCCCTCCTTTTGGTAACTCTTACTGTCAAATGTCTCCAAAGATATACACTCATGTTTGTATACACAGAGCATCCACATTATTATTTTGATCAACCTTCTCAGTTCCCCTTAAAAATAATTCATTTAATTTAAGTACAACTTAAATTCATTGCTACATTCTTCGATTAATAAATGTCTATCCAAATAAAAGGGCATTTGGCATGATAAAAAATTTCCGACAACTTCTCCAACATCAATGTCAGGCTGACTGGCCTGTAATTTCCATGTTTATCTGTCTCTTCTTTCTCAAGGATAATAATTAACATTAGCAACTTGGCTGTATTCAACGAGGATTGAAAGATTGGTAAAAAGAACTGGAAACTGTGGTGATTCAGATTATGCAAATATAACATTACTAAAATGTATCTGGTTCAAAACTTAAACAAGGGCAAACAGAATTTTACAAGCAATCCCCAGGTTGCGAACAAGTTCCATTCTGGCATCAGTTCACAAGTCAGCACATAATGCAGGACAATATAAAGGAGCTGCTCGTAATTACAGGAAACCTTCATATGTCAGAGCTTTAATCTCCGAGATCATATTTGTTAGTACAAATGTTCATAAGGTGGGCTTCATAAATCAGGGACCACCCTGTAGTCAAGATATAACGGGAAGAAGTTTCTCTAAGTTGATGCAAAGGTCTATTATGACCACATCTGAACTACTGTGTAGAATTTTGGGCAATGCATCTTAGAAAGGTTGGACTGATCAGAAGATGTGCAGCACAGATTCACCAGAAAAGTTAACTAAGCTAAGCTTATGTCACATGGCATTCAAAAAGAAAGGGGATTCAACTGAGGTTTTCAGCATTTGGAGTAACCAGGACAAGAGACAGCTTTAAAATCCAATGTAGGCAATTGAGGAGAAACAGTGATAGTAACACCATAAGATAGTGTAGAATTAGGCAAGTTGGCCGATTGAATCTGTACCTCCACTTAATCGTAGCTATATGTTTCTCAACCCCCACTCTCCAGCCTTCTACCTGCAAGTTTTGATCCCATTACCATGCAATGATTCACAACTTCCTGTGGCAATAAGTTTCACCACTCTCTGGCTGATGAAATTCCTCATCTCAGTTCTAAAGCATCATCCCTCTACTTAGGCTGTGCCCTCGGGTCCTAGTCTCTCCGACCTGTGGGAACATCTTCATGGCCACAATATCCAGGCTTCTCAGTATTCTGTAAGGTTCAGTCAGATCTCCCTCATCCTTCTAAACTCCATTAAGTACAGACACAGAGCCCTCAACCTCCCCTTATATGACAAGCCCTTCACTCCCAGGATCATTCCTGTGAACCTCTTCTGGACTGCCAAGGCCTTCACATCCTTCCTTAAAAACAGGCCAAAAACTGCTTACCATGGGGCGGCATGATAGCTCAGTGGTTAGCAGTGCTGCCTCACAGTGCCAGGGACCCGGGTTTGATTCCACCCTTGGGCAATTGTATGTGTGGAGTTTGCACATTCTCCCCGTGTCTGCGTGGGTTTCCTCCCACAGTCCAAAGATGTGCAGGCTAGGTGGATTGACTATGCTAAATTGCCCGTAGTGTTCAGGGCTGTGTAGCTTAGGTGGATTGTGGGGGGATGGGTCTGGGTGGGATGCTCCGGGGGTCGGTGTGGACTTGTTGAGCCGAAGAGCCTGTTTCCACACTGTAGAGATTCTATTCTAATATTCAAAATGTGGCCTGACCTAATAATCCCACAAGAATCTCAATTAATTAATGGATCTTTATTGGTCTTACACAGACACATTTGGGTAGAGCCAGGTGAATAAGCTACTGACCAGGCATGAAGAGCAGAAAATGCAAATCAATTGAAGGCATTGCTTTTGTCCTTATGTACAAACAGACAAGGAACTGGTCACCAAGAGACACGAACAATTGTCACTGGTCTCAATACACACGGTCAAAGAAAGACACAAATTCAACTGGGACAACACAAGCCAATAGCACAAGCTAAACAGAGACATGCCAGGGAATTCCTGGAGGCCTGGCATTCAAACTGGAACTCCATCAACAAACACACTGAACTGGACCCCATATACAAACCACTGAACAGAACCGGAACCAATAACAACCACCCAGCAAAGTGAGGCATATAAATAACAAGCAGGACAGAACACCAATGCTTCACTGGAGGCATAGTGACGATGTTACTTAGCAGAGTGACAAAACGTCTGCAATCAAACACACCGGCTCAGCGAGCAAGTCTGCAACCACATCCACGACCCGAGCTACAAATCTTCTCAAAAACTTTTAAAGGAGTTGGTCAACTGTAGTCTTTTCTTTTCAATCAGACTGAGATCAGATCAATTGAGCACTCCCCTCTACACAAACTAAGCACCTATTTTTGCAGCAGCAGAGAAAAAAAAACATGCAAACAACTTCCTGAAAAGCATAAAAGCAAAGCCAGGGTCTGGGGTGGGCATATCATGCTGGTGAGGTTAGGGATGAAATGTCTGAGGACTGAAACCAACTGGAGGGCATGATCAAGCAAATGAAACTGAATAGGGGTAGGACACTTGGTCCCTCTAACCTGGTTCATCAGCCAATTAGTGCATGGCTTATATCTGTATGTCAACTTCATCCTCCTGCTTTTGCTCCATATCTCGGCACCAAATTTCAAAGACCAGAGCATTGACTTAAAAGGGATTAAACATATTAAATTACTTAACAGAATGAAAAATACAAATGAAATTTATGAGGCATTAGGAGACACAACACACAACTTCTGAAGGTAGCAGGTAATAAGCGAGTTAAAAAAAGCCTACAGGATCCAGAGTGTGGAGCTTCTTCTGAAGAAGGGTCCTGACTTGAAATGTCAGCTTTCCTGTCCCTTCGATGCTGCCTGGCCTGCTCTGCTCCTCCAGCTCCACAGTGTTATCTCAGACTCCAGTATCGGCAGTGCTTACTATCTCTACAGGATCCACGGCTCACACACAGGCACAAAGTACAAAACAAAGATTTTATGCTAAACTTGATGAAAATTATTGGCTAGGCCTCAACTAAGGCAGTCAATCTGACCATCACACTTTATGAAGGATGTTACATGTTTGAGAGAGGCTTTTGAGGAAATTTGCTAGAATTACTGGTATTACCAAAGATGCCAGATTATACAAAACTGTCATGTAGAGAAATTGCAGAAGCTTGGAATGTGTCCCCAAGAACAGCAGATTTAGATACTCATAAATGCAAAGGGGTTTCTATGGAGAAACTGCTTCCATCAAATAAGTGGGCCTGATTTAAAATAAGGTAAAGAAGCAAATCTTTATGCGCAAGTTATAATAACCAGGAAATGGAGTGCTTACAAGAAGTTATGGAAACTGTTACGACACAAAATTGTTAAGCACTTGAAAACAAATCACTTGGGGCAAAGGACAGGACTAAACGAATAGCTCTGAGATTAGTAACAGAAATCAAGAGGTAAATGGCCTGCGTTCTGCATTGTATGACTCTAAACTACAAATGAACAGTCATACGATGGTGCCTTGCCGCAAAACAATACAGAGCAAACACTGATCAAGTGGTAGCAACAACAATACAGAGTACATATGTGGGGTGACACCAAACATTTGTGGAATCAACAACAGGATGTCCATCCTCTGCCATTAGTTCCACGGACAAAATAGTTTTTCCCTAGAATGGTTTACAACTGGACATATTTGAAATGTCCTGATTGGTACAGAACTTCCTCCAGAATACTCCAAATGGCAAATATGAGATTTCATACAAGTGCGAATATACATCATATAATGGAGGTTCTTGTCTGAATAATTTATGTGGCTGAAAGGACATGGAAGTTGCTTCAGAAAATATAGGAACAGGTGTAGGCCATTCTGCTGGAGTCTGATCTGTACTTAACATGTTCGCTAAACAAAAATACCATCAGCAACGTTGATTTAGAATGGAAAACCTAAGTTTAGCGGGGGTTTGATACTCTGCTGCCCTACCCCTTACTTTATCCAACTCTTACTGCTCTGTTTCCCTGCATTCTCTACCCCTCATCCTGTCCCGTTACTTCGGATAAAGGTGACATGCTCCCAGCGGCAGAAATACTAACAGAAAGGAAGCACTATTACCCTTTGCACCACGCGCAGTCCAATAAGGCATAGCACCTGCCTTAGCCAATAGGAGCGCTAATAGAATGGCCAGGGTCCTGTACTGAGGGAGCCAATCAGAACAGCGGGAAGGTGCCCGTGATGAGGCCAAATTGCGCGCAGCACCACCCACCTTCAGCGCCATCTTGAACGGCTGTTCGCTACCTCACGGCCGCCATAGTTTGGCGAGGGGGGGGGGAAGAGAGAAAGAGGACGGATTGTCTTAAACCGGCCACTCGGCTCCGCCGAAATTGTCGCGCAACTGCTCACTCCTCCTCCCATATACTCCACCCACTGCCCGTGCCATACAGGCCACCCGATACTCCGGCGCTTAGGCCGCAATTGACGCACTTCAAGCCGTCGGTGCGAGATGGGGGAGGGCCGGTAGGAGCTCGGGACAGCAGCGAACGCCGAGCTACGCCTGTCCCGGCTTTGACAACTACCTGGAGCAATGCTGTGCGTTTACTATCCGCTATTCTGCATGCATACCTCCCTCCCTGCGGCCCCGGAACGGCTCATTGACTCACCCTCGCCTGCTCACGGCCGCACACTGCACAGAGGACAAAAAAACCACGTGACCCGCGCGGCGCTAACGGACTTTTTTTATAGTTGCCAGTGCGCAAGCGCGGCCCCACCTGCTCAGTTCAAACATGCCAATCAAGCGGCGGTAACTGTCCACGTGATGTGAAGCGGCCACAATCCATATGCGCGTGACGTCACTCAGCCGGCTCTCTAGGTAAGGTAGTTCTCTGGCTCCAATCCATTCAAACAAGAGGGACTGCGTACTGCCAGCTCAACAACACTAACTCCTAATTAATAAATCACACCACATCCAGGAGATCCAAAAGCTTTTCAAAAAGGAGGAGGGCCGTCCTGAGGATTAATAGTGAAAAATTAAACGACGAATTCCTTAGTGATGGTACTTATGGAGTTAAAATTAGAAAATCCTGGCAATGCACAGGCAAAATCAGCATTTGTGGCGAGGTAAAAAAGTAACCATTTCAGGTCGATTAGCGTCAGCAACTTGATGCATTAAACTCGTCTCTTTCCAAGATTTTCTATTTTTATTTCACATTTGCAGGATTTTCCCTTTATTATTTAAAATAGAGTGAGGAGCATTAAACGTAAAGATGATAGGCAGATGAAATAGTAAGAAGTTGAAGTAAGGCAGTCACAGAAAGGAGGAGGAGTACAACTTTCTAAAGGATGGAGCGGCAAAGGGAACTCGGATTTGTACGTGTACAAACCGTTGGAGTTGGTAGACTATGTTCAGAGTGCAATCAAGGCAAACCAGACATGGTTTTATATACAGTCATGATAGACCAAAACAAGGAAGTTATATCTAACATTCATCTACAGCAGATGATGGATAGTAATGGCAAGACTTTAATTCATTACTCTGGCCACGACAGAAATAGTATAATCTAATTCTGAACTGCTTTTTAAGAAGGTCTGAAGGTAATGGAAAATGTTTGTAAATCTTTTCTGCTCAATGATTTCAGGACAAGGGACATCAGTTTTGAGAAAGGTTTGGTAAAGCTGGGATCATTCTCCCTAGAAAAGACATGGTTGAAAGAAGATTTGATAGAGGTCTTAAAATGATGAGTGCGCTTGACAGGAAGGAGAAATGGTTCCCATTAGTGGAAGAGTCACAAACCAAAAGACATTGATTTAAAGGTGAACAGTAAAAGAACCAGAAGTGACACCTTTTTCAGGTTGGGATCTAGAATGCACTGCTGCAAGCCTCTTGGAAGCAGATTCAATTCTGGCTTTCAAAAGGAAGTGGGATAATTCCCTGAAGAGATTATATTTGCTATTATTGGGGGGGGGGGGGGG
>NC_063369.1:608898-612832 GCF_021869965.1 Rhincodon typus
GACATGATGAGTTGCTTTTGCAGAAAGTTAATGATGGACAACTGGTTGAATGGTACTGTTGCCATTCTATGAATCTGCTCCTTAGTTTTTTTTTAAAATTACCCTATGACCTGACTTGAAATTTAATGTATCCCATTTCCCCAGCTCCCAACAAGCTACAATTCTCCATGACAGAACCAAAAAGGACAGTGCTATTCCTCACAACTCACCAGTTTGCACAAATGGGTTCAATGGTACAACAGTGGGCATAATCATTAAAATTTTCTAATGATCACATGATTGTTTGAAGATCCTTTATCTGAATCTATCATCTTCAAGCCGGCAGAATCCCATTTCTACATTGTAATGTTTACTTACATGGTCCTGATACTGAACAATCTTATTTTCTTAAAATGCCAAAATTCAAAAAACAGGTTCCACAATGAAATTTTCAAATTTAAAATTACAACAGTCAATATAAATAAATACTTATTTGGCACATTTAATATAGCCCCTGTTCAGGTCCCATGCCCCAATCTTAAGCCAATACCATCCAACTCCCACTGTGTCCGTTTTAGACTTGACAAATCTTAGCAATTCAAGTCACTAATTATAATTTATTGAATCAACACAAATAAAAAGTAGAGGCAGAAATGGTTTTAGAAAGTGATATAATTAGGCACTTTTAATTTAATACAGAATGTGGCAAGAACCAGACCTGCGGAAACAATCTGTTACATGCCAGGTTTAAATTCCAACAACTCTTGACATGAATACATCCAAAACAGCCTCCTTAGTTTACAAAAGTAACATTAACAATTTATTTCATTAGCTAACCGCGGCATGCATAAAAACAGATTGGCAGTATACCCAACTGTTATAGTTGTATGAGCAAGCAATATCTAGACAACTTTACTTAGCCAGTTAACATTGCAATTTAATTTATAGAGTAAAGCTGTCTCTTTGTCATTGTTAAAATAACATTTTAAAATCCCAGTAAAACAAACAAGCTGCCGAGTTAGGCTGAGCCTTCTGATTGAGGGAGGTTTGTATCTAACGCTTGGATTTAACAAGGTTCTTGGAAAATGTCAATTATTTAAAAACAGCTATTTTCTCATTCTTATCTTTAACATAGGAACATTAAATTCTATTGCCAAACTTCAAGAGTCTAAGGAAGTGAATTCAATATCAAATCTTGAAGTGGCAGTTTTCTTTAAATATATATGCTATTTGTGACAGCATGAAGAGCACATGATTTAAACATCCCTGAATGGGTTACTTACTCGCTTAAAACAGAAAACAAAACAAAGCAACTCATAGCAAGCCATCAGAAGCTGCAATAATGCTATTGAAACTTCAGGACTTTTTAGTTTGGAAGATTATGGGCATTTGACATTCAATTTACTCTTAGCACTTCTCTGGAGTAGGACACAAACTGCACTAATTTTGGGGACGAGACCAGAACACATCAGTTGCTCATCTCAAATGTCTCAAGGCTGTTGTATAAAAGGCTCACACTTGAAGAATGAGTGTGAGTGGGATACTGGAAATCTGAGCACTCCTGGAATCCATACACAAGGCAAGAGTTATTACAGTCAGGAGGTCGGGGAGAAAATTCAGCACGTGCACTTACAAGTTGATGTACAGTAAACTGCCTGTGTAACAGGCAAAAATGCATAAAGTTCTATCACATGTAGCAAACAAAGCTAAGTGGAGCACTAAAGACAGTTCATAGTGCATGAAAACTTAGCTTGAGTTTATTAATGCCATCTGAACCTGTCCGTGACATTGCAGCAATTGGTCTGAAGCAAGTGTCTGCCACCTAACTGCAGACAAGCGAGCTTTCTTCCTCTTAAGTTTATGAAACCCAAAGTCTCCCAGACATTAACAACCTAATTTTATCTCAAAATATGACCCCTTTTTGGAACATTAAGGTAGAGGTAGAGACAGCAGTAATGCAGATAAACCTGTCACACCTGGGACCTTAGCCACTGCTGACTGCACACCAAAGTCTAGCACTCTTCATTCACTGTATTAGTGGCAAGGTTGATCCAGAAGGATTCCATGTTCTTTAGATACAGGCTTGACTCTAGTTGCAGGCTGCACTCTAAGTCTTCATTCATTTTTTTTTCTCAGGATCTTCAGGAGTGCCTTGGACATGAAATAGGGTCGTTCATTCGAACCATCATTCCTCTCCAGGTCTTCCACTGCATGGACAGCAACATCATAATCATATTTGTCAATAAGATTAACAAATTTAAGGTCAACTTCAATCTAGAAACTGGGTGCAAAATTAGTACGCAAACACCTACTACAGTTGACCCTGTGCTGTCAAAGCAGCCTCTTAAAATGATGGCCACACATCCATGGATGCAGTTCAGAAAAGTATACCTTTAGCTGAAGGCTGATCAAAGAAAAAAAAATTGTTTCCAGTGAAAGTGTCAGATTGCAAAGAAATTTAAGTGGAGAAGTGAGTAATAAGTAATTGAGTAGCTACTATCATTTGAGTGTAGAAATTCTATTGAAGTTGTCATTGAACTATTCCAGAGTTGTCTCAACTGAAAGCTCTCAACCTCCATACGAATTTTTAGGCAGTGACAATTAAGTCTAATTTGGTTGTCCCTTATTCATAAACCAATCTGCATCTCTCAACCTCTCACCTCATCTCTCAATCTAGTCCAAATAACAATTATTTCTTGTATCCATTAGATCTGTTCACTTCACTCTCCCTAGGAGTTTATTCCACAATTTGATTATTGTTTTGGAAAGAAAAATGGCTTCCAACACAATCCAGTACCAATAGAAATATGCCCACCTTCACACTGTTAGTTAACAGTTAACTAACAAGGAGAATTTTGCAGCAGCATGACAAAAGGCTGTAGTTTAGTGACAGGCTCCTCCCAGGGCATCTCATTAATGATGTTCTTCATTAGTCTAGTAGTAGTGACTGTGCCTCATTGCAGTAGCTCTCAGTCACTCCTCTTGAATCTGTGGTGTCTGAGAGTAGCTTTCCTTTTTGTACAGAATGTCGCGCAGATCCGGCGATGAATAATACGGTCTCTCTGCGGAGCCATTGTTCCGCTCCAGATCTTCACCTGGTTTCCCAGCAGCAGAAGCAGAAAGGCAGAAGAATTCAAACACATCCCCGTGCAGAAGTGATGAATGGAGGCAGATAGTGCAACAGCAAACGAGGAAAGGAGAGAGTGAAAAAGAGAAAGCAGCAAGTAACGATTACAGTCAGTAAAAGGAAATGATGTCACAAAAATACAGACAAAGCTTAGTAATAAGCAATCAGAAAAAACAGAGACCATTGGAAATACAAATGTGTCGGTATCGCAAGAGAGCAGACCTGCTATGGGATTTAGAATTCCTTTCCTAAAATCAGAGACTTCTCCAGGTTCTGCCACCTTACTTAAAAAAAAAACTGTGGAGATGTGATGTGGATAAACTTTACAGACTGAATTCCCTTGGATGTGTTGATAGGACTAGCCAGCTGTGCACCTGTAGGATTACTTCAAAACTCATGTTTGTAAATGTAAAAGAACAGAGGTACAGAAGATGAGCTGATCAAGAACAATGCTGCAGATTTAAGGTTATTATTGGTGCTTGATCAATATCTATAACCATGAGCAGAAGGTTAATTGCGTCACCCGAACTGGGAATGCATTGCAACCAGATTCCATAACGGTTAGAGGATCTAACCATGGCCAGTTTACCCAATGAAGTCAGGATCATGGATTAGTTCTGGATTCAGACCTATAGCCATACTGATTTCATTCCCATTTCAAACCAACAGATGGAACAACAGTGTTGGAGAAAATACAAATGAGTAGATAGGAGAAAACGTAAAATAAAGAGGGGAGGATTGTAAGCAAACAGATTCAATGACCTGATAAACCCATACTGACCCTAATAACAAGGCTAGTTACAGGCAGACATTTGGAAATCAGAAACA
>NC_063369.1:613232-662714 GCF_021869965.1 Rhincodon typus
TCTCCTCCACAGATGCTGCAAGACCTGCTGAGCTTTTCCAGCAACTTTGTTTTTGTTCCTGATTTACAGCATCTGCAGTTCTTTTGGTTTTTATTTGGAAATCAGAACATGATACTGGAAAGTTACCTGTCCAGCGAAAAATTCTGGTTCTTGCTGAGGTGAAATCTCTAATCTGGATCTACTTTTAACCCTTTCACTAGGACATTAAGAACTAAAATGATTTTATTTGCCTTGTACTTTTCTCCTAGAAGTGCTGACTCTGTCTTACAGATCCTCACATAACTGATCATTCTAGGAACGAGGAGGTCTTTAGCCCTTTAAACCCATTGTGCCAGTGAGATGACAGCTAATCCACAAGTAAAGCTGAGACTGAGTGTGTCAACAAGCTGCTGGGGAGCATTGTGTGAAGCTGCTTTCAGTCAATGGGCACAACAGGAATCACTGGATATCGAGAAGGTGTCTCAGCTAATTCTCATCTTTTCTAGAGGCCTGCTGGAGTGCTAGTACTGACATTCCAATGTAAATTAGCAAATTCAGTAAATATTACTGACTGGAGCTTTCCTGGTTTATACAGCTCTGCTGTTCCTCAGACTGACTCACCAAGTCTCCAGAAGTGACGAAAACAAAAGTCAGATTTTAAAAATAAGTTTCCAGTTCATTCTGTAGCAATACCTAATTATTTAAAGTTATTAAAATTTTCCACTAAAAACTTGCATTATCAGGAAAACACAATGAGAATTCAATTTGCCAGGCCCATCTTTAGTTACAATAGCTGTCAAGTAACTTAAATACAGATAGATCACAAGTGTTCCAGTAGCATACTTACAGAAGCAGAGGAACAAAGTGTCCACACACATTGCATACACACTGAAGAATCCATGTGCAACAAGGTAAGAACCCACGATCAGAGTCTGCAACACAAACAGAAGTATCACTGCTTCAATCAGTGCTTTTCCACAGATTCAATCTTTGCTCCTGTACTGTATGAATGGTAGTGCCTGATATTAGTTAACTAGCACACAGCAAGGATTAGTAATTATGTGAACTTGCTGGCTTTTACTCACTGTACAGCACACTAATTACTGTCTTTACTTCAAGGTAAAGGTCTACAATGGAAAAGCACCCAAGAGGGGAATGTATTCTTTCAGCCATACTTTTGTTGCACACCCAGCATTAAAAAAGGTGTGGGGACACATTCTGCTTAAAGCAAGCACTTGACTGATCTCACTCACCAACAGTGGAACCCAGTAGTAATTCAGGGTTGGAGCCTTGTCTTCAAATATGGTTATTCGTTTCGTGAAGAAGAAGAATCCAAGAACACCTAGAGAATAGAGACAGACTGAATGACTTTAGCAATCAATCACTCAACAACTGACTGATTTATTTATTAAGATGAATGAACACACACTGGTCAGCATGGTGAGGGAAATCATGTTCTCCTCTTAAGGATTCAAGCAGCCAGCAGCAGAGTCCATACCAACATTAACTCCCAAAAAGATTAAAATTTCTCTGATTTGATTCCAACTTGTTGCTTGTTCCTAATGTGACAGCTGCTCCACTGAACATCAGCAACTGATTACACTGGAATCTCAAACTGTTCTCAAACACATCTCACATGCTCAGGGTCTCGCAACTCTTGGTTACTTCCCCTTATCTCAGGGATACACAGGGCAATTGGAGAACCAAGAATTGCCTGAACTCTGCATAGACCACCCTTGGTACCAGAAATGTATTAATCCTTCATGGCACGATATAACCTGGCCTTGCCAT
This sequence comes from Rhincodon typus, assembly GCF_021869965.1. Classification (NCBI taxonomy): domain Eukaryota; kingdom Metazoa; phylum Chordata; class Chondrichthyes; order Orectolobiformes; family Rhincodontidae; genus Rhincodon; species Rhincodon typus. The sequence continues at coordinate 615,003 of NC_063369.1, forward strand.
ACCATACCAAGTTGTCACTAATCAGTCAACAGAATGTTTACACTCTGCACAGACTATCACAGCCAGGCTCAGAAACAATCCATGGTAGTGAGGAGACAACAAGTTGTGAGTGTATGAGGCAGCCTGTCAGCTCCCAATCAGACCACTTGGGTTGGGAGTTACTATCCAACAACAATGGGCTATTGTAACTCTGCAGAAAGGGTCACGTGTCTCAATTTCTAATATTAAAGTAACATAAAACCTACAGATCTACAGAGATGTGGGAGTAGGTGCGTGTGATTCACCACAGCATGGAATCAAGGACTTAGAGTTTCTCTGATCTGGTACCACACTCCGTTTGATAACTCATGGGGCCCACTCAAATTGAGTTCATAATCCCAAGTTCGAAATGTCCATCTCACTGAATAACTAGAAATGAAGATTGCAGAACGAGGAACTGGCGGGGCAGAGTGTGAAGAGGGAGAGCGAAAGGGCAGTCCTCTGGGTGGGGGGGAAGCATCAAGCTGTTGGTCCTGGATTTTTGTAGGTGGAGGGGGTGCAGACAGTCAAATCTCAGAATTTCCATTATCTGTACTTGGCACAGCCTGGTCGACAGGAGATTCAGGAAAAACAAACCTCAAAACCTTCTCCATTGTACAGAGAGCAGAGTGAAAATAAACAGAGACTGACCCACTCCTCCGACAATAAGCAGTTTGCCCAGAAACAGTAGAAAATCTGTGACTTTATCCAAAACGACGACCCTGTGGGAAAACAGAGAACTGGGTAACTTCTCACAGATGGACTTCCATGAGCTCCTCGCTGCTGAGATAGATATCCCATCTGTCACCCTCCCCTCCCTGCCTCATTCCTCCTCCTCAACCCCCCTCCAGGCTGCCCTACCATCCCACTCACCGGACAATATTTCTCATCAGTAAGAAGAAAGCGTTCTTTGCAGAAGTGCAGAAATTCTTCCCATAAATTGCAACCTACAGGAAAGAAACAGGAACAAATCACTCACTCAGGGTCACTTATAGCCTCTTCTGTCCTTGGCCCCTCTGTTGGTGTCTCCGACTGAGCACAGGCAGCAAGAGGGAACGAGACTTAGGAGAGGAGGAGGATGTGATGGAGCAGGGGCAACAGGAATGTGAGAAGGCGGCAGAGGGAAGACAGCAAATCTTGAGGGGAAAACAATTTTTAAAACGGAGGAACCGATTTTCGCTCATCAAGATCCCAGAAATAGCCTTGAGATAAGTAACCAGAGAATCTAACCATTGAGCCACAGGAAGTTGGAAGGAGATGAATACTTGCCATGATATAAGCATTCCTGTTCAAAAACTTCAGGAATTTCTCCAAACACCAGAAGCAACATTTCAAGCAAGACAATATAAATTTTGCGACTTTATTCTGTGCACCTGCAAACCACAAATGGAAACTTTTATTGACTGCTCAGGCAGAATAAAACAACTACACTTTTGTTCCTATTCACTCATGAGACGTGGGTGTTGATTGCTGGGCCCAGTATTTATTGCCCGTCCCTCAATGCACTTGAGAAGGTGGTTGTGAGCTGCCTTTTTGAACTACTGCGGTCCACGTGCTGTAAGTAGCCCTTACAGAGGGAATTCCAGGATTTTGACCCAACAGCACTGAACGAATGGCAATATACTTCCAAGTCAGGATGCTGAGTGGGCTTGGAGGGGAACTTGAGTGGGATTTTGTTTCCATGTGTCTCCCGCCCTAATTCTTCATGGTCATGGGTTTGGAAGGTACTGTCTAAGTAGCCTTAGGTGAATTTCTGCAGTGCATCTTGTAGATAGTACACACGGCTGCTACTGAGTGTCAGTGGTGGAGGGAGTGAATGCTTGTGGATGTGATGCCAATCAAATGGGCTGTTTAATTCTGGATGGTGTCAAGCTTCTTGGGTGTTGTGGGAGCTGCACTCATCCGGACAAGTGGGGAATATTCCATCACACTCTTGACTTATGGATAGGCTTTGGGGATTCAGGAGGGGAGTTACTTGCTGCAGGATTCCTAGCCTCTGACCTGGTTTGTAGCTACAATATTTATATGCCTGGTCCTGTTCAGCTTCTGGTCAATGGTAACTCCCAGGATATTGATATTTGAGGATTCAGTGATGGTAACATCATTGAACATCAAGAGATGATAGTTAGATTGTCTCCAATAAGAGACAGTAATTGTCTGATACTTGTGTGGCCTGAATGTTAGTTGCCACTTGTCAGCCCAAGCCTGGATATTGTCCAGATCTTTGTGCATTTGAACATGGACTGCTTCAGTATCTGAGAAGTCACGAATGGTGAACATTGGCAAACATCCCCACTTCTGACCTTATGATGGAGGGAAGGCCATTGGTGAAGCAGCTGAAGATGGTTGGGCCTAGGACACTACCCTGAGGAACTCCTGCAGAGATGACTCACCTTTAACAACCACAACCATCTTCCTATATGCCAGGTATGACTAACCAGAGATTTTGTCCCCAATTCCCATTGATTCCAATTTTCCTAGGGCTTGTTGATGTCACACTCAGTCAAATGCAGCCTCAATGCCATGGGCAATCAATCAGTCTTGCCTCACCTCTGGAATTCAGCTCTTTGTCCATGTTGGAACCAAGACTGTAATGATGTCAGGAGCTGAGTGGCCCTGGCAGAAGCCAAACTGGGCATCACTGAGCAGGTTATTGCTCAGCAAGTGCTGCTTGATAGCAATGATGACACCTTCCACCACTTTACTTATGATTAATAGTATATCGCTGGGGCGGTATCTGGCCCAGTTGGATTTGTTCTGCTTTGTGAACAGGACAATTTTCCACATTGTCAGATAGATATTAGTGCTGTACTGCAGCGGAACAGCTTGGCTAGGGGCACATATCTATGCATCATCCAAAGCAGCAAGTAAACATTACTAATAAGAAATAGATGATGGAAAGAATGTAAAGGTTCCAACAGCTTTTACCTTTCATTTTCTGATCAATATATTCCAATAAAACTCTGATAACCTGGACAAGGGCTAAGAGGAGAGATCCAAATGCCAAGGTGCCAGTGTGGTATCTGCAGAAACAGAAAGATATGAAAATTAATTGGAAAAGACCCTGTCAATAGTGTAGCAAACACCACAGGAGCTCGATTGCTTAGTGTAACTGGTAACATGCACCTTTACTCCAGGTGTCTCCAAGGAGGGGGAGTACCTTGCAGAAGAGCCTTGGGCTGTCCCCCCATCTGCCCAAAGAGACCAGGGAAGGGGTAGAATCTAGGAAGGAATCATCTCTTTTCCTAGAAGGAGAGATCTGAACCCTCATCTCCCTTTTATAAATTACACCTCTGTGCAGGGTTAAGGCTAGAAACATGTTTGGAACCGAAGGAAAAAAAATACTGTACAGGATGAAAATCAGAAAATAAAGAGGAAAGCTTTGAAATACTCAAAATTGAACAGATTCTTCACAAAATCCAGCAAAGTTTCAGGATTTTGTCTCTTATTTAACCTTCTATCACTTTTACTTCTCTTTCCCAGTCCAGTGTCTGTTCCTTTCCCGCTCATCTGCATTTACTTTTATTGTTGCTATCTGTATCAGGAGGCAAAGGACTGATACACAAACCTGACCATGCACTTCTTTGAGTAGCCAGTGGGTGGCACTTCGACCCAATGAATGAAACTGGGAACCACTTGTGCAAGTTCACGACGAGGAGTGGGTCAAATCGATTCAGAACAACATCCGACACATTCTCTGGATTCCTGTAAAGTCAACATAGTCCTAGAAAACCATAGGGCTGTCCTCCCATTGGAGAGAGATGAATGGTGGTGATTTAATCTGAGGGGCACTACAGCTCAGGCAAGGGAGAGGCTGAGAAGGACAGTCCTTCATGGTAACTGAACCCACTCTGTTGGTATCACTCTGCATTGCAAACCAGCCATCCGGCCAACCAAGCCAACCAACTGGATTCCTGTAAAACATGAATGGAGGCCTGATCCACAATCTTAGTACATCTCAACATGTGCTCTTCCATGTTCTCATCCAATGCAAAGTCCTTGTCTGCTATCCTCTCACCTCACTAATAGCAGTGACAACAACCAGCCAGATCACACACCAAAAGTTCCTTCCTAAACCTCTCTCCTTTAGGAATTTGAAAATCAGGTCATTATTGTTGTAGTTTGCACAGTGGATTTAAGTCCGATTTTGTATAATTTCATACCTTGCTGGATGTTGAATTATCCAATCTTACCAGGACAAAAGCTGCGAGAAATCAAATATCACTACACTGCAGCAAGCACAATGTGTGTGGGTAATTTCTCTGGATGTCGGGAATGACACCGTGCTCAGTGCCATATCCAACATACGGGAAACCATGAGGCATTGAGAAACATGCTCAATATCAATGCAACAACTAAACTTTGTGACGTACGGCTAATGGCCCTTCATACACCCAGCCCCCAGTCAGCTCAATGCAGAAGTAGGTCTTTGTTATGACAGACGCAATAGTGCATCTGCTTGTGCTTCCTGCAATGTCCACAACAATATACCAGCAAGTTCAAAACTACTGGCACATCTACAGCGTCAGCACTGGCACAGTGAACTTTATTAGAAGTAGTTAGTTGTTTCAGTTTTTCACTACAAAGTTTTTATCTGTGTGGACGTGCACAGTTCCCCCCTCACATGAAGGTGCTCACCCTCCGGGGTACAGTTTCCCCTTCTTCCAAAGGGATGACTCTCCCCAGATTCTAGTTCCATCTCCTGAAGGGGCTGACTCTGCTCAGTGTACAGGTTTAATTGATGGAGATAACAGCATTCAATATCTTCTTGCATTAACTTTGATCCCCATCAGATTATTCAAACCCACTTGCCTGGATGGGTGCAGCTCCAACAACATTCAAGAAGCTTCCAGGACAAAAAGCAGCCTGCTTGGCTGGCACCACATTCACAAATATCAATTCCCTCCACCACCAACGCTCAGTAGCAGCAGTGTGTACTACCTACAAGATGCACTACAGAAATTCACCAAAGATCCTTAGACAGCACCTTCCAAACCTACATCCACTTCCATCTTGATGGACAAAGACAGCATGGGAACACCCTGCAATCCTCTCCAAGTCACTCACCATCCCAACTTGGAAATATATCACTGTTCCTTCAGTTTCACTGGGTCAAAATCCTGGAAATCCCCCCCAAGGACATTGTGGGTCAAACTACAGCAGGTAGACTGCAGTGGTTCAAGGCAGCAGCTCACCACCTTCTCACGGCAACTCGGGATGGGTAATAAATGCTGGCTCAGCCAGTGATGCTCACATCCCACAAATTAATAACAAAATGGGATATACACACACACACTTACCTGAGTGCACGTCCTATTGAAGCAAACACAGGGAGTGCTGGAATGTCAGCCGGTTTATTAAAAGCCCAGTAGTAGGAGGCAAAAGCTCCTGCGAGTGTAACTTGTCCCAAGGCAATGACAAAATTGCACAGCCAGAAGAACAGAAAGACGTTGTAGAATTGGAAGACAATGAGGTATCGATGATAGTATGACTCGCCTCCATAGAAAGCAAATATACACTCTGCTTCCGGGCACTGCTCTATGATCTTGGAAGTATTAAAAGTCTAGAAGGAGAAAGACAAGTTATTCACAGAAATACCACACTATAATCATAACACGCAACCTCACGAGGCTGTAGAGGAGCTGTTCAACACCCTTACTACAAAGTTACATTAGACATTGCCTACCAGATCAAGCCTTAGCAGTCCTCATTCAAGCCAACAAGGATTTCATCTCCTGAGCTTTTCCCCCAAGATCGGAACAATAAGATCAGGCATTTCCACAAAATCAGATGGATCTAGTTTCATACACCCACAAGGAAACTTTGAGCAAGGTATCTCGATTCAGTTCTGGTACACAAATCCAGGAACAGTGATGTCTGGATCATTTGGTATCGCTCCATTCAGATTGTTGATTGTTCCCTCCCCATTGCACTGACTACAGCTGAAGTTGTTTAGGAGCTTGTTTAAATGGTAGAGACGAGCCAAGTCCTCTCACACACCGATGGAACCACAGGCATATCCAGAAGCACAAACAGACATTTCAATCATGAACTGAATTGACCAATCCTTCCTTGAAATGTGTAGAGTTGGTGGGACCAACTTACCACCTCAACTACTGTCCAATTAAGGGCAGCATGGAGGAAGAGAAGCAGACTGTAAGTTGCTGTGGATCAGTGCAATGACAGTCACCAAGGGAGACTGTCAATTCATTATTATCAGATGCTGTCCTCTTTCTAACCCATTATAAACCAGAGCCACAAGGAAACAGTGGACAGAATCTCTCTGCTGATTGAGACAGAGATAAACTCTCCAACAACTTGTGTTGGGGAAAGCAGTGATGAGAGATGCTGGAACAGCAGGCTGTGTCCGATTTTAAACAGGAACTGGCCATTCGGTCCATCTGGTCCAGACAGGTCAATGGCACAGAGCAGCCACAGACTGATTGAATGATGAAGCAAACCTCCCAGAATACCATCAAACAGACAAGTTGGAGGCTGTGCCAGTCAGAACACAGGTGCTGGTAGGGGAAAATGAGAAAGGAAACAGCCCCCCTCCCCTTTTCCTCAGCATGTTTTGTTCAGGAATAGTACTCACATCAGGATTACAGGTCTTCATGGTGTAATTACAGGTCAATTCATTTGCCAGCACTTTATAAACCGCTTTACTGGAGGTGGACAAGAATCTTCAGAATCAACAGTCAAGTCAACAGATAACTTCTTCAAATGGAGGGTTAGAAATTACAACACGGGAATTTACTCCAAAAGGTACATACAGAACATTTGTACAGTGCCCAGAATATTCACTCAACCAACATGTATAATGAACGAATCAATCAGATTGGCTAAGGCCCAATCAAAGATCAATGATGAATGAAGAAGTTTCTTGTTTTACATGGGTTTGGCCAGAATGTGAGAGAACTTTGAATGGTGTCAAAGGACATTAAAACAGGCCTCAATTCATTATTGGCAAAGAACAGGTTCTCCTAGAGTGAGGCCATTCCACCAGTAACAACCCTCCTTCAATTGTAGAGTTTTAAATTAGACTTTTCTGCTAAAATCTCTGGTGTGGAACATGAAACCACAACTCTGCCTCAAAGGGGAGTGTAATACTGAGGTGTGTCTGTGTGTCGGAGACGGCAACAGCATGCGCGAGAACCAGAGCGAGAGAGAGACAGACAGACAGCCAGCCAGAACAAGAGAGCAAGTCAGAGAGAGACAGCATGTGTATATGAGAGAGAGCAAGTATGCTTTTGTTTGAGAAACAAGGAGCGTGCAAGGGTGAGCAAGAGCAACTGTCTGTTTGGAGGGACGAAGGGGGAAGAGCATGAGGGCAACAGAAGAGAACTTTTTGCCCATTTCCTTTTTTGAATAAGGGTATAACATTAAGATATTTCCAATTCACTGGTGCCTTTCCAGAATCCAGGGTACTTTGGAATACTATAACTAATGCATCCACTATCTCTGCAGCCACTCCTTTAATACCCTCAGGTGCAGACCTTCAGGCCTCAGGGACTTACCTGCTTTTAATCCCATCAGTTTACTTAATATCTTCGCCCTAGTTATTGTAATTACACAAAGCTTTTCTATATTAAGTGCAGTTTTCGGGAAGAAATTACATTCCACTGTGAAAACAGAGACAAAATATTGGTCAAAGGATACACGGCAGTAATGCCCCAGTAAGCTATGCAGAGTAACAGCAGGAGAAATGTGATGACAGGATAGACCAGAGTGGACATAATATAGCCAACAGCTCTGTGGAAAGAGAAAGAAAATATGACAAGTCACTGATATTGTTGTCAGAGTCTTTCTTAATCCAACGGTCTTCTGATTTTCTCCCACAAGGTCCAACTGGATATGGTTGTGAACTGACTTCAGTAAGATGTCTACGAGACCATCAACATTCCCCACCCGAAAGCCAGAGCACATCACAGCCCACCGCCTGATTCACCTGCCTTAAACCCTCCAGCCTCCCTGCCCCATCACTTACCTCAAACCCCAAGCCCTCACACCTCCCAATGCTTCAGCTCCACTTCAACGCTGCCCAACCCCCAGCCTGGCTTAGAACTCAAAATATCCTCTTTATAAATTGTTCTGTACTCACTTGCTTGCTTCCTTTAGCAGGGCTATTGCTATCATAATCCTCTTCCGTAGGAATATTAATATCAGAATGATGATAAGTTCCAGGACCACCAGAATGATTACTGCAATGAGAAAAGGAAGACATTAAATGTGTGTCTCTCTCTGGGAGCAGAGGGACATAAATCAGAGCTGACATCTGCCCTTATCAATTGGAACTGGTTTAACTCTGATCTTTGTAGAACTTTCCACAACAGCAGCTGTCACCCAGGATTCCGGAGTTAAAATTTTTTTGACAAAAATTGTGTCTTTGTCGAATAAGAAGATTTAAAGCTAACCTTATGGAACTGAAACTAAAAATTGTAGGACTATTGAGATTGGACAGCAGCAATGCCTAACCTTTCAGCCACGATAAGTAACACTCTTGATACCCTTTTCACTCAAATCCATTCAATATTCTTGTGCTGTCAATTGAGAGCAAAATGAAATACCATTGAAGAGTTAGGGAAAAAAATTCTGATTATCCCTGAAGTCACAACAATGAAAGTAATAGAAGGTAAACAAATATATTGCAACCATTCCAGGTTTAAGTCTATAAACATGACTGCAAATGGTGCAAAAGAGGACAGACACTCACCTTGACCTTTTCTAGGTGCCCTGTTTTAAAGCGTTGAACAATAGCATGGAACATCTGCCCTATCACTGACATTAAGCTAAAATGGTCTAGTTTCTTGCTCTCCCTCCCAATTTTTAAAGAAAGGAACAGCACTTGCCAATTTCCAATCCAATAGAATCTTTCTGGAATCCAGGGAATTTAGGAAAATTAATGCATTGACAATCTCACTACAATCCTAGTGAAGATGAAATCCATTAAGGACAGGGACTTGTCAAACTACAGCTCTGACAATTTGCCCAGTACCACTACTTTAGTGATTGTAATTTTCTCAAGTTCTTCCCTCTGTCCATTTTCTGATTCAGTTATTTCTGGATGTATTTGTATTGTCTGCAGTGAAGACTGATACAAAATACCTGATCAATTCGTGTGCCATCTCCATATTTTCTATTATTAATTCCTAAACGTCTGACTACAGAACTAAGGCTCACTTTGTTAATTTGCTTTTTTTTTGATATAGTGTGTAGAAACCTTTATCTGCTTTTATATATCTAGCATGTAAACATATACTGTCCATGTTTCAAGTCAACAAAATAAGTAACAGCCATGGTCTGTTCATTTCTCAGGGCAATACCAATCACCTTTCCTAGATTGAAATTTGTACAAGGCTTGGCAGTTAAGTGTTAATCATCACTGACGAGTTCATTCCCATGGCAACATCTGAACTAGAGTCCACTTGCCAACAATAATCATTCTTCTCTCATACAGTACAAATAACTGGTTTCCCCCGAAATGGGGATCCTTGTAAACTGATCTGCCAAGCACAAGGCTGAAAGCTTGGACAGAACGTGCCTTTTTTCCAGCAATAATCAATCACAGTTCTATCAAGGTGACTGTTTATACCCTAAGGTTTACTGCAGTCAATCTTGTGTCAATAATTTGGGATTTCTCTCTCACATAAACATGAAGGCCCAGAGCTCTTTGCGGTATACCACTGCTGACATCCTACCAATGGGCATATATCCAGTACCCCTTTTCTCTGTTTAGTGCCACTCAGCCAATTTCCTAACCAGGTCATCAAGTTGTCCTTGATTCCATAAGCTTCAACTTTAGCCAATAATTTCTTATGACAAGACTTTATCAGTTGCCTCAAAAAAGGTCCATGTAAATGCTAATAGATAATCCCTCATTCACCACTTCAGTCCTTGATTTGAAACATTCGCCCCATTCCTTTCCATAGACACCGCATATTTTCTTCTTATTTCAAAGTTTCAACATCCACAGGATTTTCCTTTTCTGTTATACAGTCAGAAATGCACAGCATGGAAACTGACACTTCAGTCCAACTCATCCATGCCGGCCAGATATCCTAAATTAATCTAGTCCCATTTGCCAGCATGTGGCCCATATCCCTCTAAACCCTTCCTATTCATATACCTAATCAGATGCCTTTTAAATGTTGTAATTGTACCAGCCTCCACCACTTCCTCTGGCAGCTCATTCCATACACTCACCACCCTGTACGTGGAATAAGTTGACCTTTAGGTCCTTTTTTTAAATATTTCCCCTCTGATCTTAAACCTATACCCTCTACTTTTGGACTCCCCCAGCCCAGGGAAAAGGCTTGCCTATTCACCCTTTCCATGCTTCATGATTTAAAAACCCTCTATAAAAAGGTCACCTTTCAACCTCCAACATTCGAGAGAAAATAGTCCCAGTCTATTCACAGCCTCTTCCTAAAGCTCAAACCCTCCAACCCTGGCAACATCATCATAAATCTTTTCTGAACTCTTTCAAGTTTCACAACATCTTTCCTATAGCAGGGAAACCAGAATTGCACACGGTATTCCAATAGTAGTCTAACAAATGTCCTGTACTGCTGCAACATGACCTTCCAACACCTACACTCAATGCATTGACCAATGAAGGCAAGCATACCAAATGCCTTCTTCATTATCCTGTCTACCTGTGACTCCACTTCCAAGGAACTATGAACCTGCACTCCAAGGTCTCTATGTTCAGCAACATTCCCTGGGACCTTACCATTAAGTGTATAAATCCTGCGCTGAATAGCCTTTCCAAAATGCAGCATCTCACATTTCTCTAAATTAAACTCCATCTGCCACTCCTTGGCCCGTTGGCCCATGTGATCAATGTCCCATTGAAATCTGAGGAAACTTTCTTCACTGTCCACTACACCTCCAATTTTGGTGTCATTTGCAACCTTACTAACCATACGTCCTACGTTCACATCAAAATTATTTATATAAATGAAGAAAAGCAGTGGACCCAGCACCAATCCTTTTTACACACCGCTGGTCACAGGCCTCCAGTCTGAAAAGCAACCCTCTACCACCACCCTCTGTCTTCTATCTCCGAGCCAGTTCTGTATCCAAATGGCTAGTTCTCCCTCAAAGTGAGATCAAACTTGTTAACCAGACTACAATGAGGAACCTTGAACGTTTTACTATAGTCCATATAGACCATGTTCATTGCTCTACCCTCAATCCTCTTTTGTCACTTCTTCAAAAAACTCAATCAAGTTAGTGAGACACAATTTCCGACGCACAAAGCCATGTTGACTATTCCTAATCAGTCCTTGCCTTTCCAAATACACGCAAATCCTGTCCCTCAGGGTCCTCGCCAACAATGTGCCCACCACCGATGTCAGGCTCACCGGTCTATAGTTCCCTGGCTTTTCCTTACCAACTTTCTTAAATAGTGACACCACATTAGCCAACCTCCAGTCTTCTGGCACCTCCACTGTGGCTATTGATGATACAAATATCTCAGCCAGGGGCCCAGCAATCACTTCCCTAGCTTCCCACAAAGTTCTAAGTTCCACCCGGTTAGGTCCTGGAGATTTTATCCATCTTTACACGTCTTAAGACCGTTTAGCACCTCCTCTTCCGAAATATGGAGCTTTTAAAAGGTTGCTATTTATTTCTTTACATTGTCTATCTTCTGTATCCTTCTCCACAGTAAACACTGATGCAAAATACTTGTTTAGTATCTCCATCTCCTGCGGTTCCACACAAAGGCAGCCTTGCTGATCTTTAAGGGGCGCTATTCTCTCCCTAGTTACTCTTTTGTCCCTAATGTATTTACAGAAACACTTCGGATTCTTCTTAGCCCTAGTTGCCAAAGCTCTCAAGTCCCCTTTGTGCCCTCTGAACTTCCCTCTTAAGTACACTCCTACTGCCTTTAAACTCTTCTAGGGAATTACTTGATCTCTGCTGTCTGTACTTGACATATGCTTCCTTCTTCCAAAACCTCAATTCTCTAGTCAGCCAGCATTCCCTACACCGACCAGGCTTGCTCTTCACCCTAACAGGAACAAACTGTCTCTAGACTCTCGTTATCTCATTTCTGAAGGCTTCCCATTTTCCAGCTGTCCCGTTACCTGCAAATATCTGCCCCCAAACAACCTTTGAATGTTCTTGCCTAATACCGTCAAAATTGGCCTTTTCCCCAATTTAGAACTAATTTTTAGATCAGATCTATCCTTTTCCATCCCTATTTTAAAACTAGTCAAATTATGGTCACTGATCCCAAAGTGCTCCCCCATTTGACACCTCAGTCACTTGTCCTGCCTTATTTCTCAAGAGTAGGTCACATTTTGCACCTTCTCTAGTTGATACATCCACATACTGAATCAGAAAATTTTTTTGTACACACTTAAAAAATTCTTCTCCGAGTCCTTAACACTATCCTAGTCTACGTTTGGAAAGTTAAAATCAGCTACCATAACCACCCTATTGTTCTTAGGGATTACTGAGATCTCCTTACAAATTTGCTTCTCAATTTCCTGCTGACTATTGGGGGTGGGGGGGGTGTGGGGTCTATAGTACAAGTTCAGTAGATTAATTCTGTTTTATCAGGTATGATTTACTCTTTGCAAATCCAAGTTAGATCTGTCTGATCAGCTGAAAATTTTAAGGTGTTCAATCACCTATCCTTAAGTCACTAATGTTCTTTAGGGAAGGACACTGCCATCCTTTCTTGGTCTGGCCTACATGTGAATCCAGGCCCACAGCGATGTGGCTGACTCCTATTCTGCCTTCTGGGCAATTAGGCTTGGGCAACAAATGCTGGCCTGGCCAGTGACACCCATATCCTGTCAGCCAGTAAAAATAAATTTAAGCTCTAGTAATTCCTTAAAGTATTTATTAGCCTAACTGATCTATAATTCCCTAGTTTCCTCCTACCTGCCTGAAAATTCTTGAACAGGAATGTGACATTTTTTTTTAGTTTGGAAAATTGTATAACTCCTTGAATCAAAAGACAACAGCGCATCGGAATGTTCTGACCTAACTCTATGAAGACCCTGGGTGAAACCATCTGGGCCCAGGGGTTAGTCACCCTTTGGTAACATTTTATTCTTTGCCGCTACATTAAATGGTGAAACTCCATTCTCTCTGACTCAACCAGTCTGGTTAAAAATCTCAACGTCTCTCACAGAATTCAAATACAACATGAAATGGAACAAGCTGTTGCTTACAAAATGCCAGCCAGGTTTGCCGTATGTGTAGGTAGACTCGCAGGTCAGTATGGACGCCCAAGTCTTTGATTGTCACTTCTGATCCTGGAACTCCCTTCAACTCTTTATATTCCACGTAGCAGTGAAAAATACCTGCAACAACCAAACAAATAACTAATCTTCTTCATAATGTGCATTGACTATCAACAGTTTCAATGTCAGACATATTACACAATTGTTTGCTTTCTTAACCACCTTTCCTCTCAGAAGTACCTGACTTTTTTCTATTAGGGTAAGTGAGCAATCTCTCCGTCTCCCCACTATGTTTCTGAGAGACTGAGCCCACTAACAGTCATGTCATCTGAACATTTCTACATATACTGTGTTGGGGGCAGTGTATTAGCATGGATAGAGCATTGGCTGACTAAAAGACAGAGATAGTGGGAACTGCCAATGCTGGAGAATCTGCGGTAACAAGGTGTAGAGCTGGATGAACAGCAGGTCAAGCAGCATCAGAGGAGCAGGAAAGCTGACGTTTCGGGTCTGGATCCTTCTTCAGAAAAAAAGACAGGGTTGCATTAAAGGCTCATTTTCAGGATGACAACTTCCAACTAGTGGAGTGCCACAGGGATCAGTGCTGGGGGCACAATTATTTCCAAACATATTCCTGACTTGGATGATGGAAGTGAATGTACTATAGCCAAGTTTGCGAATGACACAAAAATAGATGGGAAGGAACATATGAGGATGACACCAGGAATCTGCAGAGATATGGGCAGGTTTGCCCCAGTGAAGGGGCAAAAACTTGGCAGATGGATACAGCGAGGAAAAGAATGTAAGGTTCTGCACTTTGGCAGGAATAAAGGAGTGAATATTATTAAATGGCAAGAGACTGCAGGAAGCTACAGTACAGAGGGATTTGGGAATCCTTGGCCATGAGCCACAAAAAGCTAGCATCCAAGTTCAGCGGGTAATAGGGAAGGCTAATGGAATGTCGGCTTTTCACCTCAAAAAGGGATGGTAAAGCTGTACAAAGCACTGATTACACCACATCTCGAATACCATGAACAGTTTTGGTCACCTTATTTAACGAAAGACCTACAGGCATCGGAGGCAGTCCAGAGAAAGTTCACTTGGTTGATCCCAGGTATGGAAGGACTTTTCTTTCTTAAATATAAAGGAGTAGTTGAGTTGGTTGGCCCTGTACTCAGAGTTTAGACGAATGAGAGGCAGCCATTATTGAAACATGCAAGATTCTAAGGGGGCTTGACAGGATCAATGTGGAAAGGTTACTTCTCCTAGTGAGTGTGTATAGGACCAGAGGCTATAATCCCAGTATAATGGGCCACCCACTTAAGCAGAGATGAGAAGGGGTGTCTACGCTCAAAGATTATTCAATTTGTCGTAATCTTTATTCAGAGGGCCGTCAAAAGCTGGATCCTTAAGTATATTCAAGGCTGACACATTTTTAATTAGGGCAATCAAGGATTACGGGGAAAAAGACAAAGACAGAAAAGTGAAGTTGAGGATTATCAGATCAGCCCAGTTGCAGACTGAGTAGGCTGAATAGCCCACTTCTGCTCTCAGATCACTGCAAACCTCACCCTAAATTCACAACATAAATACATACAAACATATCAAAACACAGTGATATCTGAATATTGACTGTTACATCAATCTTGACTGTTTCTTTTCCTTAACTTTAACCCAAGGCACCGAGGCTATTGCTTAGAATAGCTCAGTTCAATTTAGGCATCTAACGTGGTCTAGAAGTTGACCATTAAACACAGCAACACCTTCCTCATCTGTAGGATCAGTACTGCACTTGGCTCACACTTGTTGCAGGTTTGGATTTACACAGGCCACCAGTCCCCATATAAAGACTAGCACAGTGATATTTGCCAAGTCATCCTGGGTACATGGTAGTTGATGAAAAATTTAAATATTCCTGATCTATGAAGATTGCCAGAAGCGATAACTTCACAGCTGAGTAGTGACATGACATACCGTAGCCAAGGACAGCAATAACCATCAGGATGATTGACCACACCATAAATGCAGCAATGAAACGCAACAAGATGACAAAGAGCAGACTAACCACCAGGGCGATGCTCATCCCTCTACAAAATAAGCAGACAAAATTAAAATCAAAAACTCGCATTTCTATGGCACCTTTAAGTGTAGTAAACTGTCCCAAGGCTTTTCACAGAAATATTATCAGATAAAATCTAACATTGAACCACCCAAGAAGAAATTAAGATAATTAATCTTAATGTCAAAGGGTTAGGTTGTAAGAAACACCTCAAAAGGAGAACTGAAAAGTTGTAATCTAGAGGATTAGGAAGGCAATTACAAAATTCCAACCCTCATCGGCTGAAAGCACATCAGGCATTGAAGATATCGTGAGTATGTTTGGGGCTGGAGGAGATTATGGAAATGGGAGGAAGCAAGGTCATAAAAGGAGATAAGAAGAGTAAGAGACGTCAAAAGTGAGGTGTTAGCAGATCTGATGCTATTAGGTCAGTGAGAACACAAGTGATTATAAATCAATGACCAGAGGAAAAGGTTGGTGGTGATCTCTGCAAAGATTTGGTTTTGTTTTAGAAAGGGCACAACCCCTGTGAGCCAGGGGTCTGGAATACAACGACTTTCCACTTCCACTGGCTCCTGCTGACAAAGCTGAATCACTGACAGCTGTAGTTTGATGATAGAGTCCAGCTCTGATTCCAACAAACTTGGATTGGAGTTTGAGAACTGGTGACAGTCCACTATTTCAGGTTTTACCAGGGTGGCAGACATACTGGTTTTGAGTTTTGGCCTTCCCAATATTTATGAGGAGATTTCTGCTTATCCGTCACTGCACATGAATGAGAAGCAGTGGAGAATCATAGCATACAGTGCTGAAGAGAAGTTGGGCTCCTTCAGTGCACATATGGAAATGGATATTATGTTTTCAGAAAGCATACTGTCAATGAGAAATACAGGCAGCACTTTAGGTGACTCTGGTAGAAGTAAGGGCAAAACTTAGTCCCCATCCTATTGGAAACTACAAAGGGGGAATTAATTAAACACTTACATCAAAATCCAGTACCAAGATTGTGTGTAATCTTCAAATATCTTCATTGCAACCTCTCTGACTTCAAGCACCATGTTTGCTCCCCTGTAAAGCACAAAAATGGGATTCATAATTACAGTTAAAATCTTGTCACAAGCTTGTGGAGATATGGCAGAGGATGAAGTAGATTGTGTGGATTGGGAGGCCTTGGGAAAGGGATCCAGAATCTAAGAGGTGGTGGTGGGAGGGGGTGGCTGGGGGAACATGTTCAGAGGGGATATTCTCAGTAGGAGGTCTGCTGTACCCAAGGAAAACCAAGTCCTTTTGAAGCAGCCTGACTTATCTATTGATGTCCCTTAACTTCTCAGAGTTCTGATAGATTACAAGACTTTTCCAGATTGTCGGATGGGATAGTCATTGGATAAAAACAATAAATCACTTTATCTAATGGATTAAAACTGTTTTCAAAGATTTGAACCTTAAACAGGTCAATGTTAGTATCACTGTACACTGTGCCACTAGATTCTAATAAGGAGGAAAGGTGGGTAGCACAATGGATTGGAAACAGGGCTCAAATCCAACCAAGGCTAAAGACTTGAAAACTTCCTTCTCTGTGCTGACTGTTCTTGTAAGGTTCAGTTTCAATCCTATCCCTAAAGGACACAGGTGTCAATAGGGAAGAGGAGTAGAAAGACACTATTTAGCCCTTTGAGCCTGTTCCACTCTTCAGAGATCTGAACTACATATGCCTACTTTTCCCACACATACTTAACAGCTTTTGCTTAAAAAAAAGATCAATCTCAGTTTTAAGACGAGTGATTGAGCATCAAAGCTGTTTGTCAAGGAGTGTACCAGGCCCCTCTTACCCAGTGTCTAAACATTTCCCAATTCAACCCCTAAAGGTTCTGGCCCATTTTTTTTAAACTACCTTCACTATCCCAGATTCCTGATTGGGAGAAACTATTCCACTAATCTACCCTATTTGTCCCATTTAACATCTTGAAAACTAGAATGAAATCACACCTACACATTTATTCCTGGACACAGATCCTTAGTTTGTACTATGGACCTCTTGGGACAGTGTGCTGATAATCAGCCCCACTGCTCTATTAATCACACCATCAGTACAAACATGTTGATTCAATCACCAACTGCTTCTCTCTGGTCACCATCCAGAACACAAGAAAATTCCAGCAGGTTACTTTAAACTCAAAAATAATCCTGTTATTAGGAATGAAACTTATCCTTGAAGAAAGTGGAAAATTTTGACTAATCCAATGATCTACGCACTGAAAAAGACAAGTCTCTGCAAAGATTAGGTTCTGTTTTAAAAACAGCACAAGGGAAAAACAATCCCTGTGAGCCAAGGGTCTGGAACTCAATGATTTGTCACTTCCACTGCTTCCTGTTGACAAAGCTGAATCACTGACAGCTGTAGTTTGATGATAGAGTCCAGCTTTAATTCCAACAAACTTGGATTGGAGTTTCCAAGAATTGGTCACAGTCCACCACTTTGGGTTTTATTAGTGAGGCAGATAAACTGGTATTTAAAAACTCTCAGGTTCCCAGGGACTTTGAGAACAGGATTTCACAACAGATTCTGTGGCACCTTCTTTACTCTGCCTGTTGGCGCTGTAGAACATAAATCCCAAGTTGGGAGACTTTTTTTAAAATATAAACTCATGTAATGTGGGTCGCTGGCTGCGTCAGCACTTATTGCTCACCTCCCAGTTACCCTCCAGAAGGTGGTGGTGAGCTGTCCTCTTGACTCAATGCACAAGGTCGTTCGGGAGGGAATTGGAGGATTTTGAACTGGCAACTCTTAAAGGATGATGACACATGTCCACATCACAGTGAATGGTTTGGAGGGGAACGTGCAGGGGTTGGTATTCCCATGTATCTACTGCCCTGGTCCTTCTCGATGGTAGTGATTGTGGGTTTGGAAGAGGTTAAGGAATCTTTGTGGATTTCTGCACTGTAAACGTGCAGATGGTACACACTGTTGCTACTGAGCATCAGGGTTGGAGTGAGTGAATGTGTTGCCAATCAAGTGAACACCTTTGTCCTGGATAGTGCTGTGCTTCTTGAGTGTTGTTGGTGTTGCACCCATTTGGAGTTGCTAGGCACCAAGTAGCATGGAGACCCCTGGTCCTCTCAAAGTCAGGTTTTTGCAGTAAAGCTATAAACCCAATTTCCTTCAAAGCTTTGTTTAGCCATTTCTCCACTCAGTTGATTTCAAGTGGAAAAGCAGAAACCACAGAACACTTTAAACTGTTGGCAGCTCTCCAAGAAGACACCCAATAAATCCCTTTTCAATCCAGAAATTGTCCAAATGGTTAAAATTCTTCAATTTCTTTCTAGATAGTACTTCAATGTAAGCACGTATTAGAGTCAAAGAAAAAGACCCTTCGGCCCATCGAGTCTGCACCAGTCGTCAAGAACCACCTAATTATTCTAATCCCATTTTCCAGCACTTGACCCAGAGCTTTAAACGTCCAATATATTCACAATATTTGTTTAATCTATCCATGAGGTATAACCCTTAATAATTGATGGACCTGTCCCCCCAATACCCATCAATTGTTTCAGAACTGCAGAGTGCAGAACTTGTCACTATCTTTCAGGTGTGGTCTAACCAGAGCATAGTCAAACTGTAAAGTAACTGTTACCTTTTGCATTTGATTTCTTTAGAAACAAAAGATCAGAATGCCAATAGCCTTTCTGAATCTTTTCTGTAGCTATTTATGACCTTTAAATGACAGATGTACTTGACCCCCAGTTTTCATTTAAATTTCTACCGTTGCTAGTTGTTTAATCCACCATTTAGAAAGTTTCCTGTGATATTCTATTCTACTCCAGTAGATAACCTCACATTCACTGGTAACGAAAATCCACTTGCCACATTTTTCGATTCACTTAATCTCCCTCCTCTTCTTTCTTCAGTTCCATTTACACTATTGACATTGCTGCCTCCCCATATCATCAAATTTAGATATGTGGCTTTCTATCTCAGTGTGAGATCATTAAGGAAGGCAATAAACAGTTATGGCCCCAGCACAGATCCTGCAGGGACATCAATGGTTCAACTGTCTGCCCCTCCCAAACAGGTCAATAACTTGCTTCCAATTTCAAATTTGATCAAGAATCTCTTATGAGCTACCTCAAGTGTCTTCTGGCAGACCAAATAAATAGCATTTCCCTGGTCCTGGTTTTGTATTGCCATTTTTTAAAAAAATAAAAATCAATCAAGTACGACAAACTATGTCCCACCTATGCTGGCTTTCTCTGATAATTTGAAAATGTAATTTTCCCAGTCTTGCATTGAATACTCAGCTTCGACAATGTGTCCAAGTCTTGGAACAGAAATTTGTGCTTTCAAATCCTAAGGGGGCGAAGAACGTAACCTGCGAGCTGAGCTGACGCTTGTCTGATTCGAAAATACACAACGGGCTTTCCTTTGTGTCTAAACTGTACTGTACCTGGAAGTGCTCACTACTGACACTGATGAAAACTATGCAGTGGGAAGTTTTCCCACGTCTAGCTCTAACACTACCCAATGGAGTACAAAACCCACACCGCAAAACGAATAAGGGGTACAAACTTCGCTCCATCAAGCAACTGCGTAGCATTTATAGATCCATCGGCCGTGCTGAAAATAGTCTGGTTGGCAACTTTAACCACACCTTGCTGGACTTTCAGGTCAGGGAAGCATCTTCGGGTAACTGTAAGGTAAGTATTGGAGCATCATAAAGTTATCTGGACAAAATCCCGATAGCAGCAGCCAAGAACATATTCCACTGGTCAGTAGCTCTGGTTTAATTCAGTGAATAGTAAATTCCACACAAGTCCTTGTGCATCATAACTACGTACGTTCCTCCCCACCCCACTGTGCAGTTTGGAATCAGCTATGGGGGCTTGGTCCACTCAGTTCAAAGAGGAGAACGTTTATTAAAACCGGTTCGGTGAATTTCAGAAGAATTATGTTCAACTGACAAAGGGAATGTACATAATTCACCTCAAGGCATTAGTGACTGACCAGAAACAGGAGGAGCAGAAAGTAGCTATTCTACTCCTTGAGTCTGCTCCACCATTCGGGAAAAACCATGGCTGATGCGATTGTGGCCAATTCCACTTTTTCTAAAAAATTCATTTATGGGATGAGAGTCGCTGACTAGGCCAGCATTTATTGCCCATCCCTAATTGCCCAGGGGGCAGGATAGAGTCAAAACACACTGTTGTGGTCTCAAGTCACGTGTAGGGCCAGACCAGGTAAGGATGGTGGTTTCCTTCCCTAAAGGGCATTAGTGAACCAGGTGGGTTTTTTTGATAATTGACAATAGATTGGTGGCTTTAATTCCACGTTTTCTTTTTATTGAATTCAAATTCCACCACCTGCCATGGCAGAATTTGAACCCGGGTCCCCAGAACATTACCTGGATCACTGGATTAACAGTCCAGCAATATCACAAGGCCATTGCATCCCCACGTCTATCAGCAACCATAACTTTCAACTCCCTCGTACACCAAAACCACCCAGTCACAACTGCTCCCTGGGTATACTTGCCACCAATTAACTTTGCTTTGAGGTATTCCCACAATTTTGCTCTGTTGCTATTGGTCAAAGGAATAGAGGGAAGGTGATGGCCTACTGGTATTATCGCTGGACTGTTAATCCAGAGACCCAGATAATGTTCTGGGGACCTGGGTTCAAAACCCGCCACGGCAGCTGGTGGAATTTGAATTCAGTAAAATATCTGAAATTAAAAATCTAACAGTGACCATGAATCCATTGGCGATTGTCAGAAAAACCTATCTAGTTCACTAATGCCCTTTAGGGAAGGAAACTGCCGGTCCTTACCTGGTCTGGCCTACATGTGACTTCAGACCCACAGCAATGTGGATGACTCTGGACTCCCTCTGGGCAATTAGGAACAGGCAATAAGTGCTGGCCTAGCCAGTGACACCCACATCCCGTGAATGAATAAAGGAAGTCAGACATTTCGCTTAACCTCTACCACATGAAAAACATTATAATCTTATATGACGAGTGCTTAGAAAATCTTCATGCAATCAGGCAGAGTGAACGTTGTTTCGTGAAAGGGAAATAACGTTTAACTTACTGGAGCTTCCTGAGTGGGGAAGAAAACAAGCAATGTGGATAAAGTGATCCTATGGATGTGCTATAATTAAATTTCTGTAAGGCACTTTGTCAGACAAAGTGCCTCAAGTACTACTACACAGATAAGAGTTCATGGTGCAGGGGTGAGGGGTAGGGGTAAGGGGAACCCTATTGTATGGATAGGGGATTAGTTACATAACAGGAAACAGTTGGTATGAATGGTCTTTCTCAGACTCAGGACGATGTGACAAATGGAGTGCCACAGGTTTCAGTACGAGACTTCAACTGCTTACAACCTATAGTGACTTGGATGAAGGGACCAAATTTATGGTTGCTAGATTTGCTGACAAAGCATAGATAGTAGGAAGGAAAGTTGTAAGGATGAGCTTGCAAAAGTATCAGTTAGATTCAGTGATTTGGCAAAAATTTGACATATCAAGTATAATGGAGGGATATGCAAACTTGTTCAATTTGGCAGGAAGAATAGAAAAATTTATAGCATTGAAATAAAGAGAGATTGCAGAGGGATCTTCGTGTCCTAGCATATAAATCACGGAGTTAGTCAAGAGGTACAGCAAGTGATCAGGAAGGTAGATGAAGTGTTATTTATTGCAAATGGAATGGAATATAAAAGTAGGGATGCTTTTCTACAGTTCTTCAGGGCTTTAGTGAATACTGTGTACAGTTTTAGTCACATTCGGACAGTTGAGCCCGAATCCAATGGCGTTTAGAAAAACAAGTGATGATCTTACTGAGACACACAGGATCCTGAAGAGACTACACTGTGTTAATGCTGAAAGAATGACTCCCCTTACAGATGAGCTAAGGACTTGGAGACCTCTCATTTTTAATTTGTGTCCCCAAGTAAGATGGAGAAAAGGAATAATTTTCTGTCTTTGAAGCTCCCTCCCTCCCTCTGTTCCCTATAACCAGCGCACTCTCACCTTACCCACTGTCCCTTACAGGCAGCACTCCTATCCCACCTGTCTCATACTTTTAACCACTTCTTTCACCAACAAAAAACCTAATCCCCTTGTGTTTTAAGTCTTCACCTACCTTGTTTTCTTAGACTAATGTTTATAGATTCTCTCTCACTATATCCAAACTGTCTGTATCCCCTCCATCTTAGCTTCAGTCTTTGCTCCCCATCTCCAACATTGTCACTCAAGCAGAACTAGGGACAAAGCTGTGGGCAAGTTTCCCAGCCGCTGAATTAAACCTTAAACACTTACAAGGTTTGCTGGGAGTTAAAAAGGCAGGACAATCCCCATCTTTAAACACTTCGACAGGCGTCTGAAAGACAAAGTGAACATACAGATTGTAATGTCACTGTTCAATATTAACTTATAGTGAAACCAATACTCGTTTATTAGACAAGTATGTTAAGTTTGAGGTATCCTCACCTTGGAGTTTAAGTGCTTCTGTGTAACTCGACAATAATTCACTCAGAGGTTTATTGGTCAAAGTCCCAGTAAACCTTTAACCCAAAATTAATCTGCTCAGAATTAATCACTCTGAAGGTCAAGGAGTGTGTTTCAGAGTTGGCCTAGTGCTTCCCAATAGTTGTATAGTATTGAATTCATCTCAAAGGGACAAGTGGGAACCTAAGATGTGACCTTTTGACCTGAACATGAATGCATGGCCTGCAGCAACTGGAGTTGAAGCATGATCAAAAAATATTTTGCTCTTACATCAAAGGACATCTATATAATATATTGTCCATGCTATGACAGCCAGGCACCAGTGATTCTACCTCATCTGGAGTTCACACAGAGGACAAAACAGCAATCATGGCAATGATTTTTCATGATCACTAAACAGAGACTGACAGAAAAATTACTGGAAACAACCACAAACATTTTACACTGAAGTAGTTGTACAAATTGTCACATTCAAGTATCATGCACAGTCTTTGCTTCAGTATATTATGCCACTGGTAAATAAGTCTGAATTTAAAACTTAACCTGGATGTTTTCTACGATGGTGGCTGAGTACGATGCATTTGCCTCAAACTCTCCAGTAAATGAGTTTGATATTTTATTGTTTAATTTTTCAACATTTAAATAATAGCTTCAAAAACCATTTGAGCTGTGTCTAGAAAAGTACATTTTGAAAAAAATTGACTCATCAGATGTTAGCTGTGCCAGCATTTATTGCTCATCTGTAATTACCCTCAAGGTGGTTTTGGGGAGCTCCTTCTTGGAACCACTTGAGTCTATATGTTGTAGGTGGACCCACAACGCTGTCAGGGACAGAACTCTAGCATCTTAACCCAGTGACAGTGAAGGAACTGTGATATATTTCCAAGACAGGATGGTGAGCGGCTCGAACAAATTTGCAGCGCGTCGTGTTCTCATTCATCCACAGGACAATCTGGAACTTGGGAGTATTACAAAGTTGTGCTGTCATCCAGCACTGCTCACACAGTTGCCTTCCTGAGGCCATCATTTAGTTCATTGGCTGAGTAGGACACGTATAATGCACTCTGGTACTAATTCATGGAGATCAGGTGGTCTCAGGTTACACACTCAATTCATGCCAAATGAGCTGCATGAGGAACAAATTAGCCCAGAGTTCCAGATATGAAGTGCGGACAGTAGGAGCTCTGCTGCTTACATATCCAGACTTGATCAGGGACAATAGTACCTTGGGAAAATTACCGGTGACAGATTTATATCAAATCATTGATACAGATTTGTAAATTATTTCTTGAGGAGATTTGTAGCTCGGATTGTGGATGAGGTTGTAGACTTGCTTACTGATCCGTTGGTTTTGATTGTAGGTGTTTTGTCACCCTGCTAGCTAACATCATCAGTACGTTTCTGGTGAAGCGTTGGTGTTCTGTCCCACTTGTTATTTATAAACCTCGGTTTGCTGGGGTGGTTGGCATCACTTCCGGTTCTGTTTCTCAGTGGTTTGTATATCGGGTCCAGTTCAACATGTTTGTTGATGGAGTTCCGGTTGGAATGCCAGGCCTCCAGGAATTCCCTGGCATGTCTCTGTTTGGCTTGTGCAACTACGTATGTGTTGTCCCAGTCAAACTCGTGTCCTTCTTTGTCCGTGTGTACTGAGACCAGTGAGAATTAGTCGTGTTTCTTGGTGGCTAATTGGTGTTAGTGTATCCATGTTGTCAGTTTTCTCCCAGTGTGGCCTATGTGGTGTTTCTCAGTCCTTGCATTGTATTTTGTATGTTATGTTAGTTTCATTGGTTGTTGGTGTGGAATCCTTTACATTCACCAGTAGTTGTCAGTTTGTGGGCTACCCTGATACCTACAGGTAGGAGTACTCTGGTCATCTGATATGTCTCTGACGTACGGTAGGGTAAGTAGTGTGCCTGGCTGTGTTGTGTCTTCTTGTTGTGGTCTGTCACGGAGCTAACAGTGGATTGTGCTTTTTGGGTATCCATTCCTGATCAAAAACTCAGTATATGTGCTCCTGTTCTGCTTTGCGCAGTTCTGGGTTGCTCTAGTGAGTTGTGGCCTGTTTGAATAATGTCCTGATACAGCTCCATTTATGGGTGTTGGGGTGGTTGCTGGTGTAAGTAAGTAAGTATCTGGTCGTTCTGCATACGCTGGTCTGGAGTTCCCTGTTGTTCTTACGGTCCACCATTATGTCTAGGAAGGGTAGTCAGTTGTTGTTCTCTTCTTTTGTGAATTTTATTCCAGTGAAGATGTTGTTCGTGTGTCGGTGGGTTTTTTCTAGTCCTCACTGACTTGGGAGAAAGTCTACAGCCTCAGATTTGTAAATATATATGAGGAACCAGCATGGATCCCTGTGGCACTAATTACAATTACAATTAAGCAACTTAAAGACCAAGTTATCCCTTCTCTTTGGATCCTGCTAGCTAACCAATCCTTTCTCCATGCTAATCAATACACTTCCCTGTAAAACAAGTGCTTTCATATTGTGCAGCGCCCCTTTGATGCCGCACCGTATCAAATACCCTTTGGAAAAATCAAGTACACCCCATGTACCAAGCTCCCCTCTATCCACTGTGGAAGTTACTTTGCAAAAACTTCTTAAGACCTAGTCAAACATGATGGCCCTTTCATAAAACTATCTTGGCTCTGAACCTCCTTAATAATGGATTCTAGCACTTTCCCCAGGACAGATGTTAGACTAACCAATCTGAAGCTTCCGGTCTCCCTCCTTTCTCGAGTACAAGTGTGATATTTGCTATTTTCCAATATGCTATGATCCTTCAGGAATCTGAGGAATTTTAGAAGGTTATAACCAATTATCTGTGCAGCTACTTCTTTTAAGACCCTATGATGCAAGACCTCTGGCACTAGTGCGACTTGTGACTCAATGCTTTCCCTAGCACCTTTTTTCCTACATCGTCTACTGTGAACCTCGGGAGGGGGACCGAGGTGAGTCAGCAGTTTCAAGGGGAACCAGGAAAGCTGGTAAATGATAAATGAGAATATGACTAACTCACCTTGGTTGAATCATTAAAGCCTGGCTTACAGAACTGTGTGTAATACGTCCACCTTTCCGGTGCCACTTTAAGCAGTGTGTGCGCAGTGATGAAGCTATCAAACTTTTCCGGGCATTTACTAACACAGATCTGCAAAAACAAGTCAATAGGATAAACCACAGGTACAATGAACACTGATTTATTTCAGGTATTTTTCTTTCGTTCATCAAAATAAGGTGTTTGTAAATGGATCTAGTGTAAGGATTAAACAATTATAAAGCAGGTACAGCACAGGTTAGGTGTAGAGGGCAACTCATTATCATCCTATTAAACACTCCTGTGGCGGGAACAAAACAGAATAAAAACTCCCTCTATACTGACCCCACCAAACACTCCCAGGGACAGGTACAGCACGAGTTAGATACACAGTAAAGCTCTCTCCACACTGTCCCCTATCAAACACTCCCAAGGACAGGGACAGCATGGGGTTAGAGACAGAGTAAAGCTCCCTCTACTGGGCAGAGTAGAAAGTGAGAAACAGCTCCCATTGGTGGAAGGATTGAGAACCTGAGAGCAGAGATTTATGCTGACTGACAAAGAATCAATAACTGGGAGATGCTAATGGAGCAGAATGTGGAGGAGAAAGATCCAAATGCTATTTAAAAGGGGCTGGGATAAACCCCTGAAGAGAACATATTTGCAAGACCATGGGTAAAAGCAAGCGAGTGACTTTCTTTTGCAAGGACTAATAGAATGAGCCTTGCATCCTATAGGTTCACAGATTGCACCAGTCAGACAATCATCCGCTTCCTTTGCCAGCCCTGTCATAGCCTCTGGGTGAGCTTTAGAGGGGGCAATGACCTGGTGTATAATCGCTGGACTGTTAATCCAGAGATCCAGGTCATCATCTAGGGACCTGGGTTTGAGTCCCACCATGGCAAATGATGGAATTTGAATTCAATAATAATCTGGAATAAAAGTCTAATGGTGACCCTGAAACCATTGTTGATTGTTGGAAAAACCCATCTGGTTCACTAATGTCCTTTAGGGAAGGAAAGTGCCATCCTTACCTGGTCTGGTCTACATGTGACTCTAGACCCACAGCAATGTGGTGACTTTTAACTGCCCTCTGGGCAATTAGGGATGGACAATAGGTGCTGGTCTGGCCAGTAACATGTTTGTCCCATGAATGAAAATAAGCTGGCTGTAGATGAGGCTGATGATTTATTAAAGACGTTTATCTCCATGCCAACAACTGAAATGATATCAACTTCAGGCAGGCTATTTTAACTGGCAGGCACTCTCATCATATTCATGTGTGCTGGGCTTAACATCACAGAGCTGGGAGCCTCAATCTTATCCACAGCATCATCCAAGTCACCAACAGGAAACCATTTTAAGGTGACCAAAGGCAGCTCGTTTCCACTTCTCATCATCCATCTGGAAAGAGATTTAAACTTCTTCATTCACTTCTTGCCCATTTGTTGACAGCATGCTTTCTCCATTTTCCAGTGCAGTAATACAAGAGATCAGAAGAACCAGAAATATTTCAAACTTTAACTTGACGACAACTTTGGGGCTGACCACTGTGGAGCCAGCTAACCATGAAAAGTGCTCTTGGCATGTGATTGGTCTCAAATCAAGGACACGCATCCCATTAAATCCATCCCAAGGAGGGCTACATGCCCATCTCTTTTCTCTCTCCCCCACACTCCCAAAACCTCCAAGCAGAGTCACCCAAACTCCCCCAAACCATAGTGGGGTCACATGCTCCCAAAGGCCACACTTTTCCTCCTACAACTAAACCCAGTCTGGATGCATCAGTCCCTAAAGTCAATCCAGAAACAAACTTTAGATAATTTTCTCCTGTAACTGATTCAAGTGTGGAAAGAAACATTAACACTTGTGCTAAACTTCTCAACAGGAGAAATAGTCATGCCTTAGTCATTTAAAACAGTGAAAACATGTCCATTCCCATTGAAAGGGATAAATTTCTTACTTGTGTGGTGGGACACTGAAACTCCAGCAGTACCAAAGGGCTGGCACATTTGAGCAGGTTGAAATAAAACAGAAATGGTTTGTGCCTGGAAAACAAAAACAGAAATGTTTTGAAACCAAGATTTCCATCGCTTCTCTTTCCACAGCCAGTCCCTTGCTGTAAGCCCAAGTCTGAAACTGACACACAGGAAACGAATACATTACAGCAGGCCAGCAGGTACACAACTTATCTTGATGTCCCTTGTTTAGCCTCAAAACTGGCCACTAATGTGCAATATTTCACTTTCCCCTCTCCTCACCAAGCTGGGCTACCAGTCTCATGAATCAGCTGACCAAAGTGCCTGCTCACGATCTGTCAGTGACTGTCAACAAATACCATACTTTTAAAGTTTTGCACTCAAACTTGATCTTGTCCCAACAAATGTAACAGAAAGCATCAGAAAGCAGTCAAGAGGAGAATCCCTGCTTGATCTTCTGTTTCTCACTTCCTCTCAAGCCTTTTGACATTAAGAGGTTACTGACAGATTTAGCGAGCAGCCTGGCAGACAATGGGACCTACTCGCTTTCATACTGTCAGATCAGGCAGACTCCCTTAACCTTGTGGATCGCAGTAAGCTCACTCCCAAGTCAGGTCGCTGCATTGATGATGACCTGTAATCTTTTTTTTTTTAAAATGGCATTGGCCTTCAGGATTTTAATCACCATTTCAGAGGCTTTACTCTGCAAGTTTACCCTCCGTGTTTGGACAAGTCTCTATTTCGTTATCGAGGAAAGGAAGAGAACTTACTCATTCCGGCCTCCAACTTGACCACAGAACTCGCCACGGCTGTCAGTTGGATAGATCACTTTACGAGGGTCTCCGTGAATCCATGCTAAAAACAGACCATCGTTAATAGTCAGAGTCAGAAAATAATCAATATGTTCATTTTACTCACAAAAAAGGAGGATATAACCAACTCAGCCCATGAAAAAGCAAAACAGACCAAAAGGCCCTGGGCCCAAGCTAATTCCTCACTGACCAAACCACCCTATACTCTAAATCATCTCCGCTCCTAGACATCACCGCAGGAGTTAAACATCCTAGACCCTACCATCTTCAGTTGTTTTAAATGACCTTCCCTCCATCATAAGGTCAGAAGTTCACTGATGATTTCACAATGCTCAGCACCACTCAGACACTGAAACAATTGTGCAAGACCTGGACAATATTTGGGTTTGGGCTAACAAGTGGTAAACAGCATTTGTGCTCTACAGTTAATCATGACGTTTAAAAAATATGCTTTGGAAGAAAAAAAAACAGATTCTATGGAACAAGCAGAGAAGTAGGGTTAGAATGGGTTTAGAAAAGGAGTTATTGGAATTGAAACATTAACTCTGTTTCTCTCTCCACAGGTGCTGCCAGAACTGCTGAAATTCACAGGATAGCTGGTCAGCATGGACAACTGGGACAAAAGGGTCTGTTTCCATACTGTGTGACTCGATGGACTCAGACTTTGTTTTTATTTTACAACAAGTGATGCCTGTAGCCACAACAATGACTTCCTCCTGTATCAGGATTCTACGCGTCGATGCACTGTGTTTGTTCTGAGTGCATAACAGAAATACACTTCCTGAAATGTCAAGTACAGGCAGTGATAAGGAAGCTCAGCCCATCCAAACCAACAGATGTGTGAAAGCCACTGAGCAGCAAGCTGTTCTTTAGCACATGGTTAAACAATAATGTGGAAACACTGGCCACACATACCGTCACACACCCTTGAAAGGCAAGAAGGAATAGACAAGATATTCTGGTTTTGTAGTTAATGTCCATACGCCGGGAATGGAAACTCAGGCACTTTGTTTCATAAGGGTTCGCATTACTGTTTAGAGGAGTCAAGAGAGTTTCTGCACAGGCTGACATTGTACTCTCCCATTTGTATCCAAAACTTACTTTGTAACATTTTGATTAGTCAGGTCAAATCCAAGCAAGTGAGAAGTGTCTACACTGCCTGAACATTCAGTGAGTGAACAGCCTCTGCCCTGTACATTGTGTCATGTTGCTGATGGGAACACAGATCTGAAATCAAGTCCCACTACTCCACCCATTTGGATTTACAGGGAGTACAATTTCAGTAATTACTAATCCATTTTGTCACAAAGGCATAAATGACCAATTTAAATCTCCATGGGCATTAACTTGCCTGATTTGACTATGATCTATAATTTACATCAGGTTTCACCAATAAAAACAACTTGTTTATTATAAACAAACTTATTCTTTAACATGTGGCAAAATTGATGAGTAATTACTTAAATGGAAACATCAATTGTACTCTCTAAATCCAAACCCAGACATTCACAAATAGGACAAACAAGATACATGGTTTCACACAAATATTGAGTGTGGAGAATATGAACCAAAACAAAAAAAATCCAGTTGAAGAAGAGTCCAACCCACCAAGGTGAAATGACAAGACTTTCTCAGTTCCTACTTGGAATTTGGCGATTATATCAAGTTTCTCTAAACCAAGAATTGTCAGTCCAGCAGCTGGGTAGTAGGACCAAGGTTTCTGCTCGAGTTCAACATTTTGTGCTGGTTCCCCTCCACATTCAGTGGGAGGGGGACAGAAAAAGAAACAAGGGGCAGAAAATGAGGGCGAGAGGGACGTTTCCTGAGAGATCAGTTTTGGCTTTAGGCAGTCCAGGTACAATTGCTCTCTTTGTTCTGAGACAAAATTACAAGTTAAATCAGAAGCTGTTGTGGGCACTTCAGCACAAGGTCATATGCTGCTGAGCATTCAATAAAATCATTCTGATTAGATCTCAGATAGGGAAGAGTAAAATAGAGATCCTGCTTCATAGTACAGGAACCCGCATGTTTCAGGAGGTAGAGGTCCAGAATAAGTCAAAATAGAATGGTGCTGCTTTAACAGCATTGCTAGGACAGGGGATTTTTATTTTTACATCATCTGACAGTTTGTGTCTACTTACCCAATATCCCCACGATGACGTACAGTACGATGGCTAGAAAAAAGATGATACAGCAGAGGATGTCAGTGCAGCTCCTGTAAGGATAGAGACAATGACAGAACAAATGAGTAACAAATCAAGACACTTCTTTTATTCATTCATGGGATGATGGCAGTGCCAGCTGGGCCAACATTTGTTGCATAGAAGGTAGTTAAGAGTCACCCACATTGCTGTGGGTCTGGAGTCACATGTAGGTCAGACCAGGTAAGGATGGCAGTTTCCTTCCCTAAAAGGACATTAGTGAACCCGGTGGGTTTTCCTGATAATCAGCAATGGTTTCATAGTCATCATTAGACTCTCAATCCCAGATTTTGTTTTTATTGAATTCAAATGCCACCATCTGCTGTGGTGGGATTCAAACCCAGGTCCCCGTGACATTACCCAGGTCTAGTGATGATACCACTAGACCACTACCTCCCCATACCTTATACTGTAGCTTGACGTCACCTCATTAGCTTTGCGTCTATTCTCGCTGTTCGTAAACTGATGCCACATTTTAAAGGAAAAACAAGCACAAAAATTCACACCACCCTCAGCCAGTCTCTGCATTTACTTCCACATGGGTTGAGCTGCTTTCTTTTGCTAGTACAGCTTTTGATTTTCCTTTACTGATCACAAAACCTTACTGAGTGGCCCTCCACACTCAGATGTGGAGATAGTATATGTCAGAGAGCTAAAGGCCCTGTATCCAAACCCTGAACAAAATAGACTCATACAAAAATCACAGCATCCACAGGAACAGAGGAAAATCTGTAAAAGGTTCCTGATCAACACCACTATGAAACTGGAATGAATACAATGTACATATCAAACAAGGAATTGGCTGCGATTCCCGAATTATCCCTTCACTATTTGCAAACATTTGTGCACATACTGGAGGCAGAATAGTGCATCGGAGACTTCTAACAAATCCAAAATATTGGGAAGAATGGAACAATTAAAAAAGGGAAGAAATGAGTGAAAAGGGGTGGGAACCCAAGACATCACCATCAGCTGGACCCGCTCCTAAAGTGAAAATAACAACTTTCCAATGCTTGTCAGTAAGGTTCTAAGTTTACTGACCAGATCAATTCACACGATAAAGAAAATCAACCAATTAATTTTAAATTAACTACTTCATGGTAGTCAAAAAGGTTGCTTGAAAATCTTATTGTTAATAAAATCCCGCAAATGGCAAAAATGATAATGTCCCCAAAATCAAAAAGCACCGAATCACGAAAGGTTAACAAGTGAACAAACTGAACTCAGGCAATAACATCGAGTGACATCAACTCTCAGAGACACATCATCCTCTGTCCCCTAAAACAAAAGATTAGCAGTACTGTATTCCAGTGTCATACAGAGACAGGCCAGTCCGCATTAGTACCGTACCCTAGTGTTATACAGGGACAGACCCCAGACCCACCTGTACTGCGCCACAGTGTTTTATGGGGACAGAAGTGTATACACCACCAATATCTGCCAGCTTTAGAGTGGCAGATTCATATGCACCAGTACTGTATCCCGATGTGATATTTGAATATTCTTCCCAGGTGCATCCCAAGGCCAGCACCATAAAATCTACTCAATGGAAAACAGAATGAAAAGACCTCCTACCTGTTTCCAACTGGGCCTTTGAATTTTGGATCATATTTCTTTGGCTCACCTAAAACAATGAAAAGATACAAGAAAACATAAACAAAGGCAGATTTGAAAGAAATCACAAGCAACACACACTTATCTACGATTAGACAGCAAGAACTGCAGATGCTGGAGTAAGTGTGGAGCTGGAGGAACATAGCAGACCAGGCAGCAGGAAAGCTGACATTTTGGGTTCGGACCCTTCTTCCTCTGATGCTGCCTAGCTGCTGTGTTCCTCCAGCTCCATACTTTGTTATCTCTATCTACGATTAGCAACTTTCCACAAGAACAAGGATTAGTTTTTATATTAAACTCAAGTTTCATTCTGCAGGTGTTACTGAACACTGACATATTCAAATGATTGATATATAATTGATCTCCTTCCTACTGATGTGCAGTTTCACTACTGCAGAAATGTGCTGGTTCAGTGAAACAATGGAAAACACGATCTTGACTGGTGTGCTAATCAGATTATAGTGAGTTTCATCGGTTTCACTCTTCCATCCTGACCTATCTTGGTCGACAGCCAAAAGGAGTCTAGAAGGCTGGGAAAAGAGTGTCTGAACAGCACATCTGTTGTGTTTCAGCAACATTAGTGTCAATGGGATTGTGGGGTGGGGGCACTCCCCTGACACATAGAATGATGGTTGTGGTTGTTGGGTGGTCAGTTATCTCAGTTCCAGGGCATCTCTGCAGGAGTTCTTCCTATGTGTCAGCCCGATTCTGATCTTGCACATTTTTATCCACCCCCACACCCTGGTCCCAGCGTAACACACTGTGAGAGATCTGTCCCCACCAGGACTATACCCCAATGTTATACAGTGACAGTTCTGTCAATGACACAGGCTGTTTTCAACACCGCCAACCCATTCTCAACCACTCAGGTCTATTACTACATTACATGGTTGCTTTCAGCACTGCTTCCCCCAGCTGTGTCATTTATTCAGCTTCTCTTCTGTCCAGGCTTATTATTCATAACCCCTTCATCCACTTACCCCATTCATATCTTTCTCTCTCTGGGTTCCATTTCCACCTATCCACTCACTCTTGCCCCAAAGCCCCTATCTTGTCTTCAGCACATATACCTTTGTTTTTCTACCTGCTATCAGTTCTGATAAAGAGTCACCTGAAATGTTAACTCATTCTTCCCACAGGTACTACCAGACCTGCTGAGTTTCACCAGAAATTTCTGTTTCCCCCCGTATCAATATCCAACAGTTACCACTGACCAGAAACTGAACTGGGCTAGCCATTTAAATACTGAGGCTGCACAAGCAGGTCAGAGCCTAGGAATCCTGTATTGAGTAAATCACTTCCTGACTCTCCAAAGCCTGTCCACCATCTACGAGGCACAAGTCAGGAGTGTGAGGGAATACTCTCCACTTGCCTGGATGGGTGCAGCTTGAACAACACTCCAGAAGCTTGACACCATCCTGGACAAAGCAGCCCACTTGATCGACAATGGAGCAACAAACATTCTCACCCTCCATTATCATTGCACAGTTACAATAACTCGTACCGTCTACAAGATGCACTGCAGAAATTCACAAAGGGTCATTCGTCAGCACCTTCCAAACCCACAACCACTTCCTTCTGGAAAGACAAGAGCAGCAGATACATCAGATCACCACCATCCTGACATGGAAATATATTTGTATTCCTTCAGTGTTGCTGGGTCAAAATCTTGGAACCTTTCTCACAGTGTTGGGGATCTACCCATAGCACATGGACTGCAGCGGTTCAAGGAGGCAGCTAACCCCCACCACTTTCTCAAACGCAATTAGAAACAAACGATAAATGCTGGCCTGGCCCAGTTGGAACGAAGACCACTTCCCCCGAATGAATTAAAAAAGGAAGCGGAAGGAGGAGTAAGATGCTGAAGGGAAGGATCAGAGGATCTCGTCACTCGTTGGCGGAGCTTGGCCAAGGTGGCCATCAACAAGTCTAGCCAACCAGCACTTGAGTACCCGCTTCTCTTCTGCGGTTCTGTCCATGGAATGGGAGCACACGGAGTCTGCCAGCCCAACAGAGGCATTTAAGGGCCGCCACACAATCACCCCAGTAATGGCCTTCTGATTTAATTTTGGTTGGTGCTTGCCATTGTAAATTTCTATTGATTTTTTTTCCCATTCTTTGTTGCATTGCACCGCTGGACTATCTGACCTTTGTAGGTGTCAGAGGATTGGAGGACTCCCTTGTGGGAGAGGTGTGTCCTAGAGCAGACAGACAGTTCTCAAACCAGCACCTTTCACCAAGCAGCTGCTGGTTCATTATACTCAATGTAAAACTGAATAAACAAATTAAAGAATTAAAGTCTCTGGATAGTATTTTGCAAGACCTGGAAAACTAATAATCACATTAACTAAAAAGAAACAGAGTTAAAGGGACCCGTTGCCACTGAGAATTCTCTGTGCAGATGAAAACGCAACACACACTCTATCCAGATTGACAGCACAAGTGCCTTTGGGGTGGAGCACTATATTTTTAATGATCTGGAGGATTTTGGCCAGAAGCTGGACACCCACTGGTGCAGTATATAGCAGTGATGGAACATTTGTCCCCAACAATTCCCCAAATTCCTGCTCCTTTGCTGGAAACACTTCTAGTGCCACCAGGAGCTGACATACCTGTCGGATTAATGTTGATCTGGTGTCAAGAGGAACACACAGGCCAGGCAGTATCAGAGGAGCAGGAAAGCTGACGTTTCGGGTTGGGACCCTTCTTCAGAAAATCTGAAAGGGTCGCGACCCGAAACGTCAGCTTTCCTGCTCCTCTGATGTTGCCTGGCCTGCTGTGTTCCTCCAGCTTCACAGTGTGTTATCTCTGACTCCACCATCTGCAGTTCTTACTATCTCTGATCTGGTGTCAAGATTGGCTTTAGGAGCTGTATGATGGCACAATGATTATGGCAAAAAGTGGACTGGTTGGACCAAGGGCTTTTTCCATCAAATTCCCATGTTCACAAACAACAATAGATGAACATGCTTCCCATGCTGCCCCTGTTCACTTGGGTTGCAGGGTTGTTAAATATAGTGACCTGCTTCCATTGCATGAAAATCCAGTCAGTCAATCATTACTTCTGTTTTCACTGTAGAAATGTTTTTTAAAATATATTATTCATTCATGGGATTCGGGCTTCAGTGACTGGGCCAAAAACAAGCCACAGCCAATTGTTTATTTCAAAATGCAGTCAGAATTATTCAAGAGTCAGAGTTGTACAGCATGGAAACAGACCCCTCAGGCCAACTCATCCACTCAGATTAGATATCGCAAATTAATCTAGTCCCATTTGCCAGCATTTGGCCCATATCCCTCTAAACTCTTCCTATTCATAAACCCATCCAGATGCCTTTTAAACGTTGTAATTGTACCAGCCTCCACTACTTCCTCTGGCAGCTCATTCCATACACACACCACCTTCTATGTGGAAAAGCTTCCCCTAAGATGTCTTTTAAATCTTTCCCCTCGCACCTTTAACCTATGCCCTATAGTTTTGGACTCTCCTACTCGGAGGGAGAAACGACCTTGGCTATTCATCCTATCCATGCCCCTCTTGATTTTATAAACCTCTAAAAGGTCACCCCTCAGCCTCTGACGATCCAGGAAAAATAGGCCCAACCTATTCAGCCTCTCCCTATAGCTCAAACCCTCCATACCTGGCAACACCCTCGTAAATTTTTTCTGAACACTTTCAAGTTTCACAACATCTTTCCTATACCAGGGAGACCAGAAGTTTCTTTCATCATAGCAGACAGCGCCTGCAGGTATTTATCTTACAAACTTCAGTCACCTCATGGTGAACTTCCATTTTGAATCTCTATGTAATCCCTAATGAGTTCCTGTGGGAACCCATCTGCCAACAGGAGTGGCACAGAACACCAAACCTCTCACAGCAAGATCTCTCTCACAGTAACAGATTAAATAACCAGATAATCTGTTTGAAGTCAGAATCAGAAAGTGTTAGAAAAACTCAAGTGGTCTGGCATCATCTGTGGAGAGAGAAACTGAGTTAACATTAAGAATCTAGCCGACGTTATACTTGACTCAAAACATTAAACCATTCCTCTCCATGGAACAATACTTTGTTTCAATGTTAAAGTTCAAGAATCCACAAACAAATTTATCTGTTGGTTGATGTATAAAAATTGACCTGGTCAGCAGCATGAGATCTTTGGTCTTAAAACATCATAGGATATTTTATAACCCCCAAACAATTTATCATCTTGTCCTAAAGCTGACACATTGACAGTACAGCATTCCTTTGGCACTGCACTGAAATGTCAGCCTGGATGTGAGATCAAGCTTCTGGACTAAGTTTTAAACACAACCTTCTTTCAAATAGGCAGCTTTCACACTGCAGTTTTCTTAGATAGAAAATTAAAGGGAAGATAGCAACTCTAACACTGGCGTCTTTTGTTTGTGGACAGCCAAGATTGACAATTCCGGCTACTAGTCCAAAACATTAAAACACTGCCACATTCTGGGAATCCTCCCTGTTTTACATCTGCTGCAATGTGCGGCAATACCAAATCATACAAATTTAATCACAAACACCAGAATTACACAGAATACCCATCAGCTTGTGTCAACACCAACATTTATAACATTAACCAGATTCTTCTCTCTACACTCTGGCTATTTTTTTTAAACACATGTTCAGTTGATTTAAAATAGCAGTTTATAATCATGTTTTATAGTAACATGTAGACCTTACTGTCTGTGGCAAAGTGCACAATGTCACCACAGGAAATACCTCGCTGTTTGAGTCCTGCTCTCATTTGCACGCAGGTGTCAGCTAACATTACTCCAAACGTGGGACAGCGTGTCAAAGCAGAACCAAACCAGAGAGATGTAAAATCAATTCAAGAGATTAAATTCCTACATTCAGGGGATGTGGAGACAAGATTAAAAAGACTAATTAAGACAGCAATTGACCCCAAAGTGAGGGGGGAGGTGCCAATCCCTCAACATCCTGTTTAATTGACTAATTAAACAAACACAACAGGAAACAATTCACACACTGACACCTCATATTGTCAAAACATCCAGATGATTTTAACCGGGAGTTAATCTCGAAGATCAGTGGCTGCGTTACATAGACAAATGATAGTCAGCAGATAAACTATAACCCTCTCCACAAACAGCACCAGAACAATGTCAACAATGCCTGGGGATGGGGAGTTGAAGCAGGAAGCTTCACAACCTTTAGAAAGTACTTAGATGAGCACTTGAAATATCATAACATTCAAGGCTATTAGCCAAGCGTTGAAAAGTGGGACTGGTGTGATTTATAGTCGTTTTATGTCAATGCAGACTCAAACCAAAAGGCCTCTTCTGTACTTCATCAGTTAACGAATCAATTTGGCTGAGTGTTTACTGAGAAAGGAACTCAATTAATCAAACAATTGCCCTGATGATGAATATACCATAAAGATCTTAATATTATTTTAATTGACCAATATGCAGTCCTTATTGTCCAGCACTCCCCACACACTGCCAGAACGTTAGCACAGTTTACACACACCATACCTATAATCCTGAAGTTCAGGTTAAACCAGCAAGTGTCCAATTTAGAGATGAGTGATACGTGCCCAAAGGTATGGTAGAAGTTACTGGAATTAATGCATTCAAAGGGGAGTTATCTGAAAAGGAACAATGTGGAGGTTATCAAGGCAAAGATCGGAGAATGGTATTAAGGGAAAAATTGATTCTGAAGTTGGTGTAAACACAATAGGCCAAGTGTCCCTTTCTGTCCTACATAAATCTGTGATTAATGAGATTTTCAGTTTCTTTGAGGGTGGGCAAATGACAGGCTATAACTGGAATGCAACTCGAGAGGGGCTTGCACGTACTCCCATGTGACCAAGGGATCATACTGAATAACAGGTTCCAACACAAGAACCAAATAAGAGAAACATTCTGCTGAACGGCCTAGCCCTGACTGTAAAATCTGTAGTCCGAGTGCCATCCACCTACAACAGACACCTCTCCACATGGTGCGTCTGTCAGCAATCATTAAGAGCCATTTACCGCCAGCCATGGAATTCTGACAACACACTAACTTCTCGTCCCCATTTTGCTAAAAATATCAATTATTCTCATTCCTACCCACTTTGTAAAAAGCAGGACAGGCTCATAAATTGCACTGAGAAACAAGTTCTTCTATGACCTCACTATTTGAAATGGATACTTGGTCGTTACTACAATATTTGAACAAAGTCTGTCCAGGCACTGAACAATAAACTTCAGTGGGAACATGTGAACAAAAGGAATGGAATGTGCTGCACAGCATCAGATCAGACTGTACATCTTGTAACAAAATGCTTCTAGATGGGAAGACAGAAATATTCAGGATAAATGCATACAGTTTACTGGGTTGAAAACTGCGTGCATTGATATTGTAATAAAAGGAGTTCATTTTTCCAAAAGTGATTTTTTCCTTCTGATCTCAAGGACAGGAAGGTCAGCGACAGTCCCTTGATGCTGCCCTCACAGAGAGATGTTAGGAGTTGAATCTGAAGCCTTCTCTGTCTCTGCCACACTAACTTATCCAAGACACTTAAGGGAGATGTACCTGCCATTTGAACTTGACCATGTCAATTCAAATCTCGCGTAGACCTTACCTAAAAACTTCCTCTACTCTGGGGGTTAAACCAATTTTCCACAGAAAGTGGTTGGAAGTACCTGACCATGGTCCAAAGGCCAGTGAACTATTCATACTACACAACATCCTATTCTCTTTCTCTGGTGTCTGGCAGAGTAACTGGCTTTCAGAGCACACTCGGAGCTACAGCTCCACTCAACTCTCAGCCACCCATTCTTTCTGTCTTCTTCAAATTTCACTGGAGAGTAAAGCAGGAGTTGGTGATTAAAAACTAAAATCTAGCCGAATACAACCTCAAGGTCAATTCCTGCAGGGAGCCTGGATGATCACTCAACTATAATGACATTCAGTTTGATCTAACCAAACTACAAAGTGACTTTCCAGGGAGGTGGGTGGCTCACTGGCCTATGGGTAGGATTCTTACTTAGCAGAATGTAGTAAAAGTGTTACACAAGAAGTGCCAGGATCATATTCAAGATAAATCCTAATTTATTGCTCAGGGTAAATAACGTCAGTTAAATCAACAACTCAAAGGCTGATGTGGGTTGAATGGGGCACAGGCACCTGTACCGGATGCGCAAGTCGGACAAGCCTTGCTTGAACTACACTGTATCCAGTGTCCTGGTATTTTGTATAACCAGTGATGTAGAGAAGACTAAGTTAAACAGAGTATTTGGGGGCGGGGATGGGGGAGGTGCATGTGCACGTGTATACGCACACCTTCAGAACAAAAGGGTTATGGCCACGTTTCAGGACAGCTGTTTGAACATCGTCACCTAGAGTGGGAAAGGAAGAGACAGGGTGCGCAAACAAAAAAAAACAGCAAATCAGGTCATGGAGGAGCAGTTAAAGAGGCAAAATTAATGGCTCTTAAACGCACATAGTACTCAGAACAAAATAAATGGATTAACATCATACCCATCAACCTCGTTTTGTGATGTTAATGTCATTCTTAGACACAGTTACTCAGATCAAAGCTGGGAGCCAAATATTCAGTCACGTAGCTTTTCAAAAGGACCGGCAGGAAGGAAAGGGTGGTGGAATAGTCTTGTTAATATGGAATGAAATAAGTACAATAACTAGAAATGGCCTTGGACTGAAAGATGTTGAATCCAGACACGTAGAGATGAGAAATAACAAGGGGAAGACAACACTAGTAGGAGTAGTATATAAGCCTAACAGTAGCTATACTGTAGGAAAGAGAATAAATCAGGACATAAGGGCATGGAAACAAAGTTGTATGGTCATCATGGGTGACATTAATCTTCATATAGATTGGGAAAAATGAGATTGCAGAGGTATCCACCAGGAAGAATTCAGAATGCATTCCAACCATTGACTAAATGCAGGACATTGGTTCGGCCACTTTTAGAATACTGCACTCAATTCTGGTCTCTCTGCTAGAACTAGAACACAGAACAGTACAGCACTGTACAGGCCCTTCGGCCCACGATGTTGTGCCAACCTATTATCCTACTAAGATCAACCTACCCTGCATACCCTACATTTTACTATCCTCCATGTGCCTATCCAAGAGTCACTTAAAAGACTCTGAAGTATCTGACTCCACTACCACTGCTGGCAGCGCATTCCACACGCCCACCACTCTGAGACGAACCTATCTCTGACTGCTCCCCTATACCTTCCTCCAATCACCTTAAAATTATGCCACTTCATAATAGTTATTTCCGCCCTGGGAAAAAGTCTCTGGTTATCTACTCTATCTATGCCTCTCACCGTCTTGTACACCTCTATCAAGTCACCCCTCGTCCTTCTTCGCTCCAAAGAGAAAAACCCTAGCTCCCTCAACCTTTTCCTCATAAGACCTGCCTTCCAGTCCAGGCAGCATCCTGGTAAATCTCCTCTACACCCTCTCTAAAACTTCCACATCCTTCCTATAATGAGGCGACCAGAACTGAACACAGGGGTTTACAAAATCATGAGGGGCAAAGATACGGTGAATAGGCAAGGTCTTTTCCCTGAGCTGGGGGAGTCCAAAGCTAGAGGGCATAGGTTTAAGGGGGGAGAGGAAAGATTTAAAAGGGACAACTTCTTCCACATACAGGGTGGTGCGAGTATGGAATGAGCTGCCAGAGGTAGTGGTGGAGGCTGGTACAATTACAACATTTAAAAGGCATCTGGATGGGTATATGAATAGGAAGGGTTTAGAGGGATATGGGCCAAATGCTGACAAAATGGAACTAGATTACTTTAGGATATCTGGTTGGCATGGACAGTTGGACAGAAGGGTCTGTTTCCATGCTGTAATAACACAGACCCTAAATCAATAAATTGTAAATCCAAATAGGGATCAGGCTACTTTGTATCTAACGTGTAATGAGACAGGTTTAATAAACGATCTCAGTGTAGCAGATCTTTCAGGAAACAGTATCCATATGACATGATAGAATTTAACATTCAGTTTAAGTAGGAAACTTAGTTCAGAAACAACGGTATTAAACTTTTTTAAAAAAACATGATAATTACAAATGAATGACTGGGAAAGGAATTTAGCAGAAAAGGTTTTCATTTTCAATTTGTTCATAAGACATGGTGTACCAGTGGCTAGGGCAACATCTATTGCCTGGTTGACAGTCAAGAGTCAACCATGTTGCTGTGGGTGTGGAGTCACATGTACGCCAGAACGGTAGATTCCCTTTCCTAAAGGAGTTAGTGGACCAGGCAAGTATTTAAAACCATCAACTGTCATGACATAGTTGTGATAAGACTAGTCTTTATATTCCAGATTTTTCTGAATTCAAATTTTACCATCTGCCCTGGTGAAATTCAAACCATATCCTCAGAACATTAGCCCGGGGTTTTCCATTACTAATCCAGAGACATTGCCATGATAATACTACCTCCTTTTAAATGATGAGCAATGGCAGATTTTCAATAAAATAATTTATGACTCATAAAAAGATACATCCCAGCAAGGAAAGAAGATTCTAAAAAGGGAATAAACTGAGTATGGGTAACCAGGGAAGTTAAGGATGGTATCAAATTGAAACAAAAGTGGTAAAGATTTATGGTAAACTAGTGAATTGTGGAAGTTTTCACAATTGACGAAACATGACCCTTGTCCAGACCCAAAACATCAGCTTTCCTGCTCCTCTGATGCTGCCTGGCCTGCTGTGTTCATCCAGCTCCTCACGTAGCTATATGCCAGTTAGCTTAATATCTGTCATTATAATAAACTCTAACGTTTTCCTAAAGGATGTAATAGCACAGCATTTAGAAATATATGACATAATCAGTCAGAGCCAGCATCACTTCATGAAGGAGAAATCAGCTGACAAATTTATTATAACTCTTCAAAAGAATCAATAAATAGACTAGATAAAAGGAACCAGTGGATAGAATGTATGTTGAAATTTACAAAAGGTGTTCAGTAAGGTGCTGCACATAAGGGTTACTAAGAAGGTAAGAGCCCATGACGTAGGAGGCACAGGTAATCCCTGGATTCAGAATGGGGTCTATTCTAGAGTAAGTTCTCAAGTTGATTCATACACTAGTCAGAACAAAATACAGCACAATATAAAATAGCCTTAAGTACAGGGAACGTTCATTTGTTGGATTACTAAAATTACACCTGTGTGGGATCGTGTTCGTATGAGCATTCCAAAGTCAGATATTCATAAATTGGGAACCCGTCTGTATTATGTTAGCATGGAGAGGGGACTGGCCAGATAGTAGATTTAAGATAATGGAGGAATTTTTCACAATAGCAACTATAATCAGGGGAACAGCACAAGGATCAGCACTGGAGCTGCTAAGTCACTAGAAACATTATGTTTCCTTATTTATAATATATATTGATGACTTAGGTAAGGAAAATGCATTTACTATCACCAAGTTTGCAGATGACAAAAACGTGGGAAGGCATGTGGTGAGAATGATAAGAGCAATTGCAGCGAAATATGAACAGGTTAAGTGAGTGGGTTAAAAACTTGGCAGATGGGATAAAATGCGGGAAAATGTGAGGGTATGCACCTTAACAGGAGGAATAGAAAAGCAGGATAATATTATTAAAATGGGGAAAAGACTACAGAAAGCTGCAGAGGGATTTAGGAGTCGTCATGCATGAGCCAAAAAACTGGCATAAAAATGCAACAAGGTAATAAAGACAGGCAAATGGAATGCTGACCTTTATTTCAAAGGGAATGTAATATAAAATTGCCAAAGTCTTGCTAAAACTACACAAGGTGTGGTTAAGGTGATGGGTTAGAAATGCATTGAGGTATCCTTATGCAGGTTTGAATCCAGCCTTCTACATTTCCTGATCTTGCAGTTTTTTTTGAGTCGGTAAGCTGGATACAAAATTGGCTTGGTCATAGAAGACAAAGTACTTGTGTAATGGTGCTTTTTTGGACTGGAGGTCTGTGACCAGTGGTGTCGTGCAAGGATCAATGCTGGGACTTCTGCTGTTTGTAATAAATAATTTGTAGGTGGTCTGATTAGTATGTTTGCAGATGACGTGAAAATTGGTGGAACTGTGACTAGTGAGGAAGGTTGTCGAAGGATACAGCAGGCCATAGATCATTTGGAAAGTTAGGCAGAAAAATGTAGATCGAGTTTAATCCGGACAAACTGTGAAAAGATGCATTTTGGGAGGTTAAATGCAAGAGGAAAGTATACAGGAAATGGCAGGACACTTAGGAGCATTGATATGCAGAGGGATCTTGGGTTGCAAATCCATAGCTACCTGAAAGAGGCAATTCAAATGGATAAAAGGTGGTAAAGAAAGTGTATGGCATCCCTACCCGAAACGTCAGCTTTCCTGCTCGGCCTGCTGCATTCTTCCAGCTCCACACGGTTATCGCATGGCATGCTTGCCTTCATTGGTCAGGGCATTGAATACAAATGTTGGCAAGTCACATAGCAGCTTTAAAAATAATTTTAGTCAGGCCGTATTTGAAGTATTGTGTGGGGCTCTGGTTGTCACACTTCAGGAAGAATGTGGAGGTTTTGGAGAAAGTGCAAGAGAGGTTTACCAGGAGGTTGCCTGGATTGGAGTATGTTAACATTAAAAAGGAGGGGTTGGACAAACTTGGATTATTTTCACCAGAGCGGAGGAGGCTGAAAATCGAGAGGCATGAATAGAGTGGATAGTCAGAGTCTTTTTCACCCAGAGTTGAAATGTCAAATACTAGAGGGCAAAGGTTTAAGGTGAGAGGGGCAAGTTTAAAGCAGATGTGCGAGGAAAGTATTTTTTTTTAAAAAAAGGAGGGGTGTTAGGTGCCTGGAACATTCTGCCAGGGCAGGTGGTAGAAGCAGATACGACAGCAACATTTAAGAGCATTTAGACAGATACATGAACAGACAGGGAATTGAAGAACATAGACTATGTGCAAGCAAGGTGCGATTTTAGGTGAGAATGGCATCATGGTTGAGACAGACATCGTCGGCTGAAGGGCCCATTCCTGTGCTATACTATTCTATGTTCTAGATGCTGTTTAGACTGCACCTAGAATATTGTGAAGAGTTTTGGTCCCTTTATCTAAGGAAAGATGTATCGACAGTGGAGGTAGTCCAGAGAACGTTCACTCAGTTGATCCCAGGTATGGAAGGATTTTATGACAAGGAGAGGTG
The DNA here is from genome assembly GCF_021869965.1 of Rhincodon typus. Lineage (NCBI taxonomy): Eukaryota > Metazoa > Chordata > Chondrichthyes > Orectolobiformes > Rhincodontidae > Rhincodon > Rhincodon typus. Next base: position 659,604 of record NC_063369.1, read on the forward strand.
CAGTAGTTTGGGCTTGTACTCATCGGAGTTCAGAAGAACGAGAAGAGACCTTATTGAAGTTTAAGGTTCTTGGTCATGGAGGGATGGGGTCGGGGGAGGGGGAGACAGCTGGAGAAGTTTGAGTAGATGCTAAGAGGTTGTTTCCCTTTGTGGGACACAGTCCATGACAAGAGGGCCTAATGCCAGAGTAAGGAGTCGCCCAGTGAAGAAAGAGGAGGACTTTCTTCTGAGAGTAGTGAATCTGTGGAATTCTTTACCATCAAAGGCTGTCAAGGCTGGGTCATTAAATATTAAACACGTCAGGGATTCAAAGGTTATGGGAAAAAGCAGAACTATCAGACCAGCCCTATTTTAACGAATGGCGAAACAGACTCAAAGGGACGTACAGCTCACTTCTGCTCCTGCATCTTGTCTTCTGGCCCAGGAGGGTGATCACAAATGGGAATCTCAGTTGCAGTTTTCTCCCTCCCTCCTTTGAACAGCTGAGACAACTATAACATCATCACAAACATCCCAATTTACTCAGCAGGAAACAGGCCTTGAATCAGGATGAACTGAAATCTTTTCAGGTCTACGGTTCCTATGTACCAGGCAGTGCTTGATTCATTGAGCTATCGCTGATACTGTATAGTCAGACCTGATCCAAACATACGGATGGGTTTATTTTTTATTCATTCAGGGAATGTGGAAGTCTCTGGCTAAGTCAGCATTTATTGCTCATCCCTAGTTGCCCCTTGAAAAGGTGGTGGTGAGCGACCTTTTTGAACCGCTGTAGTCCATGTGCTATAGGCAAATCCATAATCCCACTAGTCAGAAATCACAAAGCACCAGGTTATAGACCAACAGGTTTATTTGAAATCACAAGCTTTTAGAGCGCTGCTCCTCCTTCAGGTGAAGGAGCAGTGCTCTGAAAGCTAGTGATTTCAAATAAACCTGTTGGACTATAACCTGGTGTCGTGTGACCTCTGACTTTGTCCACCCCAGTCCAACACCGGCACCTCCACATCATAATCCCATTAGGAAGGGAATTCCAGCATTTTGACTGAGTGATATAATGAAGGAATGGTGATACATTTCCAAGTCAGAATAATGAGTGGCTTGGAAGGGAACTTGTTGGTAGTGGTATTCCTATGTATCTGCTACCCCTGTCCTTCTGGATGGTAGTGGCTTGGGTTTGGGTTTGGAAGGTGCTGTCTCAGGAGCCTTGGTGAATTTCTTAGTAAATGGTCTCTTCTCATTTCACTTCCAGAAATGATTTTTCACTCACTTACAGGAGCTGGGTGTTGTTTTTGTCTGTAATTTGTTGAAGTGATGCAGATATTCTGATCTGGCCAGAATTTATTGCTCATCCCTAGTTGCTCTCAAGATGATGGTGTGTGTGTGTGTCACCAGCTTGAACCACTACAATCCACAGCGAGTGGGACACCCACAGTGCAGTTAGGAAGTTCTAGGAGTTGACCCAATGACAATGAAGGAACTGTGATATATTTCCAAGGCAGGATGGTAAGTGGCTTGGAGGGGAACTTGCATGTGGTGGTGTTTCCATGCTGCCCTTCCATATGACGGTGGTTGCAGGTTTGGAAGATGCTGAAGGAGGAGCCTTGCTGTGTTGCTCCATTGCCTCCTGCATATTGTATGCACTATTGCCACTGAAAGCTAGCGGTGAGTGAAGCAAACGTTTAAATGTGGTGGTTGCGCCACTGCTGAAATAGGCGAATCGGATGGTATCAAGCTTATGCTTTGTGGGAGCTGCACTCATCTGGGCAAGTGGAAAGTGTTAGGAATAGGGGAGGTAGAACCAGGAACAGCCACTTAAACCTGCTCCTTCAACTAGAGTGTGGCTGATCTTCTCCCGTAATACCATTTGTGAACACTCAACAACAGCTTCCAAACACTTGCGGTAGAGAATTCCAAAGATTCACCACCCTGAGTGAAGAGAAGAAATTCTTCACCATGCAGTTATAGTCTAAGTGTGGTCACATGAAGACTTTAGCATTCATCACCCAGGGCTGGTCATACAGAGAGGTTCATAGCCAAGGGTCTTGCTAGTCACTCGCAGGGGAAGTGAAAGATTATCTATTCATTTTGTAATCATAGTGGCCATCTTTGAGTATTGAGATTCTTTTTCACACATGACTGTAATTCACCCAAACACCTCGTCCTAAGGGTCACTGGACACGAAATGCTAATGCTTTCTCTCCCCAGAAGCTGCCAGACCTGCTGAGCTTTTCCAGCTATTTTGCCATTTTTGTTTCTAATTTCCAGCATCCAGTTCGGTGTGTTTTCCCCCACCCAAACGATTACTATGCCAAATCCAATCACAGTTTTCTTCTCTCATCCAAGATTCTAACACATGCAGTTCTATGGTCCTTGGCTGTGAGTACAAACAGTAAGTGCTGTCAGGCTATTCACTTCAGAGAGCGAAACAATTTTGTTTTTACTCAAAGTGCATTTTCCAGCTGGGACATCGCTCCCTAACAAAAGTAAATATTTCAGATGCTGGAAATCTGAAACAAAAAAAAGTCAGAAACTCAGCAAAGCTACAGACTTTTTGAAGACAGGAAGAGAATTAATGATATGACACTGCTTCAGAGAGTTACTCCCGAGCGCCCACGCATATCAAAAACCTACAGCAGAGTGAAATAGACAGCTGATCCAACAAACTGAGCATGACAGAGGTAGTTTTAATTAAAGCACACAAAAGAAAATTCGACTGTCCTGTGAAAAGGATGAATGCGCAGGGCTATGAGGAGAAGGCAGGAGAATGGCATTAAGTAAAGAGTTCATTTTGAGAGCTGGTTGCAGAAACAATGCACCAAATATCCTCCTCCTGTGCTGTAACAATTCTGTGATTCAGTAAAATAGTGACAGGCGCAGTTCACAAATTAGACTGGAGATTCTGAGGGACAGGATCTACACGCATTTGGAAAGACAAGGACTGATTAGGGATAGCCAACATGGCTTTGTGTGGGGGAAATCATGTCTCACTGACTTGAGACAACAAGGTGCAGGGCTGGATGAACACAGCAGGCCAAGCAGCATCATAGGAGCAGAGAGGCTGACGTTTCGGGCCTAGACCCTTCATCAGAAAAGGGGGAGGGGAAGGGGGTT
>NC_063369.1:672714-682212 GCF_021869965.1 Rhincodon typus
GTGATCCTAGGTGACTTCAATTACCTTAGAGTAGACTAGGAAAAAGGTACAGCATGGGGCACTAAAGGGGAGGAGAATTTCTGCAGTATGTGCAGAACTTTGTTTTCAGTCCTCAGGGAGGAAACTGTGCTGGATCTGGTCCCAGGAAATGAGGCAGGCCATTGGAAACAAAGCCAGGGAGCATTCAGGAAAAAGTGATCGTAACATAATGAAGTTCAATATTAAGTTGAAAAAGGATGAAGAAGTTCAGACAAGGATTAAGATCCTAGAATGGAAAAGGGCAGATTTTAAGGGTGAATTGGAGCAATGGAAACACAGATAAAACAGATAAAAAATGGGAAGGTGAGTTGATGCAAGCTAGGTACATACCTATGAGAAATAAATACAGGATATCCAAAAGCAGAGTGACCTGAATGACTAAGGATATACACGAAGAAATTAAGGGAGAAAAAGGAGGCACATGATGCGACAGGAATAATAGCAGCAATGGAAATCAGGAAGGTCTCAAATGCAGGAGAGAGGCTAAGGCTGGAATAAGGAAGTCTAAGAGGAAACAGGAGGAAAGGATGGCAGGCTGCATGAAAACAAATAATAAAAGATTAGTGAAGGATAGAGTGGGGCCCATAAGGAACAAACAGGAGAAACTGCTTACTGAAACTAAGGATATGGCAGAGGTACTAAATGAGTACCCCAATTCCCTTTTTACTAAATTAGAAAATGGTGACAATGGCCTAGTTGAGCAACTGTGGGTGAGACAGTACTGAAGTAACCAAAGAGATGCTAAACAGGCTAGTAGGACTCTAGGCAGAGAAGTCGCTAGGCACAGACAGGATGCATTCGAGATTGCTGAGAGGGGGAGAAAGGAGCAAATTGTGGAGTGTTGTCAGATATTTTCAAGGCCTCTCTGCATACAGGATTAGTCCTGGGGGGCAGGAAGATTGCAATTATGACACCATTGTTTAAAGGGGCAAAAGATAACCCAGGAAACTAGAGACATTTCTGAAGAAGGGTCTAGGCCCGAAACATCAGCCTTCCTGCTCCTCTGATGCTGCTTGGCTTGCTGTGTTCATCCAGCTCTACACCTTGTCATCTTAAACTAGAGACCTGTCAGCTTGACATCAATAGTGGGAAAACTGATGGAGGCCATTATCTGCATAAGATAAATATACGCAGAGAAAAATAAGTTAATACTAGATAGTCAACATGGCTTGGTCAAGGGCAGGTTATGCCTGACAATTGTAATTGAGCTCTTTAACAAAGTGACACAGGCAGTGGATGAAGGTAATGTTGTATATTTGGACTTCCAGAAAGCATTTGATACGGTGATACAAGACAGGTTGGTTAGCAACTTAGCAATGTTTGAGATGGATGGGTCCTTGGCAACATGGATTAGAAGTTAACTAAAAGGTGGGAATCAGAGGAAAGGCATAGATGTGTATCTTGCAGATTGGAGAGGAGTTGAAAGCGGTGTTTTCCAGGGATCAGTGTTGGGACTTTTGCTTTACCTGATTTATAGCAAATTCTCTACATTTGCAGATGACACTAAGCTAGGGAGAATAGAGTTGACAGGACAACGCTGAATGATTTCAAAGGGACATTGACCAGTTGGCCATATGGGCAGACACTTAGCAGGCAAATTTCAAAGCAGAGAAATGGGAGGTAATGCATTTAGGTAGAAGAAACATGGAGAGACAATACAGGTTCAAAGGTACAACTTTGAGGGGAGTAGAGGGAAGTACAGGAGCAGAGGGACCGCAGGGTTCACATGTATTCACATCACTCTGAAGGTAGCCAGGTAAGTTGAAACAGTTGTTAATAAGGCTTATGTGATCTTTGGGTTTATGAAGAGAGGCAGAGAGTCCAAAAAGCATTGAAGCAATGCTATAGCCTGAAGAGAAAGTTCAAAGGAGATTGACTAGAAGGATACTAGGAATGAGGGATTTTAAATCCAAGGAAAATTGAGAAATATTGGGTTTAATCTTCTTTGGTCCACGAGATTAAGAGGTGACCTTATTGACGTATTGGAAACTTAGACTACTTTGACAGGGTAAAGTTTCCACTAGTTAAGTTAACAATTTGGGGTCACAGTTTCAAGATTGTCAGCAAGAGAGCTAGGAGTGGGAAGTGGAGAAGCTTCTTTACTCCGTTGTCAGGATTTGGAATGCGCCGCCTGGGATAGTGGTGAAGGCAGATTCCATAAGAGGTTTCACAACAGAGCTGGATACATATTTGAAATCGATGAATTTTTGGGCTACATAGTGATAGAGCTGGAGAACGGGATTAGCTGGGTAGCTCTTTTGGGAGCAGAAGCCCTCATCCTGTACTGTCAAATGCTATGATTCTGTGCTGTTTATTGTTGTTACCAAGATACCAATGCTCAGCTAAACTCACCAGGTTACAATTAGACCACTGCTCGCCACGATGTGAAAAGAGAATGAACAAAAAAGTATGCCAAGCTATTCATTCACAGGGTTTTGGTTTTGCTGGCTGGGCTAGCATTTACTGTCCATCCCAAACTGCTCTGGAGAAGGTGCTGATGAGTTGCCGCTTTGAACTGCTGAAATCCATGGAGTGTAAGTATACCCCCAGTGTTGTTAGGGGAAGATTTCCAGGATTTTGACCTCTAGCTGTTGCTGTTCCTCCGCCATCGAAGTCAGGATGGTGTACAGTTTCAAGGGGAACCTGCAGGCGTTGGTGGTCCCTCAAGTCAGCTTCCCATCTAACAGGGCATGATGATGGTGGTGTAGGATTTTGTTGGAGGCCATTCAGCTTCTCAAAAACTGCTCTATCAGTTGATTTATTTGAGTTCTTAACAATACTTTCCTGTCTGTTTTCCATCATTTCCATACAGATAATCCTAGACTCCCTTGTCAATTAAATATCAGAAATTTCCAAGGCTGAAATCGACAGTCGACCCATCCTCTACTTCTCCCTGGGGAACAGAATTCCCAAACCAAATTAACTACCCTCAGAAGATATTCTTCCTCATCTGTCTTAAATGGGAGACATCTTGCTTTAAATTCTGCCTCCCAATTTTAGAATCCCCATGAAGAAACACCCTCTCAGCACGTACCCTATCAAACCCTCGTATATTTCAATAAGATCATCTTTCATTTGGATGTAGGCCAACATCTCCCATTGTTCCAAAAACAATCAAAGCTGGCTATCACAGCAGGTCTGACAGCAATGGAGAGACAGCATGCTAACGTCTCAAGTCTAGATAACACTTCATCAGAGCTGAAGTGAAATGTGGAGAGGACAGCATTTAAGTGGTGGTGGGTGCATGTGCTGATGGAGAAAAGATGTTGATAGTTCTGAGTGAGTGAGCGAGCGAGCGAGCGAGCAAGTGGAATGTGAGAATGTTCCATTGTTCCTCTGAAGACAAGCTCTTCATCCCATGGATCAATGAACTTTCCCTGGACTGCTTTTAAAACCTTTCTATGCCTCCTTCACCGAGCAGACCAGAACTTACACAATACACTCAGAATGGTATCACCAATGCTCTGGACAGCTGTAGCAAGACTTCCCTACTTTTGTACTACTGCACCTTACAATTAAATCGAACATTCTGTCTGCCTTCTTAATCATTTGCTGTGTAGGCATAATCTGTAATTCATGGATAAGGACAACAAAGCCCCTCTGCATGGCAGCATCCTACAGTTTCTCTTCATTCAAAAAAAAACACACATTCTGGTTTCTATTTCTCTGATGGAGTGCACAACCTTATATTATACTCAATTTATCAAACCACTGACCCCTCACTGAATCAATTACTATCCTCATAACTTGCGTTCCTATCTGTTTCAAGGTGCAGAGCTGGATGAACACAGCAGGCCAAGCAGCATTCTGCTCCTCTGATGCTGCTTGGCCTGCTGTGTTCATCCAGCTCTGCAACTTGTTGTCTCGGATTCTCCAGCATCTGCAGTTCCTACTATCTCTGTTCCTATCTGTTTTGTTTTGTATAGCTTTCAAAGTAACAGCAAGTGGGGGCAGTGCATCAATGCATTGATCAGAATGCCCCAAAGGTGTCTGCACCCTGACTTGTCCCACAGCACTCCTTTGATGAAGCTGATGTTTTGTTACTCCCCAATAGTGATAGGGCACCTATTATTCTGTCAGACTGGTTAAAAAACAAATAGGGGAAAGGAAAGTAAATTAAGGAACTGAATCTTCACGATCCGTTGCAGTTCAGCTCCTACAGTACCATGTCGTTAAGCACGGGTAACAAGTCCGGCCCCAACCGGCAGCGTATCCATGAATAAAAAGAACTCTCACGTTCCATTCGGAAGCACTGGACCAGAACTGCAGCTGTTTAAGTATTGTAGAAACTGGTCTCCAGAGCCTGATTCACCCTAATACAATTTAATCTTAAAAGCCATATTTCTTCCTACTAGACAAATAATCCCTGACTTGCTCTGGCCAACAATTCTCAGGAGTTTCTACATACCTGCAATTCTGACCACTTGTGCATCTTCCAGTTATTTTGCTCTATCATTGCCTTCAATTGTCTACACCCAAACAATGCAATTTCAAACCCCTCCCACAACAACTCCTCATCTACCTCTGACCAAGTTATTGTTTATCCATCCTCAATGGCCAACTTAGTCTGACTACAACATCTATAAAGCACACAGGAACTTTCAAACAGTAAAACATCCTACATTGGAAAACCAGATCCTTGTCAGACAGTTTAATAAACAGCTTCATGAAGAGCAGGATATTGTAAAGAAACTGTTAATATTCTGCAAAGCAACCTTTATGAATGCTGACAGACATTGTAATTAGAATGTTGCAGATTGTCTCGGGTGCTGCAGTGGGGTTTTTCACAGCTGTCAATACACAATTCTCAGAGCAGGTTGTTGAATGTGGATCAATCTGAAAACCCCTTGGTGAGATGACAGCTTTAAATAAAAACATTTGGCTCATCAACTTTGTAGAAACAGAGCATCAACCAGATTGGGAAATGCCTCAAAAGCTGCATAATTGAAATAACACGGAGTTCGCACAGTGTAGCAGAGGAATGCACCGAGTTCCTTCCTCACTTGTTAAACAATATCGAATTTACATTGTGAACAGTAAAGTGTTACCATATATGGCCTGACAATCCATAGTTTAGTTTGCAGTTAGCACATTAAAGCAAACTTTTTTTTTAAACAAAGAGGGTGGTTCATGTGTGGAATGAGCTTCCCAGGGTAGTGGGGGGGGATTGTGGGCACAGTTACAATGTTTAAAACGCATTTGGATAAGTTCATGAATAGAAAAGGTTGAGGGATTGGGCCAGGAACAAACAGGTGGGACTACAGTCAGCACAGACTGGTTGGGCTGAAGGGTCTGTTTCTGTGCTGTATGCCACTACATTAAGTTATCAAGCAGCATTTCTTACCCATCGAATAAAAAGCAAAAGAACCGTGGATGCCGTAAATCAGGAACAAAAACAGAAGTTGCTGGGAAAAGCTCAGCAGTCTGGCAGCATGTGAAGAAAACGTTAGAGTTAACGTTTTGGGTCCAGTGACCCTTCCCCAGAACTGGTTTCTGAGGAAGGGTCATTGGACCCAAAACATTAGGCAGGGTCACTGGATATGAAATGTTAACTCTGATTTTTTTCTTCACATTTCTTACCCATCCCCTGGTTCTCAGCAAGAAGAATGAGCTCCTTTCTCCTGATCATTTATTTCAAAGTGTATTAGCTGTCATCCATGTAGTGTAGGAATGCAGTCAATAGTAAGCCAGAGCAACAGAATGACTATTTCAGAATTGGACACAAAGGAAAATTCTCCCAATTACCTTCTGCCTCCAGCCACAGCCCACACATTGAGCTGGATTTTAAATTCGCAAACCCGCTCCCTCCTTAGCAGTGTTGGGGGGGGGGAAACGGGGACATAAAACAGGGTGCAATAACAGGGGGTTGGCAATATCTCTTCACACAAGTCTCTCATCTTACAGACAGGGAGAAGCTGCAATCTGCCTGCTATTTTTAATTTACTAATTGACAAGCTCATTAATGACCCTCATCTGCAATTTTTTTTATTGCCTGCTGGAGTTGTCAGGCATTGAACCGCGAAGGTGTAGGAGTGTGATAGAAAGGGAGGTAAAAGGGGTGGGGGAGTTGCATTACTGGTAAAGGAGTATCTCACAGCTGTACTGAGGGAGGATACATCAAAGGACTCGTGCAGCGAGGCAATATGGGTAGAACTCAGGAACAGGAAAAGTGACATCACAATGTGGGGGGTATACTACAGGTCTCCCAACAGCCAGCAAGGGATAGAGGAGACAATATGTAGATAGATTTTGGAAAGATGTAAAAACAGCATGGTGGGTGATTTTAACTTCCCCTGTATGACTGGGACTCACTACGTGCTAGGGGCTTGGATGGGGCAGAATTTGTAAGGACCATACAGGAGGGATTCTTGACCATGTGCGAAAGGTTCAACCAGGAAAGGTGTTACACTGGACCTGGTTTTGGGAAATGAGCCCCAACAGGTGAGTGAAGATTCAGTGGGGGGAACATTTTGGGAGCAGTGACCATAATACCGTGAGTTTTGAGATACTCATGGATAGGGATAACAGCAGTCCTCAGGTGAAGGTGTTAAATTGGGGGAAGGCAAACTGCAACAATATTAGGCAAGAACTGGTGAATTTTGATTGGAGGTGGCTGTTTGAGAGCGAATCTACATCAGACACATGGGAGTATTTCAAACAGCAGTTGATAAGAGTTCAGGAGCAGCACATTCCTGTGAGAATGAAGGATAGATAGTGGCACGTTATGTGAACCTTGGATGACCAGGGATGTTATGACCATGGTCAGAAAGAAAAATGAAGCATATGTAAGGTCTAGGAGAATGGGAACTGACCAAGCCCATTAAGTATATAAGGAAAGTAGGAAAGAATTTAAACAAGGAATTAGAAGGGCTAAAAGGGGTCATGAAAAGTCATTAGCAAATAGGATTAAGGAGAATCCATAGGCTTTATACATATATAAAAAGCAACAGAGTAGCCAGGGAAAGGGTTGGCTCTCTCAAAGACGAAGGAGGGAATCTGTGTGGAACCACAAGAGGTTGGTGAAGTGCTAAACGATTACTTTGTGTCAGTATTCACTAAAGAGAAGGAATTGGTCGAGGATGATCTCAGGGAAGTGAGTGTCGAATTTCTAAGCCAAGTTGCTATTACAAAAGGAAGAGGCGCTGTGCATCTTAAAAGGTATTAAAGTAGATAACTCCCCGGATCCTAATAGGATCTATCCCAGGTTATTGAGAGAGGCAAGAGAACAAATTGCTGGAGCATTGACAGACATCTCTGTATCCTCTGGCCACAGGTGAAGTCCCAGAGGATTGGAGAATAGGCAATGTTGTCCCATTGTTTAAGAAGGGTAGCAGGGATAATCCTGGAAATTGCAGGCATGAGAGTCTCACATCAGTCGTAGGGAAATTATTGAAAAAGATTCACAGGGACAAGATCTATACATATTTAGAAGCAAATAGACTTATTAGCAATAAACAGCTAGGTTTTTGGGCAGGGGAGGTCATGCCTCACTAACTTGATTGAGTTTTTTTTTTAAAAAAGGCAGTGACGAAGATGATTGAGGGAAAAGTGGTTGATGTTGTCTACATGGACTTCAGTAAAGCCTTTGACAAGGTCCCTCATGGCAGACTGGTACAAAAGGTGAAGTCACATGGTTATCAGTGGTGAGCTGGCAAGATGGATACAGAACTGGCTTAGTCATAGGAGACAGAGTGTAGCAATGGAAGGATGCTTTTCGGAATGGAGGGTTGTAACTAGTGGTGTTCCACAGGGATCCTTATGGGGACCCCTGCTGTTTGTAATTTATATAAAAATGACTTGGATGAAAATACAGAGGTGAGTTAGTAAGTTTGCAGACAATACAAAGATTGGTGGAGTTGTGGATAATGTAGAAGGTTGTGAAAGGATACAGCATGATATAGATCAATTGCAGAAATGGGCACAGAAATAACAGGTGGATTTTAATCTGAATAAGAATGAGGTGTTGCACTTTGGGAGGTCGAATGTTAAGGGAAAGTATACAATTAATGGCAGGACCCTGAACAGCACTGATGTACAGTGGAGTGTTGATGTTCAAGTCTCTAGCTCCTTGAAAGTGGCCACAAAAGTAGATAGGGTGGTAACGGCAGCGTACGACACTCTTACCTTCATTGGTCGGGGAATGGAGTACAAGAGTTCCGAATGTCACGCTGCAGCTTTACGATTTTGGCTAGGCTGCACTTTTGAATATTGCGTTCAATTCTGGTCGCCAAATTACAGGAAGGATGTTCTGAGGAAGGGTCACTGGATCCAAAACGTTAACTGACTTTTCTTCACAGATGCTGCCAGACCTGCTGAGCTTCTTCGGCAACTTGTTTTTGTTCCTGATTTACAGTATCTGCAGTTCTTCCTTTTACAGGAAGGACGTGGAAGCTTTAGAGAGGGTGCAGAAGAGATTTACCATAATGCTGCCTGGATTAGATGGTATGCGCTATAAAGGAGAGGAGAGAAAAACTAGGGTTGTTTTCTCCGCAGCAGCAGAGGCTGAAGGGAAACCTGATAGACGTTTATGTAATTATGAGGCGATGTATAGATAGGGTTGACGGTTAGAATCTCTCTTTCCCCCAGGAGTTGCAATGTCTAATACTAGAGGGCAGGCATTTAAGGTGTGCGTGTATGTGTGTTCAAAGATGTGAGGGGCAAGTTCTTTTTAAAACATAAAGTGGTAGGTGTCTGGAATGTGCTGCCAGGGCTAGTGATGGAGGCAGATATGATAGGGGCATTTAAGGGACTTTTAGCTAAGTACACAAATAAGAAACAAATGGAGGGATTTGGACCAAGGGCAAGCAGAACGGATTATCTAAAATTGGCGTTATGTTCGGCACAACACTGTTCCTGTGCTGTTCTATGTTCCAAGAATGTTGAATTCTTTTTCTTCAAAGGAATGTGCTGACTTCTGTCTAAAACCTGATTTCTGGCTCCACCATCCATAGCCGTAATCTATTCCACATTTGTTCTATTTTAAGAAAACAATCTTCCTTCTGTAATAAGAGACAACAAGGTGCAGGGCTGGATGAACACAGCAGGCCAAGCAGCATCATAGGAGCAGAGAGGCTGACGTTTCGGGCCTAGACCCTTCATCAGAAAAGGTATTTTTTTATTGCGTGGACGGGGTGTGAGGGATGAGGTGCGGGAGATGTGGGAGACACGGTTGAGGGCGTTCTCGACCACCGAGGAGGGGAAGTTACGGTCCTTGAAAAACGAGGACAACTGAGATGTACGGGAGTGGAATGCCTCATCCTGGGAGCAGATGCGGCGGAGGCGAAGGAATTGGGAATAGGGGATAGCATTTTTGCAGGAAGGTGGGTGGGAGGAGGAGTATTCTAGGTAGCTGTGGGAGTCGGTGGGCTTGAAATGAATATCGGTTTCGAGGTGGTTGCCCGATATGGAGACAGAGAGGTCCAGGAAGGGGAGAGAGGTGTTAGAGATGGTCCAGGTAAA
>NC_063369.1:682222-709070 GCF_021869965.1 Rhincodon typus
AGGGACTGGACGTCCATGGTAAAGATGAGGTGTTGGGGACCGGGGAATTGGAAGTTCTGGAGGAGGTGGAGGGCGTGGGTGGTGTCACGGACATAGGTAGGGAGTTCCTGGACCAAGGGGGAGAAAATGGAGTCGAGATAGTTGGAGATCAGTTCGGTGGGGCAGGAGCAGGCGGAGACAATGGGTCGACCAGGGCATTCAGGTTTGTGGATTTTGGGAAGGAGATAGAAGCGGGCAGTGCGAGGTTGGGGTTCCTTCTGTAATTCCTGCTTTCTTTTGTTGCCCTTTGTTACAGTTACTACATTTCCAAAGTAGCAAACTGAACTCCTTTGGGATGCAGAGAAGTATGGGATGCTTGTCATGAACAATTCCTTTCTTGAGTTTGAGTGCCCCAGCCTTCATGCTCAACTGAATTCCAGGTCTGAAGGGTTGTTTGGCTCATTCAGTCTGGGCGAGGATCGATGATTGCAGTGACTCAAGGAAAAAGGTGGATGGTTTAACACAATCAACTGGCAGCAAGACATGTTTCTGTATGTAATTTAGCTGCATCAAATCAGGCAGGTGGAAACTTGTTGCATGCATTAGTCAGTTATTCCTGGAACCACAAGTAGCTACCAAAGGCAGGTACATACAATCACCAATAGCTTTCTGTATTTTGACTCAACTGTTTCTGTACAAGATGTTTGTCGTGCAAAACACCCAGTACTTGGAAGAGAAACAAGCACTGGCAATTATATTCCCAGTTAACCACGAAAATTAGCTGAAATATTTCGCAAGACAACTCTGCCGCCAGTGAGGTTAGTCAACATTCTTTGTTCGTTGCGACCCAAGTAAAAGCTTCACATATCTTCAAAACAAGGTAAACCGAAAACAAGCTTGTGTTAAATACACTATTTAATGTGCATCCCTTAGCTGCACGCATCTTCTCTCACAGCTGGTTATAATGTAGGGTAACAGTCTGAAACAGAAACAAGGGAGTTGTCCATTGTGGGAAGTGTCATTTTCCAGACGAATAAAGTGATCACCTACAATCAGAAGTTAACAGAGGTATCTAAAAGGTGTGGTGAGGCATTACGCTAACAACTGTTTAAGCACTTTGCCTGTCCAAATATTTCTACCAAATTTTCAAATTAAATAATAAAAGTAATTGCTTCATTTGTGTCGGAGGCTTGCAGTTAACTAATTCCAGTGGCCACCAACTGGTAGGATGCATTCAAGTCCTTTGTCCAAGTGGTTAATAACACATCTGTCCAGCAATGAAATGGAAACCTGGTTTGCATTCCTTCAAGTGAGCCAAGTGAACTATTGAAGATGAAGAAGAATGTAGTGCAATAAAAGGTAGACAGAAGCAACATCCTCTGGTTAGAAAAAAAGGAATAATGTTAAAACTAGATAATCAAGGAGTGAAATCAAGATCCACTTCTTCACAGAAAAGATAGAGGGAATCAAAATTTTCTCCCCCTAAAATGGTTCTGTATCCTGGAGGATCAATTGAAACAGCCGAGGCCAAGATCAAGGGATCTGCACAACCTAAGGATAACAAGGAATATGTAGCAAAGGCAGGTAAGTGGAGCTGAAGTACAAACCTAACTGCTTGTTTAACAAACAAAATACCTTTGTCTCTTTTGTAGTTTCTGCATAATGTTACTGGTGAGAATTAGGAACATTATGTTGGTCATAGCAACTTATACACTGAATTATTACATCAAGATTAGCCAGATATACAAATTTCAGTCTGATCCCTACCTGGGAACATTGACATTTTAAAAGCACAAAAACATTGAACATACTGTCGGAGCACCAGCTACAGCTCAGGTTGTATCTCAACACAATAACAGATCAGACCCACTTGACTGGCTCCAAACGTTAATTCTGAATAACCTTTAATTCTAGATCCCTGTTCGGAATATTACCCAAAAAGTGTTCTCAAACTCAGTAACATTATGATCGTGGAGGGATCACACAAAATAATCTTAACTGAGCCACAGTCCACCAGTCAACACAATTGTCATTCCAGTTACACGTTTGCAAGTGTTTGATCTTTGATTTAGATTGTTAGCAAATTTTTACCAGGGCAGAGTAGGAGCGCAACAAACATGTCAACAGTGCAGCTCTAGAAAATGGAAAAAGCCAGCCAGGACATTTGTTCCCAGTCACTATCTAGTTATCATTTGCTAGAATTGTAAATGTGTGAACATTAGGAGAAACAGTACTGCGCTTGGCTACGATGTCTCTATCGTAAAACCTCAGACTGATATCTGAAGGTTGGTCACTTGGATGAGGTGTGGTAGAGAGATTGACGCCAGTGCAACTGAACGGCAGCATGAAACTGCACTTTTAGGACAGGAAGAAAACTGATAAAACAAATTAATCTAAATCTTAACAGCACGCAAGGTGAATACATGAAATTGCCGTATTACACAGAATACCTTTACCAGGTATTAGACATATCAATAAAATCCTAAGAGGTGAGATTGGGTAGGAATACAAACTCTCTTCATGACGGCACTGATGCCAGAGTGAAGCTGAGCAATTCTTCACAGAAAGAGGTGCTGCTGATTAGTACACATGCTATCAACTCAATTTCATATTTATTTAGAGGGGGGGGGGGGGGGATGAAAGGAAAGTATAAAGGGTAACCATCCCAAATTGGAAACATTTTAATAAAGTCTAACTTTAAAACAACAGAATGGTGACTTCTGAAACCTAACCACACAGAGGAGTAATGCAAACTCTCAGGAAACCAACCATATTTCATATAGTCATATTTCAGCCCTTCACTTAAATTTTCCAGTATGAAAAACAATATTTTCTTCAACATTAACACTAGCTTGTGACTAAGCAAGTAGAAAGGCACGTGGTTTACGGTATATTCAACTTTTAAAAAGCTGGATGAGACACATTGTAACACTATTGGTCAATTATTTCAGTTTGCTTCACTTGAAGTTTAAAGGCTCAATGATTGAAGGCACTTTTCACAAACATCCCAAAAATTAGAAAGAAAGGGTTTTTAATTTAAATATAAAATAGGGAAACAGAGAAAAGCAAGTAAGGACTTCAGGCCAGGTGCTTAGTTGGAACCTACATTATCTGTTCTCGTTGAAATACTGATAAACCTTCCTATATTTTTCAAGAACTCATTGCAAGAAAAACATTACTTCAACCTAAAGAATTATTTGAATCACTAAGCAGTTGAGATCTGCCAATTGTGAAAACAAGTTATAGAATGAATTTCTTTAAAATGAAAAGGACCCAGCAGAAAGCAATCAAGACAGCCTACATCTGATTTTAATCCACCAGGATTCAAACATCACTTAGATATTACTCCAATGCAGAGAACGTTCATGTGAACTTTTATTTTTGAGGAAAATTAAACCAGCAACATGTTTTCCATTATGCTGTTGTGACTGCAAAACCAGTGACATATTCACAATTTTCACTCATTAGAAGTCTTCCATTTGCATTGGAAAAATGAGACTCACTTCACATCATTCTTTCAATTCCTCAGGCCCACAGAGTGGAGTGTGACCTCAAGGACAAGGGACCAGAGTGTAGTCCTCAGGACCATGGAGGCTGGGGTTGGGACCAGAGTCTGAAATGAAGTCCTGGGGACTAGGAGCTGGGGTTTAGAACCTGGGTCTGGAGTGTGGTCATGAGGACTTGGGTTTGGACCCTAGAATTTAGCGGATGAGGTCCTGAAGACCATGGTCTGGGATTTAGATCCTGGGTCTAAGGGTGTAGTCCTGGTGACCAGGGGCAGGGGTTTACTGGCTGAAGTCGTGGGGACCTGAGTCTGGAGTGAGGTCTTAGGGATTGAACCCTGGTTCTGGAGTATGGTCCTGTGGGCTGGGGTTTGGACCCTACAGCTTGGTGAGCGTGGTCCTAGGGACTATGGTCTGAGGTTTAAGACCCTGGGTCTGGAGTGAGGGCCTGAGGTCTATGGTCTGCGGTGGTGGGGGGGGGGGGGGAAGGTGAGGAGCCTGGGTCTCCCCGAATGAATTATAAAACCGCGCTGATAGATAGAGGCAAAATAACTGACCTTGTGGCGGCTCGCTGCCCCCCATGGCGATAGCGGTAGCGGTGGCGGCAGCCTCTTCCTCACTTGGACTCGGGCTCCAGCCACCCCTCTCCCTATGTCGTCTCCTTCTTCTTCTCTCTGTCACGAAACCGCCCGTGGGCGGAACTAAACTGAGACTGACAGACTGACCATCCAATCAGCGATGAGAGGCGGTACCTGGTTTCCAGGGCAACCAATAACAACCAGGGAATTGGGGGTGAACCTTCCGATTGATATGATGATCATCCAATCAGCAGAGAGGGGCGGGTCATTTCCCCTATATAATAACCCGGCCCGTTACTCCGTCGGAATGCGCTTCCTAGTGTCAGAGCCGTGCCCTTATGAATATAAGCCTTGCTTAAAAAAAAAAGCTGAGCTCGTTATAATAATCTCAACTCCAACTGTGCAAAGCTTTTACAAAAAGCCTTAAAGTTCTAAACAATGCAAGGGAAGGAATTCAGCCCCTAATTATCCGTGCTGGCTCTTTTAAGTAACTATCCAGTAATTCCACTTCACCTTTTCGTAGGATCGTGCAAAAGTTGCCTGTTAAAGTGTTCATTCAAACAAGCTGCCGAAATCCTTTGAAGCCTTTTTGCACCCTCCTTGGGGTGTAAGTCATAAGCTTCATTTATGAATACGGATTGGACAAACTGGGGTATTCATTAGAGAATAGGATAGTGAGGAGGGACATGATTGAGATGTATAAAATTATGAGGGGCATAGATAGAATTGACAGTAAGAAACCTTTCCCCTTGATGGGGGAATCAATGACTAGGAGTATAGATTTTAAGGTAAAGGGCAGAAGAGATGTAAGGAAAAACTTTTCACACTGAAGGTGGTGGGAATTTGGAATCCACTGCCTATGAGGATTGTAGAGGAAGAAACCCTCATAACATTTAAGAAGTATTTAGATATCTGTTTGCAATACCAAGGCATACAAAGTTATGGGGCAAGTGCTGGAAAATGGGTTAAAGTAACTAGATGGTTGTTTTTGTCTGAGGTGATGGGCTGAAAGACCCTTTTCTGTGCTGTAGATCTCTATGATTCTAAGTTCTCTTGCAATTTGGTGTCATCAGCAAACTTAGAAATATTACAACTGGCCCTCATATTCAAATAATTTACATGGATTTGCACAGTTGTAGCCCCAGCACTGATCCTTGTGGGACCCCAGGTGTAACAGCCTGCTATCCTGAGAATGACCCATTTATTTCTACTCTGCTTTCTGTTAACCAATTGTCAATCCAGGCAGTTTATTCCACCCCAATCCCAAATGTTCTAATTTTATTTACCAATTTCATGTGTGGAACCTGAGCAAATGCCTTTTGAAAATCCAATACATCAAACCCACTGATTCTCTGTTCTCTGTTCTCTGTGCTACGAGTAACATTAACAAGAAACCACTAATGTTTCTCCAGTGTGATTTCACTTTCAGAATTCCATGTTGACTCTGCACAATTCTACTATTCTTTTCTAAATGTTCAGTTATTATATGAACGTACAAGCGTGAATCAGGAGCAGGAGTTGGCATTATTCGGCCCCCAAGCCTGCTCTGTCATTCAATAAGATCACAGCTGATCTGACTATAGCCTTAAATGTACATTACCGTCTATTTTAATAACCGTTTATCCCTCCAAGCCACTCACCATCCTGACTTGGAAATAAGTTGTCATTTGTTCAGTGGTACTGGGTCAAAATCATGGAACTCTCTCCCTCACAGCATTGGGTCTACCAACAGCAAATGATCGCAGCACTTCAAGAAGGCAGCTCACCTTCTCTAGGCAACTAGGGATGAGCAATTAATGCTATCCCAGCCATCAACATCCACACTCAAAGAATTAATAAAAAAAGTATTTTTGTGTGATCTGACTACTGTGGGAATTATTTTAGCAAGAACTCCCTATATTTATACTCCATCCCCTTTGAAACAAAATAAAGGCCAACAGTCCATTTGCCTTGCCTGCTGCTTGAATGTTAGCTTTTTATGATTCATGTATGAGGAGCCCCAAATCCCTCTGTGTTACAGCTTTCTCAATTTAAATAATTGTCAGCTTTTCTAATTTTCCTGACAAAGTGCATAACATCACATTTTCTCACATGATATTCCACCTGCCAATTTTTCACCCATTCACTCAACCTGTCTACATCCCCCATAGATTCCTTGCGTCATCTTCACCACTTGCCTTCCCATCTATTTTTGTGCCAACCGCAAATTTGGCATTAATACATTCACTCACTCATCCAAGTCTTGGATATATATTGCAAATAACTGTGGCTCTAGCATTGATACCTGTGGCATTCCCCTATCTCTAATGTTACTTCCTTCAAAAGCCTGGCATGAAATTCATCAGGTCAGGAAATTTATCAAACCTCAATCCTGGAAACCTTTCAATTACTACTCTTCACTAATATTCATTTAATCCAGCTCTTCGGTTACATAAGTCACTTAGTCATCTTATATTTCCGGGAGATTTTCTGCATCATCTTCTGTGAAGATAGACACCAAGTAACTGGTTAGTTTTCTATCATTTCCCTGTTCTCCAATATAAACTTTTCTGCCCTTAACTGTAATATTTACCCCTTGCTAGTCTTTTTCCTTTCCCATATAACTGCAAGGTTAATGAATAATCCAATAGGATATTCAAATAATGAAGTAACATGATCAAATAATCAGTTTGTTTCATTATTCAGCAACAAAAAAGGTAAGTAAATTCCATAACTCCTGCTAAAAGAAACATAGTCACAGGAGCAGACAATTTAGTTCCACAAGTCTTTTTTACCATTTTATGAAATCATGGTTGATATGTAACTTATTTTCACCTGCCCGCCTTGACTTTATTATCTTTAATATCCTTGGCTAGCACGAATCTACCAATCTCCAATGTAAAATAGTGAAGAGGGCACATATCTCAACTCTGCTATGTTAACTCAGTCATTACAATTATACAGCTCTTCCTTAAGGCTTTTCCCTGTCTGGTTGACACTCAGTAACTACAAAGTTGAGGAAAGTATATTCATTGAGAACTTGCATTTCACTGAGACGACTTCAGGCCAATCCATATTCAACAACCTGCTCTAAAAACCCTGCTCACATTTTGACAGTTTCAAACTACATCCGAGACAATCCACAATGTTCTAAAACAATCAACAATATTCTGAAATATATCAATTTATCCTAAGCCCTAATGTTAACAAATCATTTAGAAAAATTCCAGGATCCAGATCTGAATCCATATTTTTCTGATAACTAATCTTTCCCTGGGTCAAGTCCAATCTGTGTGTCAAGCATTTTTGAAATCAGTCCATTAGTTTTTGAGATATATTATTAACAAATGGGGACGAAAACATTACACCTGCACACCTTCACTGGTGATTCTAATTTTAATTGAGTGAGCATCTTTTGATTTTTGAAGGAAATAATTCCATACTTCCAACACCCTTTGTGTGAAGGAGTATTTTCTAATTTCTTTCCTGAATCCCCGGATTTTTTTAAAAAGTTATGTCCTTATGATCTAGATTTTTCTTCCAGCAGAGAAGGTTTCTCGATATCTACATTAACAGCTTCTTTCTAAATCCTGAAAATAACACAATCAAATCACCTTTAACTTTCTATCCACCAGGGAATGGAAGCCTAATTTATATAACTTTTCCTTAAAATAGAACCCTTGGAGCACTCACAACATTCCAATAAACCTGCAGAACATTCCATCTAATGCTAATATTTCCTTTCGAAGGTATAATGCCCAGAAATATACTCCGATCATAGCCTAACAAGGGCTTTGTACAGCTGTATCTAAACTTTATATTTTAGCCCTTGCATATTAAAGCTAAAATTCCATTAGCCTATTTGATTATTCAGTTCATATAATCTTTTCCTTTTGAAATATAATTTATGTACACATATCCCTGAATTTCTTTGGTCCTCCACTATTTGAATTTATCTCTCTGGGTCCAAAATGGACAATTTCAAATGGACAATCCATAAGCCACATTTTTTGTTCACTCACACAAGCTAATAATGTCTCCTTTGTACTTTAAGCTCCTGTTTACACCATTTACTATGCCACCAAATGTTGTTTCATCAGAAAACCTGGATATATAGCTCTCAAATACAATGACTAGTTGAGGCCTCACCACAGATCCTTGTGGTATACCAGTCTACTCAAAAAGGGATTGAATACTTGCTGGGAAAAGAAAAACATTAAAGCTAAGAGGGTACAGCAAGAGTGGTGGGATTAAACAAAGTGGCTGGTAGGCAAAAAAGTACGCTTCATCAATTGATTGGCTTACATATATTGTAACATTCTGCGATACCATGTACTTCCTTTCACCTTGTACTGAAATGTTAATCACACAAGAAACAATGCTTTGAACAGATAAAAGAGTATAACAGAATGTGTATAATAGCCAGCTGATGTCAAAAAATATGAAACATAAACTTGCAATTTTAGTTAGGACTAAAGTGAGATCACTGGATGACCAATCAGCACTTTTTATAGGGGAAGATGAGAAGGAAGTATCTGGAAAGGAACTGTTATAAAAAGATGTTTCTGTAGCTATTTATGCATTTATGTTAGCAAATATCTAATATAATCTCATATACTGTGTAGCTTGTGTTGTTTGCAATTTTACAGTCACCAATTGATTCAAATTTGCCAAGAACTTCTTCCTTAGTCTGAGATCAGCTTTAGAATACCTTCCAAACTCAGTTCAGCCTCTATCCTTATTCACTTCTGTAAGCATAACTTTTTTTCAAATCATCAAAAACGTGATCAATTAACAGGTAGGATCGAATCTCTTCTGTCTCTGTATCTTCTTTCGAGTTTACCAAAACAATTAAATCCAAGCAATTAGCAAGACAATCCAGCTGGTACACGAATTAATTTCAAAAACACAAACTAAAATCTTCCTATACACAAAGACAAAAGTTAATTATTTTAAGACAAATAGCAGACCAAATATTTTTAAAAAACACAATGGATATGTAATTCAGATGACTGAAATGTGTATCTGCATCTCTTCTCATGAAAAGATAAGTTCACTGTTAACAATTCTGCGGGATATGAATTAAATTCATTTGGAGAGACAAGAACTGATTAGGGATAGTCAGCATGGGAAATCGTGTCCCACAACCTTGATTGAGTTTTTTGAGGACATAACCAAAAAGATTGATGAGGGCAGAACAGTAGATGTTCTTTACATGGACTTTAGTAAAGCTTTTGACAGGGTTCTGCATGGTAGACTGGTTAGTGAGGTTAGATCACATGGGCTTCAGAGAGAGCTTGTCAATTAGGTATAAAATTAACTTGACGGTTGGAGACAGAGAGTGACTGTGAAAGGTTGTTTGTTGGACTGGAGGCCTGTGATGAGCAGTGTTCCGCAGGGATAGGTGCTGGGTCCACTGTTGTGTGTAATTTATATAAACAATGGATTGGTTGCGAATTTAAGAGGAAATTTGCAGATAACAGCAAAAGTAGTTGGAAAGTCGACAGTGAAATAGCTTATCTAAGATTACAATGGGATCTTGATCAATTGAGCCAATGGACTGAGGAGTGGCAGATGGAGTTTTAATTTGGATAAATGCGAGGGCTTATACAGTTAATGGCAGGGCCTTAGGTAGTGTTGTTGAACAGAGGTGTAGGGTTCAGGTACATAGTTCTTTGAAAGTTGCATCACATAATTCTTTGAACGAGATGATTAAGAAGGTGTTTAGCACACTTGCCTTCATTGCTCCAACTTTTCAGTATAGATGCTGGGACATCATGTTGAAGTTGTACAGAATGTTGATGAGGCCACTTTTGGACTACTATGTACAGTTCTCATCACCCTGCTATAGGAAGAATATTACTAAACTGGAGAGAGTTCAGAAAAGATTTACAAGGATATTGCTGGGACTGGAGGGTTTGAACTATAGGGAGGGGATGAATAGGCTGAGGCTTTTTTCCCTGGAGCATTGGAGGCTGAGTGGTGACCTATAGAGGTTTACAAAATCATGAGAAGCATAAGTAAGGTGAATAGCAAAGGTTTTTTATCTAGGGTGGGGGAGTTCCCGAGGAAGTAATAGATTCAGGTACAGTTACAACATTTAAAAGACATTTGGACAGATACATGAATAGGAAAGGTTTGGAGGGATATGGGCCAAATGCAGGCAAGTGGAGCTAGTTTTAGTTTGGGAAAACATTGTCGGCATGGACCAAAGGGTCTGTTTCCGTGTTGTTTGACTCTATAACTCAATATAAAATTTATACAAATGAAGCTTTAACTCTTCTTTAAACTATTTTGATAAACAAACAATTATTATTAGAGGCTGAAAATGAGAATTGTATTAGTTAGATTAACAAACAACTCAGAAATTGTGAACACTATATATCCAGCCTGCAACATCTATCATGACTACAGCAAACTCAGGGCAATGTATCACACTTAAGTAACAGAAAAGTAATGCAGATGTTAGAGATCTTAAATAAAAACAGCAAGTGCTGAAAAAACTCAACATCTGTGGAGAAAGAAGCAGAACTACAGTTTTGAGTTCAATATGGCTTCTTCTGAAGGGATCATTTTTGGAGCTGTAATCAAAATGGAGGACAGAATTCATGGTCTGAATTACTGAGTCCTGAAGACTATAAAATGCTTATATGGAAAATGGAGAGAAGCTTGGAGCTTTAAAGACAATGTTAGCATTCATGTTCTAATCCACATAAAGGTCATTTAATGAATAGCTCAGGTTATTGTGAATATTATGATGAAAGGTGTCTGACTTATAAATATATTCATCGCGTGTTTTGAGCTTGGATTTTAAAATTGTGGCAAATGGGATTGGTTACATTTCTAAAGAGTTTAAGAAAAAACTCCTCACCATCCAAGGGCCCAAACAGTCTTTCCAGGTGAAGCAACATTTCACCTGAACCTCCACGAGTCTTGTGTATTGTATTCGCTGCACCCAGTGTGGCCTACTCTACATTGGAGAAACCAAGCACAGACTGGGTGACTGCTTTGCAGAACATCTCTGGTCTGTGCACAAGGAGGACCCTGACCTTCCCGTAGCCAGCCATTTGAACGCCGCATCCTGCTCGCATACCCACATGTCTGTTCACAGCATGCTCCAGTGTTCCAGTGAATCACAGTGCAAACTGGAGGAACAATATCCCATCTTCAGACTAGGCACTTTACAGCCTTCTGGAATTAATACTGAGCTCAACATCTTTAAATTGTGAACATTTCTTCCATTTCTTTTAGCTTGTTATCATGTGCTCCCCTCCCCCCATTCCACTTACTGTCCTTGCGAATCCGGCTGGAGACGCACCATTGTTCTGCCATTTTCTCATTCCGATCACTTAATCCGAACTATCAACATCTTTTCTCCACCAGCACCCTACCCACCGCCCGCAAACTCACCCCCAAACAATAGCATCAATGCTGTCCCCTCCACAGTTTACTTCAGCTCTGATGAAGAGTCATCTAGGCTTGAAACATTAGCTCAATCTCTCTCCATAATGCTGACTGACCCGCTGTGATCTCCAGCATTTGTTGTCTTCAGTACAGATTCCAGCATCTGCAGTAATTTGTTCCTAAGAAAAAACTATGTCAGACAGTTCTTTGGGAACAGTGAGCTAATCCAGTAGGTGTCAAGGAGAGCAGGGATGGCCAGAAGAGTGAATGGAAAGTTGTTTTTACTATGGTAGTTTATATCTGGTGAGTAAACATTGAAAGCCATTAGTTTGTTTTGGTTCAAGATAATCAAGGATTGATTTCAGTTTGTAGATGACCTGACTGGGGCAGAAGAAAATTTAGATTCTATAGGACAGTGCAGTGAAGGCACAGTTACCTCAACAGAAAAATTTAGCTAATGAATCTTCCAAACCAGGAGAGTTTGGTTGGAAATCTTCAGGTACTGAAAGCTGAGGAAGTCTAAGCTTCCAGTTTTGTGGATATTCATGTTAGAAGATTTCACAGTTCACAGGAAAGAACAGAAGAAAATCAGTTTAACTGAACTCAAACAACGGATATGGAGTTATAATTTCATTGGATTAGTGTTTCTGTAATAGATAGTACTAGGAAATGGGATGAGACTTTGTTTTGCTTTGTGTTTTATGACCATTGAAACTGTGGTCTGTATTTAGATAAACTTGTTTGCTTTTATTTCTTTTGTGTAATAAACTTCTGTTCTATTATTAAATAAACTATGTAGCCTCATGTGACAATGTTTCAAGGAGTGATTGCCACATTAATTACATTTTTTAAAAATGGTCTATCAAGCCCGATTTCATTCTGGGATCTGACTTGTCCAATAATTATATCAACTGAGATTATAACAAGATATGCATTTTGAGTTGTTTAAAAGTCTGTTTTACATTTCAGATATAGAGAAAGAAAATTGTCCAGGAATTTAATTCGCTCATATTTCCACATTCTTAATGTTCTTCTAAATGTTTGTTTGGGAATGGTTGTTTCATAAGTCCTTAATAATTTATTCTTATTAGTTTTCCAACTTCTTTCTGTGAGTGTGGTTTTGAATATTTTCCAGTTCCTCAGTTCAGATTTGTTGCTATTTAACTTTGAACTAGTTAACAAAACATTAAGGCATATGTGTAACGGCAGAAAATATGAGACAAACTGAAGAAGATATTAGACAGAAGAATTTTAATGTTAAAAACAAGGGGAAATAAATACATATAAAAGGAAATGCTCATTATTGATAAATACAATAAAGCACCACAACCCTGATCTACACATTTCAGCTGAAAACAAAACAATCACATAATTCAATCCCCAAAATGCTAATACAAAATCTGTAATAATACAATTAAAGCAAAAATCAGTACCATTCAGAACACATAATGACTTGCATGGAAGAACACCCCTATTTTTATAAAACAGAACTCATTGGAAGCAGGTAAAGTTGCCATAGTCCCATGGGGCGATAGGGTTGCTTTTGGGACCTTCATGATGACTTCAACCATTGTAGGAATTGACCCATGCAGTTTGCATCCCTATGCATTGCAAACTGGCCATTGGCCAACTAAGCTAACCAATTCCTATTGGAAGCAATGTCACTACAGACCTCTTAGGAAGACATAGATAAAATGCTTCAGGTGAGATGCACACAAGGTTTCTGTGCTACCTTTTCTTTTATTTCCTTTTATTCTGGATTTAGGAAACTGAGAAACCAATTCACAAACTTCCCAAGCATCAGAAAATAAACCATAATTAAAATCAAAATCTCTACTCTGTGTGTGTGGTAGTCCTTCAAAACCAGGATGATACTTGGTTGTGCCAAGAACCTGTAAATGTAGTCCTTTAACACGGGGAAAGTGTAGCTATAGCTACCACATGGTTCAGGCTGACCAGCAAACTCTCACTTTCTATAGGCATATTAAATGGATCTACTGATTGATAGTCAACCTGTTTGGTCACATTGTAGCATGTCTGCCATGGCTATCATTACTTGAGGTGAGACTTGAAACTCAGATGTGGGGACGCTACCATTGTGTTACAAGACCCCTATACCTGTACTGCCATTCGACCTGTGACTTTATAAGGAAACATGTCACTCAGACTCACAAAGCAGCAGCATGACACTCCTTTCCTTGTAAAACAGTAGATTTATCTAATTTATATGAGTGGCAACATAGAAGATTTGTTAATAATTATTTTGTCTACAAATCTATCAAGTTAAATCATTTATTTTCAATTAAGCAGTCCAAATTAATGACAGTGCTTAAGGTTTTCCAGGGTAAGGAATAGATCGAGAGAATCTTTACTGCAGAATGCAAAACAAAAAACATTTTTACCAGTGTGATAGTTCTACAGGTGGCAATTAAAGCTGTTGAATGCTGAAGTATGTAAATAAATCAGCTTAATGTCAGAGATAATACAACTTTTAGTCAGGCCCTCATTGAGTTATTACACCCTTCATAAATAATTTGAAGTCTTTTGGGCTCTTAGATGTTCTTACCAATAGTCTAATCATAAAAATGGAATTGATATGAAATTATACACGTAATACTGCCAAATTAATGCATGCACATTTTCTCTCATTTTTAATATCTATGTTTTTGTTTAGTAAAATGTTCACTTCGTCATCCGTTAGAAAACCCCCTGATGACTGAGTGTGTAAGTGTGCCATATGGAGTTCTGGCTCAGATTATTTAGGGGTGTAGATTTGTTGGAGGGAACTTTATTCAAATTTATTTCAAATGGAACAGTATAGTCTGGAGTAGGGAGAACATTTTCGTCTCACTTGCTGTTCTGCTACATTTACTCACCAACATTGCACAATGTTATGAGCTTTTAATGTGACTAATGTGCAAACAAATGTTTTTCTTACATCAGTCAGATATGTTACAGAATTTGTAACATACTTTCATGAATTACATTCACAGTTGTTAATAAGTGAATGTGTGAATATTTAGCATGCATTAATGAACCACATTTTGATAGCACCTAGTCTAGTAGCATGGCATAATCCCAGAAACAAAAAAAAAGTGAATGATTTGTTCATGAAAGTGCTGATAGCAGGAAGAATTCTGATCAGAATATCAAAATTCCTTACTTCTCACCAGGGTCTACCAAGGGATCTTCAAACATCATAGGGAATCAGTAATAAAGAATGGGCTCAGAACAGCTCTCCCTCACTTTCATACTTCTTAGGTCACACGTTGATGTATCAGAATGGGTCCTGAACCACAATGTTCTGATGCACAGAATGTTACCTTTCAGTCAAGTCATTTGAAAACAAAGTAACAGAAAATAATGAAAGAATATACGGTAGTAATCACAACTCCTTTTTGTTGTTAGTTATTGTCTGCCTTATATTGTAGATTTAACCAATGGTGATTATACCCTATTGAAGTAAAAAACAAAGCAAGTCTTCTAAGGAAGGGTAACCAGACCCAAAACGTTAACTCTGATTTCTCTCCGCAGATGCTGCCAAACCTGCTGAGTTTTTCCAGCAATTTCTGATTTTGTTTGTGCAAGTGAGAACTATTGTTAGTGACAGGTTATCAAGCCTGAGGAAGATCATGCTTCTAAAATACTGTAATTTGTGGCTATTAATAATTCAGGGAGCTGAGATAAATTAGCAAAAAATGTATAACTTGCATAGATGTAATATAAGCCTTTATAATTAATGTAGTCATCTTTTTGCATTAAATTTTGAAAATTTCTAACTGATCACATTTATCAATAAATCCTCCTGCCACACTTTACCTTGTATCCAGTTACCAATATACCTGACAGGAACCAATCTTAACATGGGTGCAATGCTGGGACTGTAGAAGAGAGGATATTTATGCAAATAAATCTAACATGATTATGCTAGGGAATACACACACAAATGGTGAATGATGTTCAATTTGGACTCGTCCACTGTTATGCACACAGAGAGGTTTAATCGAGTCATGCCTGATCTGACCCTTTACAATGTCAATGCTGTTGTTCCAAACTATCAGAAGATGGTGATTAAAAGCAAGGATCTTTCCCTAACCCAAGGGAGTTAAGGCTAATTGTAACCCTACACTATCTGACTGAGAATTCAACTATAAAACTGACGTTTAGATAGTTTAAATGTCCACAATGGTTCACAGTGGGATAAATGTCTCTTCTATTCTTTAATCTAATTTATAAAGTTAAAGTGCTATTAATATTTATTATTACCTTATTTATCTACAATACAATTTGTCTCAATAGTGGTACACCAGTCTCAAAATTCAGAACATTGTCAGTTTAAGTCCCTCATGTGAAACTTAACAAAATTTCAGCTCACTTCAGTATTGCACTGTCTACAGTGCCATCTTTTGGATGAAACTTTAAACTAATGTCCCAGTTGACCTTCTCAAGTGAATATAAGACTACCATCTGAAGAAGAAGGCATTCTCTTGATGGTCAGACCACATTTACTCCTCAGCCAAGATCCCCAAAACCAGATTTTTTTTTATCCAATCATGGGATGTGTGTGTCACTGACTACGGCAGCACTTATTACCTATCCCTAAACCCAATTAAGAATTGCTCCTATGATGCTGCTTGGCCTGCTGTGTTCATCCAGCTCTGCACCTTGTTGTCTCGGATTCTCCAGCATCTGCAGTTCCTACTATCTCTAAGAATCAACCACATTGCTGTGGGTCTGGAGTCACACATAGGCCAGACCAGGTAATGTCGGCAGTTTCCTTCCCTAAAGGACATTAGTGAACCAGATGGGCTTTTCTGACAATTGACAATAGCTTCATGGTCATCATTGGACTCTTAATTTCTTATTTTTATTGAATTCAAATTCCACCATGTGCCGTGACGGGATTTGAAACCAGGTACTGAGAACTTTACCTGGGTCTCAGGATTAATAGTCTAGCACTTGGACTAACACCACTAGGCCACTGCCACCTCGTAATATGTTGCCATTTAAAGTAAAGTAAATGGTCTGATCAGACCATTAGAGAGAGTCAACTGGTGATAGTTTAACCTGAGGGTCACCATACCTCAGGCAAGGGGAGAGGTTGAGAAGGACAGTCCTTCATGCTAAACTCAGCCAATGCAGGAATTAAACCCAAATTGTTGGCCACTCTGCATCACAAACCAGCCATCCAGCCAGCTGAGCTAACTGACCCCTAGGTGCACATCACTGGCTGGACAAGCAGTTATTGCCTATCTGTAGCTGCCCTTGCAAAGGTGGTGGTGAGTTGCAATTCCTGACCAGTGCAGTCTATCTAGCGTAGGTACACCTATAATGCTGTTTGGGCAGGTGTTCCGGGGTTTTGACTTAGGAATGGCGATGACTTGGAGAAGAACTTGCTGGTGGTGGTGTTGCCATGTATCTGCTGCCCTTGTCCTTCTCAATGGTAGTGACTAGGGGTTTGGAAGGTGCTGTCTAAGGAGCCTTGATGAATTGTTCTGGTGCATCTCGTAGGTGGTACACACAGATGTTACTATGCGTCAGTGGTGGAGGGAATAACTATTTGTGGATCTGGTGCCAATCAAGCAGATTGTTTTGTCTTAGATAGTATCAAGCTTCTTGTGTGTTGTTGGAGCTATACTCATCCAGGCAAGTGGGGGAGTATTCTAATACACATCTGACTTATGACCTGTAGATAATGGACAGGCTTTGGGGAGTAAGCTATCAGTAGTAAAATCCCTAGCATCAGACCTACTCTTGTAGCCAAGATATCGCAAGTCCTGTTAATTTTCTGATCAGTCGTAACCCTCAGAATGTTCATTATGGGGAATTTAGTGATGGTATGCCATTGAATGTCAAGGGACAATAGTTAGATTCTCTCTTGTTGGAGATGGTCATTGCTGGCATTTGTGTGGCATGAACGTTACTTGTCACTTGACAGCCCGAGCCTAAGTCCATTCGAGGACAAAGGAGAGAGTTTATGCAGGTTGATATTCTAGAGTATGTCATTATAAAAGTGGTGTTGGGTGGTCTGAAAAGCATTAAGTTAGACAAGTCCCCAGGACTGATAGAGGTGAGCATGGAAATTGCTGGGCCCTTGTATGAAATCTTTGTATTCTCTTTAGTCACATGAGAGGTCCCAGATGACTGAAGAATATCCAATGTTGTTCCTTTGTTTAAGAAGGGCAACAGAGATAATCTGGGAAATTACAGGCCAGTCAGCCTTACGTCAGTGGCAAAGTAATTATTGGAGAAGAAACATAGGGACAGGATTATTCACATTTGGAAAATTATGGATTTATTATTGACAGGCAGAATGGCTTTTGTGAGGGAGGTTGTGTCTCATAAACTTGATTGGTTTTGAGAAGATGACAAAGATGATTGATGAGGGTAGAGCAGTAGATGTTGTCAACATGGACTTTGACAAGATTCCTTATAGCAGTCTGATAGAGAAGGTGAAGTCACATGAGATCAGCAGTGAGCTGGTAAGATGGATACAGAACTGGCTTGGTGATAGAAGACGGAAAGTTGCAGTGGAAAGGTGTTTTGCTGCCGGGAGATCTGTGACCAGTGGTGTTTTGCAGCAATCAGTGCTGGGACCCCTGTTGTTTGTAATATATATAAATAATTTGGAGGAGAATTTGAGAATTTAAGATTGAGGATAACACAAAGGTTGGAGGAGCTGCAGATAGTGAGGAAGATTGACAGAGGATACTGCAGGATATAGACAGGCTGGAGTCTTGGGCAGTGAAATCGCAGGTGGAACTTAATGTGAAGTGATGCATTTATTGAAGATCTAATGCAGAAACAAAGTATACAGTAAATGGTAGGACCCTTAGAAGCATTAATATACAGAAGGATCTAGGTGTACCAGTTTCCCAAAAGTGGTAACGCAATTGTATAAGGTATTGAAGAAGTCGTGTGGCATGCTTGTCTTCATTGGTCAGGACATACCAGTATTGAAATTGGCAAGTCATGTTGCAGTTGTAAGGATCTTTAGTCAGGCCACATTTGAAATATTGTGTACAGTTCTGATCATCACACTACCAGAAGGATGTGGAGGCTTTGGAGAGGTAACAGGAAACGTTTACCAGGATGTTACCTGGTTTGGGGCGTATTTGCTTTGAGGAGAGATTAGACAAACATTGGTTTGTTTTCAGTTGAATATTGGAGGATGAGGAGGGGGTGACCTGTTAGAAGTTTATCAGAGGTATGGATAGTTGGTTTTTTCTAGGGTAGAAATGTCAATTACTAGGGGACATAAGTTTAAGATAAAAGGGGGCAAGTTTAAAGGAGATGTGAGAGTCAAGGTTTTTACATAGAGGGTGGTAAGTGCCTGGAATACGTTGCCAAATGAGGTGTAGCTGATAGAATAGCAATGTTTAAAAGGCATCTTGACAGATATATATGAATAGGCAGGGAATAGAGGGATATTGACCATGTAGAGGCAAAAGGTTTTTAGTTTAGTAAGGTGTTATGTGTTGACGCAGACTCGGTGGGCCAAAGTGCCTGTTCCTGTTCTGTACTGTTCTTTGAATGCAGTCCAGCAATTAATCTATTTGCGGAGCATCATTTTGTTCAATGTCATCATGAAGAAGGAAGTGGGTGATAAAGTTTCAAAAGCTCACAGCATACTTGGCAGATTCTATAAACAGGTGTTGAGCAACCACAGCCTTAGATCACAGACCAAACGCAAAGTGTACAAACCTGCAGTCTTAGCTACTCATTTGTATAGTGCTAGATCTTGGGTCCTATATTGCTGTCTTATACACCTTATAGCTTATTCCATCAGTGCTGCCTCTGCAGCATCCTGAATAGACTCCAGCAGGATTCTATCACAAACAATGAAGTCCTGGAAACAGCCAACATCAACAATATCGAGGACATCTTCCTGTGAAGCCAGCTATGGACAGGTCACAATGCCCAGATGGATGACAGTAACCAGCCCAAGATCATCTTGTATGGAGGGCAGACCACTTTTAAATAGAGTGGTACCACACAAAGGTCTGAAAACTCCCTGAAGAAAACTCTCTTTCTCTGTGCCACATTGACTATCACAGTGGGAATTCGGGTTATGGATTGTGTTGCCTGGGGCTGCAACACTGGTAAGCACCTCTGACACAGAGCAAAGAACCAGTGGAAAAGGAAAAAGGAGACAGATAGTCCCAATTGCCTTCAACAGTGATTCCACCTTCATTTGAAGTTGTAGATCTGCTGGTCATGGATAGATCTGCATAACCATCAGCAGGCCTGCAACCAATGAATACAATCTTTGTGTGCAATTAAATACCAAGAGAACAAATTGTCTTTGATAGAGGGACCCTTGAGCCAGGAGGTAAAGTTACTGAAGGAACAAGTATTTAAGCCAAAGACAATTGTCTGCACTTGCTCCTGCCTGCATGGAAAGTTCATATCCACCAATCCAGTCCAGAAAGCTTTAGCAGGTCCCCACCCTCTGGCTCAAAAAGAGAAGTCTCTAACACTCCAGAACGAGACAGTACTGCTTCCAGCTGCTGGATGAGCAATATGTAATGATCAGGCCTAAAAGCCAAACTTTGAAAACCTTCTGTGAGTAACTTGACTCTCAAGGTGGAATTTTCCCCTATCTTGAGCAGCATGGACAATGGTGAGAAAGTTCGGAAAATCCAACGGAAATGGAAAAAGTAGATTGCTGACCTTGAGAAAAACATTTCCTTTTTTCCCTTAGCATTTTCCTGGTAAGGATTGAATCTCCCGAATGAATGGTGACCACCTTATTTCCTTGAAGTTGCATCTCATTATCACCAAAACCCAGTTCACTTTTTATCTCAATCATCCATTCCTTCCTGGAGAACTAGACAGCACCAATTCCCTAGAGGAAGGTCAGAGAACCTGGTGGCAGCACATTGCCACTTGCTTCTCCAGGCCTTAAGGACAACTTTGTTTCGATCACAATGTCCTTGAATGCTCTGTTGTCATCCTCCACCATTTGTCCACACATGTGACACTGGCAAACCACCAGCCTCTCCATATCATCATGCTTGCTTTCAGACCAACTCTCACATCACTTCTGTTCTTCAATACTTTATCGTAAGCCCAGGGACACACAATGCTTGCATGCTTCTGCCACGCTGATGGATACACATGCATCAGCAGAATGCATCTTATTGCTCGCAGTTAGCTTTTTTAGCACTCATTCACTTTGTGCTTACTTGTAGGTGGTCAGTTTCTGCGGCTTGCTTTGTTTTTTAGCATAAAGGGAAGACAGCTTGATGTGGTTCAGAGCACGGTCAAGGAGGTGGATGTGTTGCTGCATGACACGAGGTAACGTCAACGTCAGACTCAGGAACATAGATGGCAAATACACTGCATATGCTTCAAGCAATTGGCCATGTCTAAAAGGTCTAAGGGAACCTGGCCATAGTGGTGTCAAAGAAGACAATGCTCTGGCAGGGACTACAGGGGGTGCCACCACACTCAGTCAAGAGGATTGTATGATTCCAGTCTTTGGGTGAAAATACTAAACTGGGGCAAGGTTAACTTCAACAATATTAGTCAGGAACTGGAGAATGTAGATTGGGGGCAGCTGTTTGTGGGTAAATCCACATCTGACACATAAGAATCTTTTAAAGGTCAGTTGTTAGCGTTCAGGACCAGCATGTTCCTGTGAAAAATGAAGGATAATGATGGCAATATTAGGGAACCTCGGATGACAAGAGAAATTATGAGTACAGTCAAAAAGAAAACAGAAGCACATGTAAGGATTAGAAAACTGAAGACAGACAGAGCACTCAACGAATATAAAGATAAAGGAAAGGACTTAATGAAGGGTCTAGGCCCGAAACGTCAGCCTCTCTGCTCCTATGATGCTGCTTGGCCTGCTGTGTTCATCCAGCCCTGCACCTTGTTGTCTCGGATTCTCCAGCATCTGCAGTTCCTACTATCTCTGACTTAAACAAGGAGTTAGGAGGGCTGATGAGGTCATGAAATGTCTGGCAGACAGGATTAAGGAAAATCCCAAGGTGTTTTGTACGTATATAACGAGCAAGAGGGTAGCTCGGAAAAGGGTTGGTCCATTCAAGGACAAAGTAGGAAATTTATGCAGGTTGACATTCTAAGGCATGTCAATATAAAAAAAGCGGAGGTTTGGGTGGTTTGATAAGCATTAAGGTAGACAAGTCCCCAGGACCTGATGGGATCCATCCTAGAATGCTGAGGGATGTGAGGGTGGAAATTGCTGAGGCCTTGTATGAAATCTCTGTATCCTCTTTAGTCATATGAGAGGTCTCCAAGGACTGGAGAATAGCCATGTTGTTCCTTTGTTTAAGAAGGGCAACAGGGATAATCCGGGAAATTACAGGCCGGTAAGCCTCATGTCAGTGGTCAGGAAATTATTGGAAACTTGAGCAGAAAAATGACAGATGGAATTTAATCCAGACAAATGTGAAGTAATGCATTTTGGAAGGTTTAATGCAGGATGGAAGTACACAGTAAATGGCAGAACCGTTAGAAGCATTAATAGACAGAAAAATCTAGACGTACAGGACCACAGTTCCCTGAAAGTGGCAATGCAAGTGGATAAGGCAGTGAAGAAGGCATATGACATGCTAGCCTTTATCGGTTGGGGCAAAGAGTATTGAAACTGGCAAGTCATGTTACAGTCAGGAACTTTAGTTAGGCCATATTTGGAATATTGTAAACAGTGGTCACCATTCTACCAGAAGGATGTGATAGCTTTGGAGAGGGTACAGAAAAGATTTATCAGGATGTTGCCTGGTTTGGAGGGTATTAGCCATGAGCAGAGATTGGAAAAACTCTGTTTTCAGCTGACCATCGGAGGCTGAGGGGTGACCTGATAGAAGTTTACAAAAGTATGAGAGGCATGGATAAAATGGATACTTGGAATCTTTTTACCGGGGTTGAAATGTCAATTACGAGGGGACATAGGTTTAAGGTAAAGGGGGAAAGTTCAAAGGAGATGTGAAAGGCAGGTTTTTTTTTACATAGAGGGTGGTAAGTGTCAGCAATGTACTGCCAGAGGAGGTGGTAGAAGCAGATAGGATAGCTACGTTTAAGAGGCATCAGGACAGATACACATATAGGCAAGGAATAGAGGGATACAGACCGCGTAGAGGCAAAGTTTTTAGTTTAGTAAAGCATCATGTGATGGCACCGGCTTGGTGGGTCAAAGGGCCTGATCTTATGCTGTACTGTTCTTTGTTTGTTCAGTCCAGCGCTTGGCCACAGTCAATCATGGGCTTGTCCCACCAGAGCCAAGGAATAAGTGTTCCTGCAGTTCTGGGATTGTGTCATGGTCAGTCCTACAGGTCAAGTGCAACCAGCCCAGGAATTACTAGGGTGCTGTATCAGGAAGGTATCATTCCAGAGGCTGGACCAATTTTTATAATGAGACAAAAGGAGGGCCTGAGTATGATGATAAGAAATTGAAAAAGGAGTAAGTTGTGATGCATGAGCAAAAGAGGTGACAACATGTTCTTAGTGAGTGAGTAGGAAAGGCAGAGGGCAGGTAGTATGGCTCTTATTACCAAAATGGGAAACTACAAATGGGCAATAAATGCTGCTTTGTTGTTGTTGCCCATGTTCTTCTTTAATGCAATCAGTGGTTACCAATCAACGTTCAATATCTAAATAGCTACTGAAGAAAGTCAATGATTACAAAAGAAATTTAAAATGGCACCTGAGAAAAATAATCTTGCAGGTCTCAGTGGATACAGCAGGGTGAATGGGACCAATGAAATGGCTGTACAAAGAGCTGGCATAGGCTTGACAGACTGAAGGTCCCCTCTCCATTCTGTAATGATTTATGACTTCTATTACACAGGGCGGCATGGTGGCTCAGTGGTTAGCCCTGTAGCCTCACAGCGCCAGGGACCCAGGTTCGATTCCAGCCTCAGGCGACTGTCTGTGTGGAGTTTGCACATTCTCCCCATGTCTGCATGGGTTTTCTCCAGTGCTCCGGTTTCCTCCCACAGTCCAAAGATGTGCAGGCTAGGTGAATTGGCCATGCTAAGCTGCCTGCAGTGTTCGGGGGTGTGTGGGTTATAGGGGGATGGGTCTGGGTGGGATGCTGCAAGGGTCGGTGCGGACTTGTTGGGCCGAAGGGCCTATTTCCACACTGTAGGGATTCTATGATTACCAATAAACTTATTTTCAAAACTTGGGATCAGCTCTCTGGTTTCAATAATACTACATTCTCAGATCTAAACACTTCAGCCAATAACAATCGAGTACAAAGTGAGTATGAAAAGTTTCCTGTTTATATAGTTACACACCAACAAAATAAACTTTGTGAATTGATTAAAGGGTTAGTTTCCATGCTGCAAGTCCTTACTGGATAGTGGTGACTTTCCATCCTGACATGGTTCAAATTCCTAAAAATGAAAATTAAAAACGTCAAACAACTGAATTTTTTGATTTGGTCAATTTTCTCTTATTCCTATCCTGACAAAGGTGCAGTTGATTGGAAGTTGGGAAACCTTGATATCTCAATCCAGTGGCCATTCATCATATCTGAACCTAGACATTAGGTCTTGGCAGATAATTCTAAGGCAGATAGCATGACCTTCAACAACCACAACCATCTTAATTTGTGCTATGTATGACTCCAACCAGTGAAAAGTTTTCTTTATAACTCCACTGACTCTAATTTTTCTTATTTATTGATGCCACACTTGGTCAATTGTGGCCTTTATGTCAAAGGCAATCACTCTCAATTCCCTTCTAGAGTTCAGTTCCTTTGTCCATGTCTGATTTGTCCACAGTTGTAACAAGGTCAGAAACTGAGTTGTCCTGGACAGTCCAAACTGAGTGCCGGTGAGCAGATTATTGTTAAGCAAATACTGCTTGACAGCACCGTTGGTAATCCCTTCTTCACTTTACTAATGATCAAGCACAGATAGAAGACTGATGGGTCAATAACTAGCTAGGTTGGATTTGTCTTGGATTTTGATGTACAGGACATATCCAAGCAATTTTCGACATTGTCAGGCAGACACAAGTATTGTAGCTGTACTGGAAAAGCTTGGTTGGGGGTTTGGCAAATTCTGGAGTGCCTTCAGTATTACTGTCAGAATGTTGTCAGGGTCCATGGTCTTTACAGTATCCAGAGCCTTCAGACATTTCTTTCTTTCAAGTGAAGTGAATCGAATTGGCTGATGGCTGGCATTCATGACACTATAGACCTCTGCAGGAGACTGAGACAGATCATCAACTCAGCTTGGCAAGCTGTAATTAAAGAGTGCTGCAGGGATCAGGGCTGACGTGTGAACTATTTACAAACTATATTAATAACTTGGATGACAGAGTCCAATTCATGGCTGCTAAATTTGCTGGTAATGAAGATAGTAGGTGGGTAAATTGTAAAGAGGATACAAGATGGCTGTTAAGAGATAGGTTAACTAAGTGGGTAAAAGTTTGACATATGGACTCTACCATGGGAAAATGTGAACTTGTTCACTTTGACAGGAAGAATACAAACGCAGTTTTATTTACATGGTGAAAGACTCCAAAGCTCTGCAGGACACAGAGATCTGGATATCCTGGTGCATGAATCACAAAAGGCTAGAATGCAGGTACAGTGATGATTAGGAAGGGAAACAGAATGCTGTTATTACAGGAATAATGTAATACAAAACTAGGGATCAATTGCTACAATTATACAGAACCTTGGTGAGAATACATCTATAGAACTTTTGTTGTTAGGAAGTTTATTGAGGTTGGTAAGCACTGGGTGATTTAATGGGTGGAATTTAATGAAGAGCAGGATGAGGGCACTAGTGTTCTTGAGGAATTGGAGTTTATGTGGAATGAAACTCAGAAGGTCTACAACGATCAAATTAGAAACGTCAATTCAAGACAAGTGTGACATTTCACGTGTTGTCTATCTGCATCCTCAACTCACCCAAAATAATTATGATTATATGGAATTCATTAGTGTATGGAACCCCATGATTTGAAATTTCTAGCAGCGGGTAACAATTAAGAATGGTCTTGCCAATGTTAATAGCAAAAATGTCTAGTTTACCCACAACTTGATCATACATCAGCCATCAGCCATCAGCCATCACACACGACTGAAATCAAGGGTGATGCAAATATATAAACCACGTAATACTGGCCTTTATATGAAAATTGGCTCCAAGATTATTTCTTAGATGTAACTTAATATTGAGAGTTAGAGGCACAGCTAGAATGACTGCCTAGAGTCAATATTTTTAAATATCTCTGACATTGATTACTTACCTCATTCAATGTTGTCACTTCTTGCCACCTCTAAAATGTAACAGAAATATGAATTAGAATGAACAGGCCGATGTGTGAATTTGTAAAAAGGACTTCACAAATGTAGAACCGTACACTTTACATCTAGATAATTAATGGATCAGCAGCACTGACTGTACGTAAGCCTAGGCAGCTTTTTTTTGTGCAACTAGACCACCTATTGATTAATTTCGTATTATATTTATTGTCGTTAGCCAGCAAGTTCAAGGTTCCATCTTGTACAATTATTGCAAATTTGAAGCCATCTTGATTTATTTGTTTTATAATTATTCACACAGAAGTTTTGTTACAGAATTAGCAAACAGCCGGAAATATATGACTGACCAAGTAATATACCGCAATTAGGTTTTAATTAAAGAAATATTCAAAGTAATCAACTGTTTTTATTAAAGCTGGATTATATTTTAAAAGCTGTAATACTGAAATTTGTAGTTAAAAGTCCTAATTTGCCACATAAGATTCTGCTTATTTGGAAGAACAGAAAGTCAGATAAAATGTGCATGGCTCAGCTTCATTCTAGCTTTGACCATCTTAATGATGAAACCAGACAATGGACAAGGTTCATAGCAAGAAGTACAATGTAAATATCAATGTTTGTTTGAATGGACAATATTTACTGGCAGTGAAGCTCCAATTTAAAGAAAGCAGTAATTCAACTGACCAACTATGAAATTGTACAAACAGGTTGAGATGAGGTCTTGATAATTTAAGGATTTGAATAACATCTTTTCAAGTTCTTTGCTTGCAAAGGCAGAATTTGAAAGAACTGATGTTGATGAAACAATTTCAGGAAGCTAAAGCTTCACATCAGCCTGATCATCTGATTGAAGCTGAAAACACTAATTCATATTTATACCATAACCTATTCTTTTAAAATAGTCATTCTCTTTTAATTTACAATTTGAGAGTCCAACTTTGGCTTATGTGTAAACCTTGTAAGAACCAAACATTCAGTATTAAAAATATCCTATAATTTCTGATAAGCATGGCGGAACAAGATAAAAAGATCAGAGATAGTAGGAACTGCAGATGCTGGAGAATCTGAGATAACAAGGTGTAGAGCTGGATGAACACAGCAGGCCAAGCAGCATCAGAGGAGCAGGAAAGCTGACGTTTCGGGCCTTCAGA
>NC_063369.1:709470-724165 GCF_021869965.1 Rhincodon typus
CTCGTCCCTGCCTCCCTAACCTGTTCTTCCTCCCACCTATCCCCTCCTCCCACCTCAAGCCGCACCTCCATCTCCTACCGACCAACCTCATCCCGCCCCCTTGACCTGTCCGTCCTCCCTGGACTGACCTATCCCCTTCCTAACTCCCTACCTACACTCACCTTTCCTGGCCCCATCCCCGCCTCTTCGACCTGTTTGTTTCCTCTCCACCTATCCTCTCCTCTATCCCTCTTCTATCCGCCTCCCACTCTCTCCCTATTTATTTCAAAACCCCCTTCCCCTCCCCCTTTTCTGATGAAGGGTCTAGGCCCGAAACGTCAGCCTCTCTGCTCCTATGATGCTGCTTGGCCTGCTGTGTTCATCCAGCCCTGCACCTTGTTGACTTGGAAATATATCACTTATCCTTCAGTGTTGCTTGGTCAAAACTCTGGAACTCCCTAACAGCAGTGTAGGTTTATCCACACCATACGTACTGCAGTGGTTCAAGAAGGCAGCTCATCACCACCTTCTCAAGGACAGCTTGGGATGACAAATAAATGCCGGCCCAGCCAGCCATGCCCATATCCCAAAAATGAGTTTTATAAAGAAATCCTCATCCCATTCTGTAATATATGAGACTAGTATCACAAATAACTGAGAAAAATGTCAGGTAGTAAATGAAGAAATATCTGTCTTTTTATATCATGCTGAGATTCAAGCTTGTGTTCATGAATTAGGTAAAATTGAAGACAGGAATGAACCCTTAGAAATAAACAAACAGAGTGCAGGATTCAGGTAAGGCCATTCAGAGCTGTTTAGAAAGCAATTTAAAATATTTTATTTGCTTATAAAGGGAGTTGAAAGGAAATGCAGACCCTGAAATTTATTACGTCAACTTTGTAGAAATTATAGCAGAATAGCAAACACTAATCTGAATGAAAACATGAATCAGATGAGGCCACTTGCTAATGCATCATGTTGTCTTTTTAGCAATAGATTGCACAACTTTTATAAATGACTCTTTCACATGACCCTGAGAACTCCAGGAGCAGGACAAAAAAATCAACTTAATTTCAAGAGTGCATTCACCAAACAGTTACGACCAAAGTTTCGGAATGCAATTGGAATTTCAACAAGAGTGCTTGACCCACGGAATCAGGTTGAAACTAATACTATTGTAGCATGGACTTCTGTTACAGATTCTATTAAGGAATAGCTTAAAGCATCCATTGCCAAGAGAAATGTTACGAATATATGGAAGTGGAGTTGTAGTAGACCATTCAGCAACTCAAGCCTCCTCTGCCATTCAATCATATCATGGCTGATCTGTTCTGGTTTCAATTCCATTCAGGATCTTATACACTTCAATCAAGTCACAGCTCACTCTTCTAAATTCCATGGGAAACAAGCCCAGCCTGTCCAACCTATTCCCATAAGACAACCCACTTACTCCAGGTGTCAATCTAGTAAACTTCCTCTGAACAACCTCCAATACACTAACATCATTCCTTAAATAAGGAGATCAAAACTGCACACAGCATTTGAGACACAGTCTCGCCAATACCTTGTATCACTGAAGCATAACATCCTCAAGTTTATGTTGAATTCCTCTTGTAATAAAAGCTACTTTCCTTTAGCCCTCTTAATTAAGTGCTGTGCTTGACTGCGGCTCATTCGCTATAACACTTAAATCTGTCTCCTGTATTTTGCAGTTATTCATCGCTTGAGTTGTACTTTCTTTTATTCAAACTGCCAAAGTGGACAACTTCACATTTTCCCATGTAATATTCAGTCTGCCAGATTTTTGCCCACTCACTCATCCTATCTGTATCCATCTATAACTTCTTCATGGCTTCTTCGCAACATATTTTTTGATCTATATTGGTGTTGCCTGTGAATTTAGCCACCATGCCTTTGCTCCCTTTATTTAAGTAATTATTGTTGAGGCCCCAGCAAGGATACCAACAGGACTCCACTTGTCACATCCTGCCAATTCGAGAGACCAATTTACGTATACTCTTTGTTTTCTGCCAGCCAGCCATTCTTCAATCGATGCAACAATATTACCCTACACTATCAGCTTGTATTTTCCTCAAAAGGTTTTGATATGGCACTTTATCAAAACCCTTCTGGAAGTCCAACCATTGTATGTCTACATGCTCCCCTTTATTCACAGTGCATCTTACTGCTTCAAAGAACTCCAACAAAATCATTCTACGTGATTTCCCTTTGACAAACCACACAAGCCCTTCTTCAAGATGTTCAAAGTGCACAGCTATAACTTCTTTAATGATTGATTCTAAGAACTTCCATGACAGGTCAAGCTAACCGGCCTACAGTATTTCCAGTTTTCTGCATTTTCCCTTTCTGAATAGAGAAGTTATATATGTTTATTTCCAGCCTGGAGGAATCTTTCTAACGAATTTCAGAAAAATGAACACCAATGCATTTATGACCTCAGTAGTCATCTCTTTTAAGACCATAGGGTGAAGTTCCTTTGGACCCAGAGGCTTGTTAGCCTTCAGCTCCATCAGTTTGCATTATACTGCCTTTCTTGTAATTGTACTTTAGCTATGTTTCTCTCTCCTTTCCATCTCCTGATTTAAAGCTATTATTGCAATGTTTTTGTAGCCTCTCTAATGAAGACAGAAACAAAATATTTGTTCATATCACCCACCATTTTCTTGTTATCTGCTATTAACTCCCCATTCTCACGCTGTAGAGGACCAACATTTACTTTACTTATAATTTCCCTTTTTAAATATCTGTGGAAATTCTTTCTATATGCTTTAACATCCCTAGCTAGATTCCTCTCATCATTAAATTTTTAGTCATTGTCTGCCATTGTATATGTTCTAACCAATCATCTGATCTGCCATACATCTTTGCACAGTTATACATTTTTCCCTTAAGTTTGATGTTTTCCTTAACTTCTTTAGTTAATCACAGGTGGTTGGTCCTCCCTTTAGAATTGTTCTTTATAGTAGTAATATAAATATTCTGAATATTCTGAAATATCCCCTTAAATGCCTGCCACTGCATTCCATGAATCTATCCCCCAGCCTTGTATACCAGTTCACTTCGGCTAGCTCAGTTTCCATGACTACATAGTTGCCCTTACTTAGGTTTAAAATACTAATCTTAGACCCAATTTTCTCCCTTTCAAACTGGATGTAAAATTCAATAATAATATGGTTATTGATGCCTAAGAGTGGCTTTACCTTGAGGTTAATAACTAATCCTGTCACATTACAAAATAATTTAACCTGCTCTTTCGTTGCTTCCAGAAAATGCTGCTCTAAGAAACTATATTAAAAGCATTCCATGAAGTTCTTATCCAGGCTACCACTGCCAATCTGATTTTTCCAGTTTATAGGTAGGTTAAAGTAATCCTTGACTATTACTGTCCCTTTGTCACAAATACCCAGAATTTCTTCTTGTATATTTTATCCCACATTGTAGTTACTCTTAGGGGGCCTGTAGACCATTCTCATTGGTGGCATCTTTCCCATACTATTTCTCATCTCCACCCAAACTCATTCTACATCCTGATGTCCTAAACTGAGATCAT
This sequence comes from Rhincodon typus, assembly GCF_021869965.1. Taxonomy (NCBI): domain Eukaryota; kingdom Metazoa; phylum Chordata; class Chondrichthyes; order Orectolobiformes; family Rhincodontidae; genus Rhincodon; species Rhincodon typus. Next base: position 713,021 of record NC_063369.1, read on the forward strand.
CTTTAACTGTTGCACAAATATCACCCTTGATTAACATTGCTATTTCTCCACCTTGACCCAACTTACTAATTTTTTTTGCACTTCATACATTCCCCACTATTCAGGACATAATTTCTGTCATCCTGTAGCCAAGTCTCTGAAATGGCTGTCAGATCATATTTATTCCCTTAGTGTGCAATCAATTAATTTTAAGGTAAACGTCTCACACCAAGCTTCAGCAAAACAAAAAAAGCTTTACTATTTCAGAGATAGTAAGAACTGCCAATGCTGGAGTCAGAGATAACATAGTGTGGAGCTGCAGGAGCACAGCGGGACAGGCAGCATCAGAGGAGCAGGAAAGTTGATGTTTTAGGTCGGGACCCTTCTTCAGAAATAGGGGAGGGGGGAAGGAGCCTTGACATAAATAGACAGAGGAAGGATGGGGCTGGGGAAGTTAGGTGAGATGGTGATAGGTGAGTGCAGGTAGGCAGTGGTGGGGATTGGTCAGTGAGGTGGGAGGAGCGGATAGGCGGGTGAGAAGATGGACAGGTTGTGTCAGGTCAAGGAGGCGGGGATGAGAGGGAGGGCTGGTCATGGGATGAGGTCGGGGATGGGGAGATTTTGAAACTGGTAAAGTCCACATTGAGACTATTGGGTTGTAGGCTCCCGAGGCGGGATATGAGGTGCTGCTCCTCCAGTTTCCGGGTGGCGTCATTGTGACTTTACTATTTGATGTTTTCTAAAATGGAAGATTGAAGTGAACAACAGGTGAGAAAAGCAATGTCTGATATAATGTTATCTATTTTCAAAGAACAATTTGTTACTGTACAAATGGGGTTCCAATGCAGGTGTGATAGTAGACAGGTCATTCCTACTGAGTTAGGCAGAGAACAACAGAGTATGGTAACTAACACAGGTTTTTTTTTCCTTTATTCATTCACAGGATGAGGGTGTTGCTGGCTAGGCAACATTTATTGCCCATCCCTAATTGCCCAGAGGGCAGTTAAGAGTCAACCATATTGCTATGGGTCTGGAGTCACATGTAGGCCAGACCAGGTAAGGATGGAAGTTTCCTTCCCTAAAGGGCATTAGTGAACCAGATGGGTTTTCCCGACAATCGGCAATGGATTCATGGTCATCATTTGATTGTTAATTCCAGATATTTTATTGAATTCAAATTCCACCATCTGCCATGGCAGGATTCAAACCCAGGTCCCCAGAACACTATCTGGGTCTCTGGATTAACAGTCCACTGATAATACCACTAGGCCATCACCTCCCCTCATCCCTTGAACATTATGCAACAGTGAGCAAACGTTGTGCTCTATTGAAAGGTTGTAGTTGTATTTGTTGGGGAGGTTTTTTCAGTGCAATTAACTGACTACTGTATGTAAATTTGCTATTAAAAGAGGGAGTAACAGAAGTTTATAAATTGGGTGGACTTTCAATTCCCTTGAGCTTCATGGGCAATGGTGAGAAATATGGGAAAATACAGTGGAAGTGAAAAAAATCAGAATCCCACCATCAAGTAAAGAAAATTTTATTTTCCTTGTCAGGTTTAAATGACAAGTTTAGAATCTTGCTAATGAGCAGCAGATATCTCATTTCCATGCATCTGAATCCCTTCAATGCATCTTACAAGGAGTGGAAATACCTACATTTAGGGGAGGTGCCAATCCAGAATCCCAGGTCAATGCTGTAGGGGCATGGGTTCAAATCCCACCATGGCAGATCACGAAATCTGAATTTGATAAAAGTTAGCCTAATGTTGACCATGCAACCGCTGCTGATCGTTGTAAAAAGCCATCTGGTTGACACTTAAGTGCCCTCTACAAAATAAGGGATTAAAGGTGACCTAGCCTGTGTCACCCATATCCCATGAACGAATTTTAAAAATGGTTTAACAGTACTAATTTGCTGCTGCAAGATTCTGTATTTTTTGGAAGAGTACCAAGTCAAATAAAACATGTTGGGTGCGCACAATATGTCTGCATGACACTTACGTTTTCTTCACTTTCTTTACATTCTTTCTTGGAAGAAGGAACCAGGTCAATATCAATAATACAATAAAACTCACGATAACAGCTAAAATAACTGTAAAGAAAAAGAGAGAAAGGAATCACGACAAAGAACTTAAAAACTAGAATTGGGTAAACTCTGAATCTGATTGTTGCAGAGTAGACATGTTAGTAAACAATGGAATAATAAAAATACTCCTAATAACGGAATAGTTGATTCACTAATTTAAGCTCTATGAGTGCAAAACTTCATTGTGTAATAAGACTTCTTATCCTGACAGTATAATAGATTCCTAAATGCAGCCACTGGAATAAAAAAGCTGGTTTTGATTATTTAATCGTGGATAAATGGTGTGTCTTAAGTGAAAGAGTTGGGTCTGGGAACACTAAAACTGGTGAACTATACCTGGAGATATAAATGTGACAGATGCTACCCAAACCATGATGACAAAGGAGGAAATTCAGTCATTAAAGACTTTCAAAATTGGTAAGGAGGAAGTACTAGATAAGGCTATCTGTACTTAAAATTGACAAGGAACCTTGATCTGATAAGATGCATCCAAGGCAATTGAAGGAAGTGACAGTGGAAATTTCAGGGGCACTATCCTAGATTCAGGGATGGTGCCAGAAGACTGGGAATTTCAAACGTTATGCTTTTGTTCAGAAAATGTGTAAGGTAAAATCAGCAATTACGAACCAGGTAATTTAACTGCAGTGATGGGACATTATGCTTTTGTTCAGAAAATGTGTAAGATCAGCAATTACGAACTAGGTAATTTAACTACAGGGATGGGAAGTTGAGAAACGGTAATTTGAAATAGAATTAATAGTTACGTACAAATGAAGATTAATTAAGGGGAGCTAGCATGGATTTCTTGAGGGAAAACAATATTAACTAACTTGCTGAGTGTTGTGGAGACGTAACAGAGAGAGTTGATGAGGGTAGCACTGTTGATGTAGTGTACATGGGCTGTCAAAGGGCATTTGATACACTGCACATAACAGTTTTGTGAGAAAGGTCCAAGCTTTTGGAATAAAAGGGACAGTTGCAACTTAATAGTCAATTGATATTTTTCAGGCTGGATGAAAGTTTTTAGTGGAGTTTTCCAAAGGTTGCTATTGGGACTGGAATTGTTGGTTCGTTCGCCGAGCTGACTGGTTTTCATGCAAGTGTTTCATCTCTAGGTGTAGAGATGTCATGGTGACATCTTCTAGGTGACATCATCAGTGCTGTGTAGCCTCTGTTGAAGCGCTGTTGTTCTGTCCTGCTCTGAATTTATATGGTCCGGTCTGTCATGGTGGGCAGTCTTGTTTCCGGTTTTGTAACCGTAGTGATATGTAGATGGGGTCTATTTCAACATGTTTGTTAATTGCATCGGTGTTCAAAAACCAGGCCTCCAGGATTCTCATGCTTGCCTTTGTCTCGCATGTCCTAATACTGTAACTTTGTCCCAGTCAAATTCATGTCCTTCTGTGTTGGAGTATATTGAAATGAGGGAGAATCGGTCGTGTCGTTTTGCTATGAGTTGGTGTTCATGTATCCTGGTGGCGAATTTCCTGCCTGTCTGTCCTATGTAGTGTTTTTCGCAGTAGCTGCATGATATTCTATATATCACATTTGTCCTGCTTATTGTGGGTATAGGGTCTTTCGTCTTTGAGAGTAACTGGCGAAGTGTGGCTGTTGGCTTGTGTGCTATCCTTATCCCAAGAGATCACAGGAGTCTTGTAGTCAGTTCTGATATGTTTCTCAGTTCTGATGGGTTTCTAACATAGGGTGGGGTGGCCAGTGACCTCTTGGAATAAGGATAGCACACAAACCAACACCACACTTCGCCAATTACTCTCAAACACGAAAGATGCCATACCCACAATGAATCGGACAAATATAATATTTGAAATACCATGCAACAACTGTGAGAAACACTACATGGGACAGACAGGCAGGAAACTCACCACTAGGATACATGAACACCAACTCACAGCAAAACGGCACGAGGAACTCTCCCTCATTTCAATACACTCCAACACAGAAGGACATCAATTTGACTTGGACAAAGTTACAGTACTAGGACAAGCGAGGCAACAACAATAAGATAATTCCTGGAGGCCTGGTTTTCAACCACCAATACAATTAACAAACATGTTGAAATAAACCCCATCTACATACCACTGTGGTACAAAACCGAAACAAGACTGCCCAACATGACAAACCGGACCGTATAAATTCAGAGCGGGTCAGTACAACAGCGCTTCAATGGATGCTACACAGCACTGATGATGTCACCTGGAAAGGAGATAAAACATTTGCATGAAAACCAGTCAGCTCGGCGAACCAACCAACAACTCCAACTGCAACCCGAGCTACAGATCTTTGTTAAAACATTGCTATTGGGACCCTTGCTTTTCCTGATATATATTAATGATCCAGATCTTGATGTCCAGGGGACAATAAAAACCCAAAAGCATTATAAACTGCGGGGAGGATAAATTAAAACTTCAAAAGGACATTGACATGTTGGTGAAGAGAGAAGATAGGTGGCAGATAGAAAAATCATATTGAAACAGTATGAAACAAAAGACAGCACTCTAAAGGGTGCTCAGGGGAAGGCAACCCTAGTTGTCTGTGTGCATAAATCATTAAACGTGGCAGGAAAGGTGAAGAGAGCAGTCAGTAAGTGTAGAGTACGATATGCTTTAGTAGTAGAGGCCAACAGTACAAAATGAGGGAGTTTCCGATGAACTTATAGAGGGCACTTGTTAGGTCTCAGCTGGAGTATTGTGTACAGTTCTGGGTGTCAAAGGTAAGGCAGGAACTGAACACATTGGAGAGGTTGCAGAATGAGTTTGCAAGAATGGTTTCAGGAATGAGAAAATTCAGATACAAAGATAGATGAGAGAAGTTAGGACTGCTTTCCTTCAAGAGGAAAAGGCAAAGAGGAGATTTGATTGGAATTTTCAAAATCATGAGTTATCTGGACAAAGTAGATAGGGCAAAACTGTTCCCAACTGTAAAATAATCAATAATGACAGGACACATTTAAAGTAATAAAGAACAAATGAGATGTAAGAAAAACTGATTTTAGGTTTGGAATGCACTACCTGGCAGTATGCAACAGGTTCAACTGAGGTATTTAAGAAGCCTTTAGATAATTATTTGAATAGAAACAATCTGTAGGACTGTGGGAAAAAGACTACAAATCAGTATTAAGTCTATATGTTGACATGGATTCCTTCTGCAGCACAACAATTCTGTTATGACAACGGATTCTGCATAACTAAACCTTAAATATATAATGCTGTGTGTGAAAAGAGAATGTTATAGGAACTTACAATGAAGCTCCATTCCCATCAACAGCATTAACCCTACTGCCAATAGAATGTTCTCTTTTTAAAGGAGACAAATTCATAAGCTTTGAACAGTCTCCAGTTTCATTGCATTGTTGAAGAAAAATGGAGCAATAGTACATGGGAGGCTGTAGATCTCCACTTTAATGCTATTCATCAGAAGTCCATGATCAAAGATCCATTGCATGCTAAAATTGCAAAGCACCAGTTCCTAAAACTTAACCACTTAACCCCTTAACCAATTTCTTGTAGTTACTACAAATTAAAGGTGAGCTTTGGATAATGAGTGTATGAGGGTGGTGTGGTGTGAATTTACAAGATTTAATTTAATTCCCACCAAGTGGAGACTGAATTACATCTGAGAGCCCAGCCACGTTTGGAGTACTGTATACAATTTTGGTCGCCCTGCTCTAGGAAGGACGTTATTAAGCTGGAAAGAATGCCAAAAAGATTTACATGGATGTTACCGAGACTGGAGGGTTTCAGTTTTAAGGAGAGGTTGCATAGGCTGGGACTTTTTTTCCCTGGGGCATAGGAGGCTGAGGGATGACCTTATAGCAGTTTATAAAATCGTAACGAGCATAGATAAGGTGAATTGCCAAGGTCTTTTCCTCAAAGTATGAGACTCCAAAACCAGACAGCAGAGGTTTAAGGTATGAGGGGAAAGATTTAAAAGGGACCTGAAGGGCAACTGTTTCACGCTGAGGGTGATATGTATATGGAACCAGCTGCCAGAGGAAGTGGTAGAGACGGGTACAATTACAACATTTAAAAGACATTTGGACAGGTACATGGATAGGAAATGTTTAGGGTGATATGGGCCAAATGCAGGCAAATGGGTCTAGTTCAGTTTAGGAAACCTGGTCAGCATGGACAAGTTGGGCCAAAGGGCCTGTTTCCGTGCTTTATGACTCTATGTCTCTAGGCCATTCAGAACAGAAAATCTCACAGCAATCTCCAGTTTAGCAGAGTTTGTTGATCTCACCAGAACGGTGATGGGAGAACTCAAGCACAACTGTCTGTAAAATCCATTGAATTAGAAGGCTAAATACCAACAACAGTCCAGCACTTCCCAAAGATTACTGCATATGGAACCCAGATGAATCATTGTCAGAAGCATTCTGCATGTTGAGTCTATGTGCCTCTAAGTCGAGTAACCGATCAGTCCCATCTCCTTGCTGCAATCCTGTGATATGTGAATTTATTTAGAAGGACCCATCCAATTTCATTTTGAACTTGTTCATAACTCTACTTAACAAACCTGATAGGTAGTGAGTTGTTGCCAAAATTTGTTGGCTAAGGAAGTTCTTCATCACATTCGCCTTGCATCTCTCGTCCAATACCCGAAATCTATATCTATAGTCTTTTTACCAGTCTTTTCTTTGGTTACCTTATCTAAACCTGTAATAATCTTGTACAGTTTCATCAAACCTCTCTTCAATGTCCTTTGCTACAAAAACAAACACTGACCGGTTTGAGGCTCTCCTTCCTCAGGTAAAATCCAGCAGCAATGAGAGAGATACTTACCGGTTATTAAGGACCTCAATTTGCCCCTGGGTGGGCAGGCAAACCTCCCGACGTCTTACCCCAGCTGCTGGGAAGATTGAGCAGGGGTAGTTGTGCAGGCATCAGAAAAGATGCCTTTGGCATTGCGTTCAATTTTACATCATAGAGATATACAGCACAGAAACAGACCCTTCGGTCCAACTCATCCATGCTGACGAAATATCCTGGATACATCTAGTCCCATTTGCCAGCATTTAGCCCATATCCCTCTAAACCCTTCCTATTCATATATCCACCCAGATGTCTTTTACATGTTGTAATTGTGCCAGTCTCCACCACTTCCTCTGGCAGTTCATTCCATCCACTCACCCCTTAGGTCCCTTTTAAATCTTTCCCCTTTCACCTTAAATCTATGCCCTCTAGTTTTGGACTTCCCCAGCCCAGGGAAAAGATCTTGTCTATTTACCTCATCCATGCCCCTCATGATTTTATAAACCTCTATAAGGTCACCGTTATACCTCAGCCTCCGACGCTCCAGGGAAAACAGCCCCAGCCTATTCAGCCTCTCCCTATAGCTCAAACCCTCCAGCTCTGGCAACATCCTTGTAAATCTTTTCTGACCCCTTTCAAGTTTCACAACATCCTTCATATAGCAGGGAGACCGGAATTGCACACAGTATTCCAAAAGTGGGCTCATCAATGTTCTGTACAGCTGTAACATGTCCTCCCAACTCCTGCATTCAATGCACTGGCCAATAAAGGCAAGCAAACTAAATGCCTTCTTTACTATCTATCTACCTGCGACTCCACTTTCAAGGAACTAAGAACCTGCATTCCAAGGTCTCTTTGTTCAGTAACACTCCCCAGGACCTTACCATTAATTGTATAAGTCCTGCCCTGACCTGCCTTTCCAAAACGCAGTATCTCATATTTATCCAAATGAAACTCCATCTGCCACTCCTCGGTCCATTGGCTCATCTGATCAAGATCCTGTTGTAGTCTGAGGTAATCTTTTTCGCTGTCCACTATACCTCCAATTTTGGCGTCATCTGCAAACTTACTGTCCATACCTCCTATGTTCACATTCAAATCACTTACATAATTGATGAAAAGCAATGGATCCAGCACCGATCCTTATGGTACACCGCTGGTCACAGGCCTGCACTCTGAAAAGCAACCCACCACCATCACCCTCCGTCTTCTACCTTTGAGCCAGTTCTGTATCCAAACAGCTAGTTCTCCCTGTTTTCCATGTGATCTAACCTTGCTAGCCAGTCTACCATGAGGAACCTTGTCGAACACCTTGCTGAAGTCCATTTGGATTATGACCCCCACTCACCACATATTAATCCCACCTCCCTCTAGCCTGACCTCACACCTGCCATTTTCAGGCTGTGAGACACAGCTCATGGTATAGTACTAAGCCATACAGCCCAAAAAGTTTACATTCTATTTTGGTGCTGAGTTAGATGATCTCAAATGTGGCAGCAACTGTAGAACAATGAATGGCATTAACAGCATACTACAGGAACGTCAGTACATTGGTTGAGGATAATGATAGAACAGGAGCCATTTGCTTTCTGATCCTCTTTCAGTCTTCAGCATTTTCTGTGTTTACAGTTAATTTTTCTTTCTATTTATAACACAAATACTTTTTACCTAGAGTCATAGATATTCCAAAGCAGGAGAGAACTGGGCCATTGTACACACGGGGGTCTGAATCTTTCAACTAGGGCAGTCATCTGTAATTCCATTTCTCTGTCCTTCTATATTGTTTCCATATTCCTTCTTTACATCTATCTACCAAATTTATTAATCTGTCTGGGTTTCTGATAATAATTTAATGTTCTCACAATGCTTTGTGCAATAGAAAATTTTACCTTTATCCTGCTAATCTCATAACTGTGTCTCTGAGTCTTACTTAAATTTATAACCTCTTGTCCCAGGCATCATTCTATTGAGTCTTTATTTATCCTTTGCTTGGCTCTGATATCTTTCCTACTGTAGAATTGTCAGAACCGCTATGGGCCAAATGTAGCTGAATCAATCTTTGATACAAATTCTTGCATATAATGCTCAGATTTCCACTTGCCTTTTCAACTGTGTCCATCAATTTCTCAAGTTCATCAAGAATGTTAGTCTGGATTTTCCGATGAAGTACAAGGTCAGCAGGATAGTCAGAATATCCTCCATCAAGAACCTTATTACCTGTAGAGTTTTGTGCACATGAGGGGTCAGTGAGTAGCTCAGTTTCTACTGGGGAGTTGTGCCAGGATGTGCGTTGAAATTTGCAGTGGTAGACATTGAAGGTTGACTGTAGTGGGAGGAAGAAACAGCCACTGAATTGCCTTCAGAAAGGTTTTATATTTACTTGTTGATACTCTGTTCCCTTATTATTGGAATCCCTGGGTCATTCAACAATGGGCAGACAATGACCATTGGAAATCAAACTTAGGATCTTTCAGCAGTTAGATGGCTAGTTATTTGTTAAATTAATTTAGTAAACATTAGTGGAGCTGTCTGGGGTTTTCATAGTCACCAACTACATCATTACTCACTGATAACGATCATTCTGAAGCGTTTTTGCCCAACTATCCAATAACTATTATGCTCAATAGTAGGCCCATGTTCATGTTCATATCTATGCTTATGTCTATGTTCATGTTCGTGTTGATGTTCACGTTCGCGTTCACGTTCACGTTCATGTTCAAGGTTGTGGTGCTTACTAGCCTGCCTCAACTTTTCATCTTCTAAGTCTGGGAACAAGCAAAATGTTAGTATGAACATAAATTAAACAATGAACAACATACTACAACAGCATCAAGGTACGTAATTATAAAAGACAGATAAGAAACAAATAATCTAAAGGTAGTTGAAATTTGAAACAGTAAATACTGAAATCACTCAGCAAGTCAGGCAGCATCTAGTCAAAGACAGATTGACATAAACTTCAATACAACCTTCACTGTTCATTCCATAGATGTTTTGTGACTTGTCCTGTGTTTCCAGCATTTAATTTTTTTTTTACTTCTATGTACAAATATGCGTGCACATATTTTGGTGTTTATATCTTATTTACATTTAAAACTGGTACTTCTGACTTATGTGAAAGGTCAGTAACTGGAACAACAGAAATTCATATAATTTGAATTCTGGGAATATTTTTATGGCATATAATACTTCAAATAAGTCACTTATCTTGTATATAAGGAATGTCCTGTTCCATGACATATCTGATTGTTTTGTGAGCTATTTGCACAGAGTTTTAGTAACTTGACTGGATCAAATAAGGCACACGCAGAAACAATAAACAATTAACCAATAAGACACAAACAGAAATTGCTGGAAAATCTCAGCAGGTCTGTCAACATCTGTGACAAGAAAGTAGAGTTAACATCTTGGGTCCAGTGAACCCTCTTCAGAACTGTCAGAGAGAGGAACAAAACTTCTTCAAGGTGGGCATACCTGGAAGACGGGTGTAAGTGAGTTAAACACAGAAAGCTTTTTCTCCACAGATGCTGTCAGACTTGCTGAGATTTTCCAACAATTTTTGTGTGTTCCTAATATCCAACATCTGTAGTTTGTTTTTTTTGCTCAGTAATTAAACAGATGGATTGTGCTTATTTGTAATTCTTTATCTCAAAGTAATTTATTTCCTTTCCATTCAATTTTCTCCTCTCCTGAAGGCACTGACTACTCCTGGAATATTATTCCTTAGACACTTGTAGCTTTCCTGAGCCTTGTACAAATGACCATTCTTTAATAAAGGTTAGACAATGATTGTTGGCAGAATACTTGATCATTGAGTACCACATCCAAATGTAGCACTAAGGCAAAGGAACATCCCTACTGCTGAGAGCTGAGATTCATCAATGCGGTGCAGATATTGAGCATGGGAACATCTGTTCTACATTAATAATTACCATATTGGGCAATGCATTTAGCCACTGTGCGTTTGGTAGACTCAAAACCCCTTTACATCTGCCTGACACTCTCTCAACCCTCCAACCACTCCCATCAACAAATAATGATTCCAGCAATTCTTCCCTTCCCTCTGGTAAATACCTCACCCTGCTTTTGATTCACAGGATCTCTGACAAATGATTCAACAAACAAATAAATACTCCACCATAATCAACTGTAACATCCAAAGTTCATACCAAACAGATCTATTTTACAATACTCTGTACAAAAAAGCCTACCAGAACAAAACTAAAGTGCATAATTTGTTTCAACAAGACGTAGAGCTGGATGAACACAGCAGGCCAAGCAGCATCATAGGAGCAGGAAGGCTGAC
>NC_063369.1:744165-769659 GCF_021869965.1 Rhincodon typus
GATTTCTGAAGAAGGGTCTAGGCCCGAAACGTCAGCTTTCCTGCTCCTCTGATGCTGCTTGGCCTGCTGGGTTCGTCCAGCTCTACACCTTGTTATCTCAGATTCTCCAGCATCTGCAGTTCTTACTATCTCTGAAACTATGACAAATTCCTGGATTTCTATCTGTGCTAAGCAATATAACAGGACTGAGAGCCTGGTTTGGCTGAGGAGCAAGGCAAAACAAGGCAGGATGCTGTGAGCATCCAGGCAGGCTCAAAGTGAGTGAACACTAACTGCGTGCATGTTCTTGAGCACAAAGTATCTTTGCTATAGCATTACAGTGATAGCTGCCATTGAGTCTGTGGTGCAGCACTGAAGTGCAGGAGCATGCTGTAAGTACACAGTAAATATTACCAATGTTCATAGACATGGAGTGTGAGGCCAGTACCTATGTAAGGTGCCCTGTGTTGTTGTTGCCTAGTGTCCAACACAGAGCTCCTTTGGAGCAAGCAGGGAGGTGAAGTCACCAAGTACCCGCTCCGAATTCCATGTTGAGCATTCTGTGTTCATTTTGCTCGCAGCAGGTGGTATGATATTAATGAGGCAAAATCTGCACATTAAGGTCATTGACAAGCAATAATCCCCCTTAACAGGCAACCGGCTGCTGTCCAGAGAGACTCTTGCCTCGACACCCTGAACTTCGTTAAAAGATGCAGCAAGTTGTTCCCAATGTTGAAATAAGCTCAATGAACTTCTTGCTCTGACCTACATTGTTCAAGCCTCTATAACATTCCACCCAATGTTCCCATACTGGATGTTGGTGGTCCAGCAAAACAAGTTTTTTTGCATGGTTAGGAACCTACAATCTACAATTGTAGCTGGGCTCAGAATGTGAAAAAAAGGTCAGGAATCCTGCAAGTGACCACTATTCAGTATGCAAAAATGCATATACATGGTTAATAAACTGAACTGAGAAGAGAATCAGACTAACCTGTGATATGCTCTATGATGACTCATTAGGTTCACAAATAATTATAAGCACCAACATGAGATATTTTAAGGCCCCCAACATCTATGGAACAGCATCCCAGTAAAGGGTCAGCACCTTCAGGTGAAAAATGTACATTAAAATCTTGTTATCAGTAACATTATATGTCTTTAGGACCATTTTTCCCATTCAGTAATAAAGCCAATCATTTATTTTCTAATTTTTTTCAAAAATCCATACTTAATGTTATTTCTTATTCTATCTTAGGAGTACACCAGGAGCCATTCCTCAATAAAGCTACAATCAGGAGTTGGAGAAAGGCGATTTATTCGCTGCTCCTTTCTGCTTCCTAGCGAAGAATCCCTACGCATCAAATGCCTTGAATTACTCAGGTCAGCACAACCAAATCCAGACTTATTATCAATCTTTAATGTTACAGTATTTCATTTTTTTTAAATTACAGGATGTTGCTTTTCAAACCTTGATATATATGTGGAGTGACTCCAAATGAAGATTCAGGAATTATAACCTCTCTGGGTCCGTCTCTGATAACTTCCTCTTCGCTATGATTGACAGGATCTAAAATTATATATTTTAGGATTATCATCAGAATTTTGTGCACTTTACATAATTTTTCTTCCCTATTTAACTCTTTTATCTAGAAGCTCAAGTAGCTTCCAATTATTGAGACATTGGGTATTAAGGTCTTTCGCACAGGTACGTGTTAAGTCTTATCCCTCTATGCCCCATCTCAATGAATTCCAGGCACAATATGACGTTAAACTCTTCTCCATTGCCTCCTTGCCTGTTTATTTGGCAGGAATCTTCTCCAGGCCACCCACACACCGTGACCCATTTCCAACGCTGTCCCTTTGCCTGGACCCATTCCTCTGGCCTTTCACCTGCATTCAACCTGTTCATCAAAAACTGTCAATGTGACACTAGTCCCCTCAATTTCTCCACCTGCCCCCACACACCCATTTGAACCCAACTCCCTCTGAACTGACTGCACTCTGCGCTCTCAGATCCAATCCTGACTTTGTCATCAAGCCTGCCAACAAGGGTGGTGTTGTTGTCGTCTGGTATAGTGATCCCTATATTGTGAGGCTCAGCGCCAGTTCAGAGACACCCCATCCCATCTCTTCTGGACCACAACCCCATCCAGCATCAGGCCATTGGGTTCACAACTACTGCCAATCTCCTGTCGTCTGAGGATCTTCAGCCCCTGACAGCTTCCCAGCTCATTATCGCCTAACCCCACGCAGCCTGCTTCTACCTTCTCCCCAAAATCCACACACAGAATTGTCCAAGCAGATCCATTGTTCCTGACCCATAGAACATATTTCTTCCTACCTCGACTCCATTTTTTTAATCCCCTTGACCGGTCCCTTCCCACTTACATTTGCAATCCTTCTGACACTTTATATCAGTTTCAAAATTTCCAGTTCATGGGTCTCATCCTCCTTCTTTTCAGCATGGCCATGGAATCCTATTCAAGTCCATCCCCCATCAGGATGGTCTCAGGGCTCTTCACTTCTTCCTGGAAAAAAAGGTCTGAACCGTTCCTATCCACCACCACCTCCTCCACCTGACCAAGCTCGTCCTCACTTTCAGCAAGTTCTCCTTTAAACTCCTCTGACTTTCTTCAAACAAAGGTGTGGCCATGGTTACCCACATGAGCCTCAGATATGCACATCTTTGTCGGGTAAGTGAAATGTTCCTTGTGCCAATCTTATTTGGATCCCTCTATGCAACTCTTTCTCCGGTGCAATGATATCATTGGTGCTGCTTTGATCTCTCATTTGGAATTGGAAATATTTATCAATTTCACTTCCAATTTCCACCCTGCCCTCACCTTCACCTGGCCCATATCCGACTCCTCCCTTCCTCGACATCGGTTTCCATTTCTAGGGATAGACTTGCCACCAATATCCACTACAAACCCAGCAACTTCCAGTTACCTTGACTATACATATGAACATAAGAAAATAAGAACTAGGAGCAAGAGTAGGCCATCTGGCCCCTTGAGCCTGCCCCGCCATTTAATAAGATCATGACTTTTTGAGACTCAGCTCCACTTACCCGCCCACTCACCATAATCCTTAATTCCTTTACTGTTCAAAAATTTATCTAGCCTTGCCTTAAAAACATTCAGTGAGGTAGCTTCAACCGCTTCACTGGGCAGGGATTCCACAGATTCACAACCCCTTGGGTGACGAAGTTCCTCCTGACCTCAGTCCTACATCTGCTTCCCTTTATTTTGAGGCGATGCCCTCTAGTCCTAGTTTCACCTGCTAGCGGAAACAACCTTCCTGCCTCCACTTTATCTATTCCCTTCATAATTTTATTTGTTTCTATAAGATCTCCCCTCATTCTTCTAAATTCCAATGAGTATAATCCCAGTCTACTCAGTCTCTCCTCATAATCCAACCCTCTCAACTCACAGAAAATCCAACGCATTCTCCCAGTTTCTCCATCTGCGTTGCATCTGTTCTGATGATGCCACCTTTCGCAGGGGGGGCCTCAGAAATGTCCACCTTTTGCCTCAACCGTGTTTGACCCATCTCCCTCACTTCTGCCCTCATTCCTTTTACCCTTCACAACAATGATAGGGTCCCTCTGGCCTTCACTTAACACCCCATCAGCCTCTGCATCCAAAGGATTGTAAGTGCCATTTCTGTCACCACCAACAGAATGCCACAACCAGACACATATTCTCCTCCCCTCCATTATCAGCATTTTGCAGAGACTGTTCTCTCCAGGAGACTCTGGTCCACTTCTCCTCCACTCTCAACATCTCCTAACACTTCCGCAGCAACTTCCAATGCAATTGCAGAAAGTGTAATACCCGTTTCCTTACTTTATCCCTCCAAACCATCCAAGGCCCTAGATATACCTTCCAGGGGAAGCAGCAATTTACCTGTTCTTCATTCAATCTAGTCTACTGCATTCGCTCCTTGCCACGTGGTGTCCTTGGTGTTGGGGAGATAAAATGCAGGCTGATGACCGCTTTGCAGAACGCCTACATTCGGACTGCAAAAATGACCCAGTTGCCTGCCATTTCAACACTTCGTGTTCCCATGCCAACATTTCTGTCACAGGCTTGCCGAGTGTTCGAGTGAGCCTCAATACAGGCCCAAAGAACATCTCATTTCCTGCTTGGGGACCCTGCAACCTCTTGAATCCAACATTGAATTCAACAACTTTACAGCTTGATTCTATCCTTCCATTCTTTTTACCCATTTGTCTCCAGCTATCTGCTCACCTCTCCCCTTCCCCCTGCACTCACCCTAAAAAAAACTTTGGCTTCAACATAAATACCACATTCTCCTAACAGTTAAATACTAACAGTTCTGATGAGGAGTCATTAGACTCAAAACACTAACTCTGTTTTCCTGCCACAGATGCTGCCAGACCTGCTGAGATTCTCCAGCAATTTCTGTTTCAAATTTCCAGCACCTGCAGCCTATTTTATTTTCCAATGTGTTAGGTCATATCTGCACAACTGCTGCTTCCATGCCTTTCGCAGTGAATTACAATAGGATTGTCACATCTGTTTTGCTACTTAATCAAAATTTAGTCATAATAGTCGCAATTTACCAAGTAAGAAATTAGGCTCCTAATTCCTGTAAGACAAAACCTGTTCAATAATCTAAACCTACAGGCAATTTATAGTTATAATTTGTGAAAAATAAATGTTTTTGATATAGGGTTTGCCTATTGGCATGGACACAAGATTGGCTGGCTAACAGGAAGCAGATAGTAGGTGGAAGATGTGTTTGGGAAGGGTGTTGCACCACGAAGATCAGTGCTGTGCATCAACTGTTTACAATTTGTATCAGTGACAGATGAAGGGATAAAAAGTATGGCTGTCAAACTTGCTGACAACACAAAGACAGGTAGAAAGTGAATTGTGAAAAGGACATAGATTATTAAAAGAAGTTGATAGGTTAAGTAAGTGGACAAAGATAAAGCAAATGGAGTATAATGTGGGAAAATGTGAAGTTGTCCACTTTAGCATGAAGAATAAAAAGAAACATTACCTAAATGGTGACAAATTGCAGAGCTTAGAGACGCAGAGGGATCTTGGTGTCCTTGTTTATGAATCACAATAGACTAGTTTGTAAGTACAGCATATAATTAGGTAAGCTAATAGATTTATCATTCTTTGCAAGAGGGATTGAATGCAAAAACAAGGAGGTTAAACAGGGCACTGGTGAGAACTCATCTGGAGTACTGCGCACAGTATTTGTCACTTTATTTAAGGAAGGATATCAATGCACTGTAAGCAGTTCAGAAAAAAATCTGTTCATTATTTCACTGTTTGTGGGAATTTACAGTGGACAATTTGGCTATTATGTCCTACATCACAAGTGAATACACTTTTGAAAGTACTTCATTGGTTATAAAATTTTCTGAAGTTGTGAAACGTGGTATACAAATGCACATCCTTTTCATCTAACTAAGATGACTGCTCGAATGAAGGGTAAGGCATTTGGAATAGAACCATTGAACTAATGCCTCATCTGGAACCATGGGGGTAATAGTTAAATGGGGAACTTTAAAATATGTATTAGCAAAGTTCCAATATTGGGTATTTCAGACAGCATATGCTGTAATTGGTTAACATCTTGGCACAAACACTAGGTATCACGGAATGCCTAGCATTAAGGCTGCAGTTCAATCACCAAAATAGTCAAATTGTTTGGCTGGGGTTACCATGAAGGACTCTCTTTCTCAACCTCTACCCTCGCCTGAGGCATGGTTTCACTCTCAGGTTAAACCACCACCAGTCATCTCTTTCTAATGACAGCGAACCCTAAGATCTGGTAGGACTATTGCAACATAATTTAGTAGAGGAAAAATTGTATGTAAACTGTCTTGACAGTAGGCGTGGGCTCAATAGGAAATTTAAGACATCTGGCAAGGTATACTGAAAAATAACTCAGCAATCCAGAACATAGAACATAACAGCGCAGTACAGGCCCTTCGGCCCTCGATGTTGCGCCGACCTGTGAAACCAATCTGAAGCCCATCTAACCTAAACTATTCCATTATCATCCATATGTTTATCCAATGACCATTTAAATGCCCTTAAAGTGGGCGAGTCTACTATTTTTGCAGGCAGGGCATTCCACGCCCTTACTACTCTCTGAGTAAAGAACCTACCTCTGACATCTGTCCTATATCTATCACCCCTCAATTTAAAGCTATGTCCCCTCGTGCTAGCCATCACCATCCGAGGAAAAAGGCTCCCACTGTCCACCCTATCTAATCCTCTGATCATCTTGTATGTCTCTATCAAGTCACCTCTTAACCTTCTTCTCTCTAACAAAAACAGCCTCAAGACCCTCAGCCTTTCCTCATAAGACCTTCCCTCCATACCAGGCAACATCCTGGTAAATCTCCTCTGCACCCTTTCCAATGCTTCCACATCCTTCCTATAATGTGGTGACCAGAACTGTACGCAATACTCCAAGTGCGGCCGCACCAGAGTTTTGTACAGCTGCAACATGACCTCATGGCTCCGAAACTCAATCCCTCTACCAATAAAACCTAACATACTGTACGCCTTCTTAACAACGCTATCAACCTGGGTGGCAACTTTCAGTGATCTATGCAAATGGACACCGAGATCTTTCTGCTCATCCACACTACCAAGAATCTTACCATTAGCCCAGTACTCTGTATTCCTGTTACTCCTTCCAAAGTGAATCACCTCACACTTTTCCGCATTAAACTCCATTTGCCACCTCTCAGCCCAGCTCTGCAGCTTATCTATGTCCCTCTGTAACCTGCAACATCCTTCTGCACTATCCACAACTCCACCGACTTTGGTGTCATCCGCAAATTTACTAACCCATCCTTCTACGCCCTCATCCAGGTCATTTATAAAAATGACAAACAGCAGTGGCCCCAAAACAGATCCTTGAGGTACACCACTAGTAACTGAACTCCAGGATGAACATTTCCCATCAACCACCACCCTCTGTCTTCTTACAGCTAGCCAATTTCTGATCCAAACCGCTAAATCACCCTCAATCCCATGCCTCCGTATTTTCTGCAATAGCCTACCATGGGGAACCTTATCAAACGCTTTACTGAAATCCAAATACACCACATCAACCACTTTACCCTCATCCACCTGTTTGGTCACCTTCTCGAAGAACTCAATAAGGTTTGTGAGGCACGACCTACCCTTCACAAAACCGTGTTGACTATCCCTGATCAAATTATTCCTTTCTAGATGATTACAAATCCTATCTCTTATAATCCTTTCCAACACTTTACCCACAACCGAAGTTAGCATGAATAGCTTTACATCATGTGAATCTAATGTGTGATATTAAGTTGTTAAAATTTAGAACGTTTAAATTCTGCTTAGCAAAGTGAAGTAAGTAAGTTTTAGAGTAGAATTTCTGAAAGAACTATGGCTAGCTTTGAGCTAACAGGTTTACATTTCAGCTGTTATCATTCTGAAAATGTATGATGTTTGCTTTGGGGTCAAGTCCCACCCACTCCAGTGGTGTGTAATAACATCTCTCAACAGGTTGATTAGAAAAATAGGTTAAATAAAAAAGCATCACCACTGATAACAACTCACTCAGAGATAGTAAGGACTGCAGATGCTGGAGTTAGAGATAACACAGTGTGGAGCTGGAGGAACACAGCAGGCCAGGCAGCATGACAGGAGCAGGACCCGACCCGAAACTTCACCTTTCCTGCTTCTCTGATGCTGCCTGGCCTGCTGTATTCCTCCAGCTCCACACTGTGTTATCCACTAATAATAAATGCTAGTCATATTCCTGTGAGAATGGGTAATATGGGTAGTGTAGCTTTGCTGTCCAATAGTGTATGAGTATATGACATAAAGATCACAACAAATCTGTCAGATCTGAGACATTTATAAGAAGTAAGCTGATATTGTCTAGCTAGAGTATATATATATACATACACAGTTTTCACTGTCCTTAATTCTTTGTATTTCATAGAGTCATACTGCACGTCAACAACTCACCTAGATTGCTTAGTTTGAAGATGATAGGAGGGATATGCTATTAGGTACAGATGTGTAGCTTGCTTGCAATTGCTAAAAACAGAAAATGCTGGAAACTCAAGAGCATCAGACAGGACCTGCGGACAGGGACAGAGATAATTTTTCAGGTTGATGACCCTGAACTTCTGCCTGTTTCCACCATTCACTGTTTTTATATCAGTTTTACAGCACAAACAGTGTTTTATTAAGTGCTTTTACGTATGCCTCTACATTCCAGCTGCACTGTCACCTGCAATATCTCTATAACAAAGTAAATCTAGTGCAATACTTCCATCCACTAGCGTTGCGGCATATGACTCAAAAGATCACAGAATTATAATCTCAGAAATGACAGATTCAGAGATTGCATGGAAACTGTCCCTTGAGATGTACAATTTGACACATTTTTCTCTTAATCTTCACTCAGGGTTTTCCTAGTTGGTGAGTAGTTCACAGACTTTGATGAATAGCTGGTCCATAAATTTGGGATACAGGACAGAATCTTATGGGGTCCTGAAGGATGTGGGCTATTGTGAGAAATTTGGGAAAATCACATGAGAAGTCAGTTGAGATCTTTCTTGATGTCAGAAGCAACTGATTGCATTTTCAGAGAGTTTCAGCTGGTGAGATGCCTGTTAACAGGGATTATTGCTTGCTGTCATCTTCAATAATTGCAAATTTGTCTCATTGGCATGCAGCTTCATATTCCACCATCCACCAAAAGGAAATTAAATGTCAACAATTGCAGAGATTAAAGTCAGACCGGGTACCTGACAACTTCAGCTTGTCGCTTGCTCCAAAGGACCACAATCTTGGACACCTGGCAACAAAATTTCCGGGCGCAATCCAGGACACCTGCTGCAACCACCCCATCTATGGAAGCTAGCATCTAACACTTGCCAACCTTTCAGGACCCTTGTGGTAGCTCCATGGATGCTACAATACTTTAAAGCTGCACCTTGGTGGAGTGGCAACTAGCACTGCAATGTTGCCGCAAGGACACTTTGCATGCAGGGATACACACCCAGCCCACAGATTGGACCAAGATGCATCTCAGGGTTGTTCACTTGATTTCTTAGTGCTTCCTCATCTTGTCTCTCTTTGCCTTTTACACTTTAACTGCTCAGCTACAGATACCAGGCTCATAATACTTCTGTTTTGCCTTGCTGTATAGCACAGCAAGGAAGGCTGGCATGGTTGTCAGCAGACATCTTCAGTCAGTGGCATCCTGGCACACTAAACAGAGTCCAATATCAATCCATAACAACAAAAACAGGAGTTTCTAGAAAAGCGCAGCAGGTCCGGCAGCATCTGTGAAGAAAAATCAAGAGTAAACATATCGGATCCGAAACATTAACTCTTGATTTTTCTTCACAGATGCTGCCAGACCTGCTGAGTTGTTCTCGCACCTTCTGTTTTTGTTTCTGATTTACAGCATCCACAGTTCTTTCGGTTTTTATCCAATATCAGTCCAGTGTCTTGGGCACAGTCAGTTGGCGACTTGGGATGGTCAGGTCCTTCTTTGCAAAGGGAGTGAGAGCAGAATGTTGGGGAGCCCACCACCTGTCTTGCCTCTTTCTGCCCCATTGTGGGCTGTTTTCTCCTGGAATGATAGAAAGGGGCGGATTTAATCAGATGAAACCGGGTTGCAAAGCTATTTCTGCTGGTGGTGGTGGGGGTGGGGGTGGGGGGAGGGACAGGTGGCGAGGTGCGCCAGCAACTGAGTAGGGCAACGGAGGCAATTCAGGATTAGCAGGACGTTCAGATGTGTTAGAGTGAGTGAGAAATATGTTACATGTAATAGTGAGTGTAAAGTCACTGATCTTCCCCCCCCCTCACTACTGTGTATTCCTCCAAATGGATGAAACTACAACTACCCAGGTGGCAACCTCAGACCAGACTGGCAGGATCTGATGGACTGGCCTCTACTGCCAGTATCGAGCAAAGTGGATATCCCTGCTCTGCACCATCCCATCCACCAGGACCTCCAAGTAGCTGGCTGCAATGAAGACCACCGATTTCCCCTCATCTGCCACATCCAGGGCAAATGTCACAATCATGCAGAGCATCTCCAGACTGACAGCACATATCTGGTTGCTCAATGGCCTTTCAAAGATTGTGTCAGTGTCAGAGATGCTAGGATACCCTGGTGATGGAGCAGCGGTGATGGGAAAATCTGACCAGTATCAGATATGAGGGGCTCCAAAGGGACAAGATAGGTAATTGATAAGTTTATTTTGGATGAACGGATGAGAAAACTCTCTGGGAATCCCAGAGAAAATTCCTCGATGAAATTGGCATATAGCCAAAAGAAAAGTAAGATTCAACCCATAGACTTACTTTCACGTTATGTTCATATCTATAATCGGGATTAACTGTGGCATTAGTAGTAATTCTAAGAAGTAATTTGGATTAAGCCACTCTGTTCACACAACAATACCCTTTCAACAAGAATGGTACTAAATGCACATTCATTGAATTTTAACATACACAGATGGGGACAAAAACTGAGGAGTCACTCAAGCTTCATAAATGCAGATACAGTCACACCTGGGGGTCCTCAGAGAGGGAGCATGAGGTGTCTCCTAGTACGCTGGAGGCGTGTTATTGATGGGCACCAAGTGGCTGGACTGCATCATCAGGGCCAGAAATGATAATTTAAATTAACAAGTTTCCAGTAATGTTTTTGTGTTTTTTAAAACAGTGCCCCTTGCAGAGTACAATTCTAAAAGGTGTACACAGCAGAGACATCTGGGCATACGTACTTGTAAGTTATTAAAGGTGGACGAACAGGTAGAGAGACCTGATAATAAAACATACAGTATTCAAGGCTTCATTACCATGGGCATAGAATATAAGAGCAAGGTAGTTATGCTGAGCTTATATATGATACTGGTTAGGCCTCAACTAGAGTACTGAGTGCAGTTCTGCATTCCTCAGTTTGGAAGGACCAGAATGCATTGGAGAGAGTGCTGAAAACCATTACCACAATGGTTCCAGGGATAAGAAATTTCAATTATAAGGACAGATTGGACACGTTGGGATTTTTTTCCATGAAGGTAAGGCTAAGATGATATCTCATGGTGAATGATAATTTGGTAGACGATGATCAAGTAGAAACAGTTTGCAGGGTTACGGGAAAAAGGCTGGAGTATGTTAAAGCACTTTTATTAAGGCATTTGACAAGGTCCTTCATGGCAGGCTCGTCCAGAAGATCAAATTGCATGGTGAGTAGGTAAGTTGGATACCAAATTGGCTTGGCTGTAGAAAGCAGAGGGCAGTTGTAGAGGGGTATTTTTCTGACTGGAGGTCTGTGACCAGTAGTGTTCCACAAGGATCGGTGCTGGAACTGCTGTTATTCGTAACATATAATATATAAATGATTTGGAAGAGAATGTAAGTGGCCTGGTTTGTAACTTTGTGGATGACAAAGGTTGGGGGAGCTCTGGATAATGAGGAGGATTGCCAAAGGATACAGCAGGATATAGATAGGCTGGTGACTTGGGCACAGAAATGACAGATGGAGTTTAATCTGGACAAATGTGAGGTGATGCTAATGCAAAAGAGGAGTGTTGAATAAATAGCAGAACCCTTAACAGCATCAACATATAGAAAGATCTAGGCGTACAGGTCCACAGCTCCCTGAAATTGGCAACACTAATGGATAAGGTGGTCAAGAAGACATATGGCACGCTTGCCTTCATTGGTCAGAGCACAGAGTATAAAAATTGGCAAGCCATGTTGCAACTGCGTAGATGTTCAGTTAGGCCACATTTGGAATATTGTGTACAGCCCACACTTCCAGAATGACGTAGAAGCTTTAGAGAGGGTACAGAAACGGTTTACCAGGATGTTGCCTGGTTTAGAGGGTATTAGCTATGAGGAGAGATTTGGGCAAACTTGGTGTATTTTCACTTGAACATTGAAGGATGAGGGTGACTTGATAGAAGTTTACAAAATTGAGAGGCATGGATAGTCAGTCTTTCTCCCTAGGGTAGAATGGGAAAATAGGTTTAAATTAAAAGGGGGTAACTTTAAAGGAGACGTGAGAGTCAGGTTTTTACACACAAGGTGGTAAACACTTGAAATATGCAAGTGGAGGTGGTGGTGGTGGAGGCAGATACAATAGCTACATTTAAGAGGCATTTTGACAGATATATGAATAGGCAGGGAAAACAGGGATACAGACAGTATAGAGGCAAAAGGCTTTTAGTCTTGTGATGGCGCAGTAAGTGCTGGGATGTCTGTTGTTTGTAATACATATAAATGATCTGGATGAAAAATGTCGGTAAGTTTGCAGATCATGTGAAAATTAATGGAGTTGCGGATAGTGAGGAAGGATATCGAAGGATGCAGCAGGGTATAGATCAGCTAGAAAGTTGGATGGAGAAATGGCAGATACAGTTTAATCTGAATAAGTGTGAGGTGATGCATTTTGGGAGGTCAAATGCAAGATAAAAGTATATAGTAAACAGTTGAACCCTTAGGATCACTGATTATACAGGGAGATCTTGGATTCCAAGTCTATAGCTCCCTAAAAGTGACAAAACAAGTGGATAAGGTGGTAAAGAAGGCATATTCATGCCTGCCTTCTTTGTTTGGGCTATTGAGTATAGAAGTTGGCAAGCTATACTGCAAATGTATGAGACTTTGGTCAGGCCACATTTGGAGTACTGTGTGCAGTTCTGGTTGCAGATTGCCACACTATAGGGGGAATCTATAGTCTTTGGAGAGGGTGCAAAAGAGGCTTACCAGGATGTTGCCTGGATTGGGGTGTATTAATTATAATGAGAGGTTGGACAAACTTGGGTTGTTTTCGCTAGAGCGTCGGAGGCTGTGGGGCAACCTGATAGAAATTCATAAAATATGAAGGGCATGAATAGGGTAGATAGTAGGAGTCTCTTTAGCAGGATGGTAATGTCAAATATTAGGGAACATAGGTATAAGGTGAGAGAGGAAAAGTTTAAAGGAGATGTGCCAGGCAGTTTGCTTTTTTTCCTAAAAACACAACGTAGTAGGTTCCAGCGTAGGTGCCAGTGGAAGTGATAAAAGCAGATATGAAAAAGTTTAAGGGGCATTTAGACAGACACATGAACAGGCAGAGAATAAAGGGATACAGATCATGTGCAGGCAGATGGGATTGGTCTAGAATAGCACCATGGTCGGCACAGACATAGTGGGCTGAAGGGTCAGTTCCTCGGCTGTACCTTCCTATGTTCTATGCTCAGTGAGCTGGTGTAGAAATGATGGTTCAAGCAGCCTCCAGCTGCACCATAACAGTTCTATGATTCAGTGATATTTGAAAAACAGATCACTTTTCTCCCTTATAGGCTGTCAACAGTCCTCTGTGCATACTTATACCCAGAAATTTTTTCGCACCTTCATACACATGTGGATGCATTCTAGAGGGAGGTCTGGGCAAATAATATTCTTTATGTACAGTCATTGCACTCTCATCGTTTAAACGGACTTCATCACCTACAGGATCTGCAAAAAGGTAATGTAAAACAGTAGTAAGAAAATAAGCAAAACAAATCCAGTTTAGATTTTTTTTACACCTCACATTGCATTCAGTTCAGTACTTATTTCTTAATTCATAAACATCAAATATTCAACAATTGCTCCAAAGTTCCCAGGAGAGAATACAAGGTGATAGTCATATTGTAGAAAAGATTGAAAATACTAAAAGGATGAGGTGAATCAAGACGTAGCAGGTAGGTGCTAGAAAATGTGGATTTTAAAATCTTGTAGATTGAATTGTTTCCATGACCCCTTTGCTGATATTATAATCCAGATGCTGTCTCTTCGATCCCTGCATTATCATAAACAGTTCTTTCGGTTTTTATCATAATCCAAGTGCTATCTGTACAATCCTACTGCTGTCTCTATGATCCCTGCACTGACATTATAATCTAGGTGCTGTCTCTATAGTTTCTGAGCTGTTTATGTGATATACGTTTAATCTCTAAAATCCATTCACTTATGTTGCAATTCTTGTTTCGCAATTACAATGGCTATGCCATCCTTAACATTACATTGCACTGTGTACAATTCCTGCCGTTATTTTCATAGTTTCTTTCTAATCCCGATGCTGTCTCTACCATCGTTCAGCATCCCAGTCCTACTGCTTTTCATGCAGTGCCACCTTAATGTTGCTTACTAAAAGATTTATTTCACCGGTAGCATGCTCTGTTTAATTTACATTTTACACAAAAACAATTCTGCGCTACTCACATAAAGCATGGGAATTGTAACGTTTACGCCTGAGCTGCAATTGGTTGCTTTTCAGTTGCTCTGCTCCAGGGAACTCTGGCACTTTTCTTGGGTGACCTAAAATAAGGGAAATGTTAGCTTTTTTAAAAGAACTAAATTGAGAAAAGGACCAGATGATGTGACAGTCAACCACCTTACTCTTGAGTGACTGTGTTTTCCTACCTGAATAGTTTTCCCATGCTGACAGATAATTTCAGGTAAAATGAATTAGGTTTTGCATATGACATGTTGTGGCTAACACTAAGAGAATGGAAACATGCCTCTTATTTCACTCATTTCTTCCATCAGAATCATTAAATGCCCAGCTAAAAGCAAAAGTAATTCAAATAATTAGATTTCAGAAAGGAATACTATGCAATTCTGAGTTGATATAGTGGCATACATAGGCTTTTCAAAATTGTTGATAAAGCAGGAGCTCAGGTAAGTATCTCAGTAGTTGGAATTGTGAGATGGCATTCAAGAACTTACTATGCTGTCAATCCTTTAATTTACTATATATTTAATTAGAACTAGCTAGAGGTGGGGTCCAATTTTATGGATGATAATAAAAGATGAAACAAACTGAGTGCCAAAGATATCTGGAAGGGAATACAGCACAGTTTACGAGGATTCTGTTGAGGAAATATAATAATGAAGAAGGGTTCAATGCAGGTATAATTACAAAGTTTAAAAGACATTTGGATAAGTACATGAATAGGAAAGGTTTGGAGGGATGTGGGCCAGGAGCAGGCAGGTGGGACTAGTTCAGTTTGGGATTACGCTCGACATGGGCTGGTTGGACCGAAGGGTCTGTTTCTGTGCTGAATGATTCTATGACTCTAAGAAAAATCCCAATTTGAAGAATTATTGTAAGGCTAAAATGATCATAACCCAAATAAAAGTCAGCACTTTCATGACAGAAGAGGAAACGTTGTCACATTAAGTAGTTCCTGGGAAGACCGCGCCAATAATTGATTCCTACTATTCCACAAGCCATCACAAATGTACATATACCCATTTTGAAACACCAAGATGATCAATTCACCTGACTAACTGTTCTTCAGGACAAAACCAATTCACACAAGGTTTCCTCAAAAACAGAAAAATAACTATTCAGTGTAAACAAACTTACTTGGTAACAAATGGAAGAGAAAAGGATTACTAATCTACTTTGCAACTGAAACTATACCTCTTTAAAATCACAAATACACCCACTCTTTCACAAATAGGATAGACTAAAGACAGATGTTTTGACACAAATATTATAGGTGGGAAACATGGACATGGGAAACAAAATGCCGAGGATCAAAACTCCAGATTACAAAGTGGAGAGTTATTTCTCACAGTATTTTTTTGATTTTAGCAATGCCGTCAAGCAGTTGTTCCTTAACTCAAAAAACCCTGTGCAACTGGCTCAATAATAGAGTAATCTCACTGCTCCAAAAGCAACATGGTCTTGTCCATCCAAAAATACGCCCCACTTGATTTTTCAAGTTGCAAAACTCTCCTGATATATGGACAATACAGCAATGTCTGACTTTCCTTCCACTTTATAGTCCAAATGACAAAAAAAAGTGGTCCCGTTACAGTACTTTCAAAGTATCAGTCATGAATCAGAAGAAGCACTTACATCATTTTTTATTTCAAAAATATACTTTATTCATAGAAGGAAATCTTCATGTATATACACAGTTAATGAAGCCATTCAGATCTATCTATTTGTTTACAGAGAAGAATACAAATATTGGGGTTCGCCTTTCTCTACATTTACAATTAAACTCTTGGCATTTAGCTGAGGCTTCAGGAAAGGTCCAGTTACCGAATGGACGCCCATTATGCTTTGGCAGAAGGACCTTACACGGTCGTCTTTCCCCACTGTGCCTTGGTGGCAGATACCGCAAGTCTTAGAGCGTCCCTCAACACATAGTCCTGCACCTTGGAATGCGCCAGTCTGCAACACTCAGTCAGGGTCAACTCTTTCAAGTGGAAGACCAGCAAGTTTCAGGCAGACCATAGAGTATTTTTCACCGAGTTGTTGGTCCTCCTGGTGCAATTTGGCTTGCACAGAGTCCCATGCCATGGACCTGCCTGGGATGAACCTTGACAAAAACCGCTGCTTTGTCTCCGCACTTCCTTTGCACAGGCACATCCCAGAAGGAGGTGTGTGACAGTCTCATCCCTTCCACAGCTGCTTCAAGGGCAGTATGTGGCGGTGCAGAGTCTGGGCATACATAATAGATCTCACAGGCACAGCCCTTCTCACCACCAGCCAAACAATGTCCTGGTGCTTGTTGGAAAGTTCTGGTGATGAGGCATTTTGCTAAATGACTTTGACAGTCTGCACAGGGAACCACTCGACAACATCCACCCTCTCCTTTTGCCAAAGGGTCTCTCGGATGCTACGTGTTGACCACTTCCTGATGGACCTGTGGTCAAAGGTATTTTCCTTCACAAATTTCTCCACGAGGGACAGGTGATAAGGAACGGTCCAACTAATTAGAGCGTTCTGCGGCAATGAAGCCAAGGCTATCTTTTGCAACACAGGGGACAGGTAGAATCTCAGTAGTAGTGACACTTGGTGTTTGCGTACTGAAGGTTTACACACGGCTTGATGCAGCCACACACAAAGGCGGCCACTGGGGTGAGGGTAGCATTGGATATGTTTCTCCTCCTTTTTTCCTGTTCTTTACACATAATGTCCCTTTGGACTCAATCCATCTTCGACCTCCAAATGAAGTGAAAGATGGCCCTAGGCAATAGGCCAGATCTGCGCCATATACAACAACAGAGAGTACCTCACACCTGAGTGGCACTTCTGTCTTGGAAGTCAGAAACTTGCAGGTTCAAATTCCATCACAAAAATTTTTAGCACATAATCTAGGTTGGTACTTGTTGGTGTTCGTGTACTCTTGTGGCCATGCAAGGACTGTGACAAACACTACATTTGACAGACAGGAAGAAAATTGGCCACAAGAGTACATGAACACCAACTAGCAACAAAAAGACATGACCATTACTCACTCATCCACATTCACATGGATAAGGAGAATGACCAGTTCGATTGGGACAACACCAGGATCCTAGGACAGGCCAAACTGAGACAAACACAGGAATTCGTAGAGGCCTGATTCTCCACCAAGAAGGCCATCAACAAACACATAGAACTAGAGCCTATATATACACACCACTGCAAGGGAAAACCAGAAATGAAGTAATCAAGTCCAACGGACCCCACAGTTTAAATACCAGGCAGGAAAACACAACAGCGCTACATCGGAGGCTGCACTGATAATGTTATCCAGCAGGATAACGAAACATCTGCGAACTAATGAATCAGCTTGGCGAGTGAACCAACCACAGTATCTCCTTGATATATTATGAAGGGATTTGGTCTGGTCCATAACAAATGTTGGCTAGCAAGTGATGCTGACTGACCATGAACAAATATTTAGAAATTCAGACTATTCCCCCTACAATGTCTGGAAGCTGACCTGCAAGGTGAAAGGAGAGTGTGCTAATTTACAATGTGCCTAAACTGTGATACATTGAAAGTTTCACTCACTATTGTTTGACTGTAGTGCTTTTCCTCACCTCCATGCAATCTGGGAGGGGGGTCACTTCTATGGCCCTCCATAGAGATTTGGTGTTGTTGTCTGTGAGTGTTCTCCTCAGGCGGAATTCTCTCCTCAGGGAGATGAGTAAGCTCTGAAATAAAGCACACTGTGGAGAATTATAAACACAGAAGTGTGGGACAGCAAATTTCTTTTCTCTCACTTTACAACTACCATTATCAGTTTGTTGGGTTTTCTCAATATATTATCTACCGCTTACTCGATGGGCCAAAGTGTCTTCTTCTGTGCTGCAGACCTCTATGACTCTACAGCTAAGTAATTTTACCAAGCATAATCAGCATCAAAATATTAGAACCAGAAACTGCTTGTAACATTGGCTTGTAACTTTCTGGGTCATTGAGTCATACAGCATGGAAACAGGCCCTTCAGCCCAACTCGTCCATGCCAACAATAACAACAACAAAAACAAAGTTGCGGGAAAAGCTCAGCAGGTCTGGCAGCATCTGTGAAAGAAGAAACAGAGTTAACGTTTTGGGTCCGGTGACCCTTCCTTAGAACATCCATGCCAAACAGGTTTCCTAAACTGAACTAGTCCCATTTGTCTGTATTTGGCCCATATCACCCTAAACCTTTCTTATTCATGTACTTGTCCAAATGTCTTATACATGTTGTAATTGTACGTGCGTCTACAAAAATCTCTGGCAGCTCGTTCCATACACGCACCACCCTCTATGTGAAAAATCTGGCTCTCAGGTCCCATTTAAATCTTTCCCCTCTCACCTTAAACCTCTGCCCTCTAGTTTTGGACTCCCTGGGGAAAAGACCTTGGCAATTCACCTTATCTATGCCGTTCATGATTTTATAAACCTCTATAAGGTCACCCCTCAGCCTCCTACACTCCATGCAAAAAAAAATCCCAGCCTATCCAGCCTCTCCTTTATAATTCAAACCTTCCAGTCTCAGTAATATCTTTGGCAACCTTTTCTGCATCCTTTTCTGTTTAATAACATCCTTCCTATAGGAGGACACCCAAAATTATATGCAGTACTCCAAATGTGCCTTACCAATGTCTTGTACAGCTGTAACTTGACGCCCCAAACTCCTGTACTCAGAGCATTGAGACCACTGAAGGCAAGCGTGCCAAATGCCTTCTTCACCATCATCTATTTTTGATGCCACTTTCTTTTTCTTTATTCATTTGTGGGATGTGGGGGCATCACTGGCTGGCCAGCATTTATTGCCCATCCCTAGCTGCCCTTCAGAAGGTATTGATGAGCTGCCTTCTTGAACTGCTACAGTCCACCTACTGTGGGTTTACCCACAATGCCATTGTGGGGGGGGGGGGGGGGGGGGTGCTACTTTCAAGGAACTACATACCTGCACCCTTAGGTCTCTCTGTTCGACAATATTCTGTTTGACAAGTTGACAGCCAGAGACTTCTTCCCAGGGCAGAAATGACTATTACTAAGTGGCATAATTTTAAGGTGACTGGAGAAGGTATAAGGGAGATGTCAGAAGTAGGTTCTTTACACAGAGAGTGGTGGGCATGTGGAATGCGCTGCCAGCCGTGGTAGTGGAGTCAGATACTTTAGAGACTTTTAAGCAACTCTTGGATAGGCACACGGATGATAGTAAAATGTAGGGTATGCAGGGTGGTTTGATCATAGCAGGATAATAGGTTGGCACAACATTGTGGGCCGAAGGGCCTTTACTGTTCTATGTTCTAATACTCCCTACGGCCCTACTATTAACTGTGTAAGTCCTGCCCTAGTTTGTCTTAACAAAGGTGGCCAAAGTGATTTGAAGGCAAGCATACCATATGCCTTCCACCAGCCAGGGCACAAGTACAAGAGTTGGCAAAACATGTTGCAGCTATGTAAAACCCTTGTTAGGCTGCTTTTGGAGAATTGTGTGCAGTTTTAGTCCCCATGTTACGAGAAGGACTTGGAAGCTTTGGAGAGAGTGCAGACAAGGTTCACCAGGATGTTGCCTGGTCTCGAGGGCATTGGCTATGAGGAAACGTTAAAAAGACTCGGATTGTTTTCACTGGAAAGATGGCAGCTGAGAGTAGACGTGATAGAGGTCTACAAAATTGAGAGACATAGACAGGGTGGATAGTCAAAGGCTTTTTCCCAGGGCTGAAGTTTCAATTACAAGGGGGCACAGGTTCAAGGTGAGATGGCAAAAGTTTAAGGGAGACGTGCGAGTAAAGTTTTTCACGCAGAGAGTGATAGGAGCCTGGAATGCATTGCCAGAGGTGGTGGTGGAAGCATGCATGTTGGCAATATTTAAGAGACATCTGGATGGTTACATGAATAGGGAGGGAACAGATGGGAATGGACCAAGTAAGGGCAGAAGATTTTCTTTAGTTTAGTCAGGGCAAGATGATTGGCACAGGCTTGGGTGGCCGAAGGGCCTGTTCCTGTGCTGTACTTCTCTTTCGTTTTGTTCAAAATGGAACGCCTCACATTTACCTGCATTAAATTCTTGTCATTCCTTGGTCTGCTGGCTCAGTTGATCAAGATCCCATTACATTCTTAGATAATCTTCTTCACTGTGCACTATCCCACCAATTTTGGTGTCATCTGCAAACTTACTAACCATTCCTCCTATCTTCTCATTAAAATCATTTATATAAATGACAAGCAACAGTGGACTTGGCACCAGTCCTTATGGCACACTGTTGGTCACAGACCTTCTGTCTGAACAACAACCCTCTACCACTACCCTCTGTCTTCTACAGTCAAGCCAGTTTTGTATCCAATCTTACTATCTCTTTGTACCCAATTGGTTAGCTCTCTCTAGATCCCATGAGATCTAACCTGACAAATCAGGTTACCATGGGGAACATTATCTAAGGCATTGCTAAAGTCCGCTCTGCCTTCATCTATCTTATTGGTAACCTCTTTGGTTTAAAAACTCAATCAAGTTCCTGAGACATGGCACGGTGGCTCCGTGGTCAGCACTGCTGCCTCACAGCGCCAGGGACTCTGGTTTGATTCCACCCTCAGGTGACTGACTGTGTGGAGTTTGTGCAAACTCCTCGAGTCTGTGTGGGTTTCCTCCAGGTGCTCTGGTTTCCTCCCACAGTCCAAAGATGTGCAGGCTAGGCGGATTGACCATGCTAAATTACCTATAGTGTTCAGAGATGTGTAGATTAAATGAGTTACAGGGAAAGGGTAGGGGGAACGGATCTGGGTGGGTTGCTCTGAGGGTCACTGTGGACTTGTTGGGGCGAAGGGCCTGTTCCCACACTGTAGGGATTCTATGATTTCTCACACACAAAGCCACATTAACTATCCCAAATCAAATCCTTGCGTTTCCAAATGCGTGTAGATCCTGTCTTTCAGAATTCCCTCCAACAACTTATCCACCACTGATGTTAGGCTGAGATAACAAGGTGTAGAGATGAATGAACACAGCAGGCCAAGCAGCATCAGAGGAGCAGGAAAGCTGACGTTTCAGGCCTAGACCCTTCTTCAGAAAAACTGATGTTAGGCTCATTGGTCTGTAGTTCCGTGGTTTTTCCTCACAGGCTTTCTTGAATAATGGCACAACATCAGTCATTCTCTGGTCTTCCTGCATCTCACCTATGGCTCCACGAGGAGCCCTGCAATTTCTTCCCTAGCTTCCCACAAAGTCGTGAGATACCCTTGATCAGGTCCCAGAGATTTAGCTACCTTTGAGTTTTAAGAGCTCCAGCACCTCGTTGTCTGTAATGTGGACTCTTTTCAAGACATCACCATTTGTTCCCTAGCTTCCATGTCTTTCTCCATGGTAAATGCTGATCAAAAACATTTGTTTAGGATTTTACCCATCTCCGGTGGCTCCACACACAGATGGCCTCATTGATCTTTAAAATGCCCTTTTCTCTGCTCTAGTTACTCTTTTGCCCTCAATATACTTGTAGAATCTCTTTGGATTCTCCTTAACTTTATCTGCCAAAGCTATCTCATGTACAGTGAATGCCATCGACAGCGCTGCTGATGCCATTGCCTCCATTTCCGAGGCCAACACCACAGACATCAAAGACGGACCTGCTGACACCGCTGCTGCGCCGCAGCCAACATCCAGGACTGACCGACTGACTCTGCTCCTCCCACCGCCTACCCCGCTCCGCCCACGGCCGATGCCGCACGGCCCACTGCCGACGTCGCTCCGCCCACGCCGACGTCGCTCCGCCCACCGCCGACACTGCTCCGTCCACTACCGACGTCACTCCGCCCACGACCTCCACAGCCAGCAGCTCCAGAGGAGACAATAGCACCCAGCCCTGCCGAGTCTTCACCATCGCCCCAGACCTCCCCCTTACTGAGGACGAACGGTCAGTCCTCAGTAAAGGGCACACCTTTGTCCCCCTCCACCCAAACATCAATGAATACAACTCACCCTTGGACGTTGAACAGTTTTTCCGCAGCCTCCGCCTCCGCGCTTACTTCTTCAATCGTGAGCCTAACCCTCCCTCTCCTGACCCCTTCTCCCACCTCCAACACACCCCCTCCTCCTGGGCACCACCCCAAGGCCTCCTACCCTCCCTCAACCTCTTCATCTCCAACTGCCATCGAGACATCAATTGCCTCAACCTCTCCACCCCTCTCACCCACTTCACTCTCTCCCCCACAGAACGTGCAGCCCTCTGCTCCAATCCCAACCTCACCATAAAACCCGCGGACAAGGGAGGCGCAGTTGTAGTATGGCGCACTGACCTCTACATCGCAGAGGCCAGATGCAGCTCTCTCACACCTCCTCGTACCGCCCCCTCAATCACGACCCCAACCCCGACCACCAAAACATCATCTCCCAAACCATCCACAACCTCATCACTTCAGGTGACCTCCCACCCACAGCCTCCAACCTCATCGTTCCCAACCCCGCACCGCCCGTTTCTATTTCCTTCCCAAAATCCACAAACCTGACTGCCTTGGTCGACCCATTGTCTCTGCCTGCTCCTGCCCCACCGAACTTACCTCTACTTATCTCGAATCCATTTTCTCCCCCTTGGTCCAGCAACTCCCCACCTACGTCCGTGACACCACCCACGCTTTCCACTTCCTCCAAAACTTCCAATTCCCCAATACCTCATCTTTACCATGGACGTCCAGTCCCTATACACTTGCATTCCCCATGCAGATGGCCTAAAGGCACTCCGCTTCTTCCTGTCCCGCAGGCCCGACCAGTCCCCCTCCACTGATACCCTCATCTGCTTAGCTGAACTCGTCCTCACCCTTAACAACTTCTCTTTCAATTCCGCCCACTTCCTACAGGTAAGGGGGGTGGCCATAGGTACCCGCATGGGCCCAAGCTATGCCTGCCTCTTTGTAGGTTACGTGGAAACAATCCCTCTTCCGTAGCTACACTGGCCCTAAACCCCGCCTCTTCCTCCATTACATCGATGACTGTAAAGGCACCACCTCGTGCTCCCACGAGGAGCTCGAACAGCTCATCCATTTCACCAACACCTTCCACCCCAACCTTAAGTTCACCTGAACCATCTCTGATACCTCTCTCTCCTTTCTGGTCCTCTCTGTTTCCATTTCTGGCAACCACCTGGAAACCGATATCCATTTCAAGTCTCCCGACTCCCACAGCTACCTATAATACACCTCCTCCCACCCACCTTCCTGCAAAAATGCCATCCCCTATTCCCAATTCCTTCGCCTCCACTGCATCGGCTCCCAGGATGAGGCATTCCACTCCCGAACATCTCAGATGTCCTCGTTTTTCAAGGACAATTGCCCCCCCTCAGTGGTCGAGAACACCCTCGACCGTGTCTCCCGCATTTCCCACAACTCATCCCTCACAATAACAACCAAAACAGAATCCCCCTCGTCCTCACCTACCACCCCACTAACCTCCGGATCCAATGCATCATCCTCCGCCACTTCCGCCATCTGCAATCCGACCCCACCACCAAAGACATTTTTCCCTCCCCACCCTTAACTGCTTTCCGGAGGGACCACTCTCTCCGTGACTCCCTTGTCCGCTCCACACTCCCCTCCAGCCCCACCACACCCGGCACTTTTCCCTGCAACCGCAGGAAGTGCTACATCTGCCCCTACACCTCCCCCCTCACTCCCATCCCAGGCCCCAAGAAGACCTTCCACATCAAGCAGATTTTCACCTGCACATCTGCTAATGTGGTATACTGCATCCGCTGTTCCAGATATGGCCTCCTCTACATCGGGGAAACCAAGCAGAGGCTTGGGGACCGCTTTGTGGAACACCTATGCTCGGTTTGCAACAAACAACTGCACCTCCCAGTCACGAACCATTTCAACTCCCCCTCCCACTCCTTAGATGACATGTCCATCCTGGGCCTCCTGCAGTGCCACAACGATGCCACCTGAAGGTTGCAGGGACAGCACCTCATATTTCGCTTGGGAATCCTGCAGCCCAATGGTATCAATGTGGACTTCACAATCTTCAAAATCTCCCCTCCCCCGACCGCATCCCAAAACCAGCCCAGCTTGTCCCCACTTCCCTAACCTGTCCTTCCTCCCACCTATCCCCTCCTCCCACCTCAAGATCCACCCCCATCTCCTACCTACTAGCCTCATCCCACCCCCTTGACCTGTCCGTCCTCCCTGGACTGACCTATCCCCTCCCTAACTCCCCACCTACACTCACCTTCACTGGCTCCATCCCCGCCTCTTTGACCTGTCTGTCTCCTCTCCACCTATCTTCTCCTTTATCCATCTTCTATCCGCCTCCCCCTCTCTCCCTATTTATTTCAGAAACCCCTTTCCCTTCCCCATTTCTGAAGAAGGGTCTAGGCCCGAAACGTCAGCTCTCCGGCTCCTCTGGTGCTGCTTGGCCTGCTGTGTTCATACAGCTCTACACCTTGTTATCCCTTTTTGCCCTCCTGATTTCCTTCTTCAGCGTACTCCTTCACCCCCAATACACCTCAAGGGATTCACCTGATTCCAGCTGTCTATACCTGACATATGCCTCCTTTTTTTTCTTGACCATTGCCTCATTATCTCTAGTGATCCAGTGTTCCCCACTCCTGCCAGTCTTGCCCTTCACACAAACAGGAACATGCTTCCCCGAATTCTCGTTGTCTTGCTTTTGAAAGCCTCCCACTTGCCTGATATCCGTTTACCTGTAAACAGCTCCCCCAAATCAACTTTTGAAAGTTCTTGTCTAATACCATCAAAATTGACCTTCCCCAATTTAGAACTTCAACTTGTGGACTTGACCTAACCTTTTCCATAACTGTTTTAGAACCTGTCAAGGGAAACAGGTTCCTCCTGTCTATTCTCCCTCTCTCTACCCCTCAATTTTGTGTACTTCAATCATGTCATCCCTCAGCCTTCTGTGTTTCAAGGAAAACAACTCCAACTTCTTGAATCGCTCCTCATAGCGAAAATTCTCCAGCACTGGCAACATTCTACTAAATCTTTTCTGCAGAGAAATTACGTCTTTCCTATAATGTGGTGACAAGCACTGCACACAATACTCTGGTTGTGGCCTATCAGTGTCTTATAATAGTTTCATCATTATATCTGTACTTTTGTAGAATATTCTAAACCTCTGCCAATGGAGAGTATTCCATATACCCTTTTTACAACCTTATCTTCCTGTTACTGCTACTTTTAGGGACCTGTGCACTTGCATCAGTGATAGTAAGAACTGCCGATGCTGGAGTTGGAGATAACACAGTGTGG
>NC_063369.1:770059-783640 GCF_021869965.1 Rhincodon typus
CTCCACACTGTGTTATCCATAATATCTGTGCACTTTCATGCCTGGATCTCTCAATCATCCAACCCTCTCAGTATATTCACATTTATTGTGTATTTCCTTTTACTGTTTTATCTCCCTAAGTGTATTGAACTTCATCTGCCACTACCCTGCCCATTCCTCGAACCCATTTATATCATTTTGGAGATTACAGTTATTCTATACACTATCCACAACATGGCCAATTTTTGTGTTGTCTGCAAATTTCCCAATTGTGCTCCCCATGTTCAAACCCAAATCGTTAATGTATAAAACAAATAGCAAGGGTGCCAACACCAAGGCCTGTGGAACACCACTTGAAACAGCTTTTCATTTGCAAGGGCAGCCATTGACCATTACCCTTTTGTTTCCTGTTACTAAGCCAATCTTGTATCCAGTACGACACATTACCCTGTATCTGAGGAGCTTTTCCTTTTCTAACCAGTCTGCCATATGGGACCTTGTCAAATGCTTCCTAAAATCCATGCAGACAACATCCACTACACTATCCTCAAAGTATTTGAAGAAAAGTAGGGCAGTTCTTCTGGCTAAGATTTATCATCCAATCAAAGATAGTGTGTTCTTTCATTTCATTACACTTGTGGGACCTTGTTGTGTGCATAAAAAAAATCTTAAATTAAAAAGCTAATCTAATGGTGACTATGTAACCATTGTCAATTATTACAAAAACTCATTTGGTTCAACAATGTATTTCAGGGAGGAAAATTTGCTGCCTTTATCTGATCTGGCCCACATATGACTCCAGATCCACAGCAACGTGGTTGACTCTGAACTGCCATCTGAAATGGCCTAGCAAGATATTCAGTTCTACCAAACTGCAATGAAGTAGAAACAAAGGACAGTCCACCGGCACTGACCCAGGCACCGGAAACTCAGCCCTGTCAACACTGCAAACTACTCCTTGTCAACATCTTGGGCTTGTATCAAAATTGGGAGAACTGTCCCACACAGTTGCAAGCAATAGCACAACATAGTCATACCCATGGAATCATACCTTACAATGTCTACAGACACACAGTGTGGGTTCCGCCTGGGCCATTCAGTCAAGTCCAGAACACAGGCAAAACAGCTAAACTTCAG
Organism: Rhincodon typus; assembly: GCF_021869965.1. Classification (NCBI taxonomy): domain Eukaryota; kingdom Metazoa; phylum Chordata; class Chondrichthyes; order Orectolobiformes; family Rhincodontidae; genus Rhincodon; species Rhincodon typus. The sequence goes on from NC_063369.1 coordinate 771,176, forward strand.
AGATGAGGCAAGAATAACTGCCTTTGATATCATAGCAGAACTTGACCAAAAGTGGCACCAAGGAGCTCTAGCAAAGCTAAATCAATGGCAATCAGAGGGAAAACTCCCCACTGCTTTGAGTCATACCTAGCAGAAAGGAAGATGGTTGAGTTTATGAAGGTTAGTCATCTAAGCTCCAGGACATCTCTGTAGGAGTTCCTCAGGGTAGCATTCTCAGCCCAACTTTCTTCAGCTACTTCATCAATGGCCATCCCTCCATAATAGCACAGTGAGGGTATTCACTGTTGATTATACAATATTCAGCGACTTTCATGAAACCTCAAATACAGAAGTTGGCCAGATCCAAATGCAGAAAGTCTTGGACAATATTCAGGCTTAGGGTGCTCATGGGCAAATGAGATTCACACCCACAGACATAAGGCAACGGACATGCCCAACAACAGAGAATCTAAACATTTTTTCTTGACATTCAAATGGCATTACATCACGAAATCCTCTATTAACAATATCTTGGCGGTTACCATTTAACTTCACTAGCCATATATATTTGCTGCTGTAAGAGCATGTCAGACGCTAGGAATTCTGCAACATATCCCATCTCCCTAATGCCTTTCTACTATTAGCAAGCACAAGTGTAACAGAAAACTCTCCAGATGGTTGCAGCTCCTGAAACACCCAAGAAACTTGACAATACCCAGGACAAAGCCACCTACTTGAATGTCACCCTATCTATAACACTCAATGTTCACTTCCTTCATTACCAATGCACAATAACATTAGTCTGTACCAACATCAAGATGAATGGCAGTACCTCACCAAGGATCCAACCACAGCACCTGCCAAATCCACAACTACTTCCAACTAAAAGTTCAGGACAGCAGCAGATACATGGGAAATCTACGACTTGTCAGTTCCCCTCCAAGGCACTCACCATCCTAACTTGGAAATAAACACTGTTGGACACTGTCACTGAGTGAAAATCCCAGAACTCTCCTCCTAACAGAATTGTAGCTGTATCTAAACCCAAAGGGATTACAGTGCTTCAAGTAGGTGGCTCACCACCACCTTAAAAAATGGACCATAAATACTGACCCACCAGTGATGCCCACTTTCTGTGAATGAAAGAATGAGTACCACGTTCTCTTATATAACAATGACTAAATATTAATCATAATTTATTAGCTGTGAAGGGCTTTGGATCCTCATGCCATGAACTACAAACATCTTCAACTTCTTTTGACGAGAATTTGTATATTAAAGGCAAATTCTACCACCCAACTGAGATGCATGGGCAATGCTGATTGATGACACCCCTGGATATGAGATTTGGGAAGGGTCCTTGTTTATATTCCTCCTTGGAGGCCTATATGGCCAGTACTCACCCAAAGGAAGCTGGCCCACGATACAGGTGAGGAGCAGCAGGTAACCACCACCCGCCGCCATCTTGAGCCTCGCCAGGTGTGAATCCCTCAGGCACGCGGCAGCCCATTGTGACTGTAACCCACCCCGCTAGCCAATCACGGCGCAGCTTGGCGCCGCGCGCGGGAGGTCCCGGGTCGGGGCCGCGCACGCGCTTCGAGCAACCGCTCAGAGCGGAGCGCGCGCATTGTGCCAGCTGAGGCGTTAAGAACGTCGATGGTTGGCTGACTAAAACCCCAATAACAAACTTATTATGATAATTGTAAACATATAATAATACATCTAGATTTCGTATTTAGAAGGATGAAGCATAAAATCAGGGATGTTAGAGTGACTGTTTGTAAAACATTGGTTAGCCTTCAACTTGAATATTACATGCAGTTCTGGCCATAACATTTTAGGAAAGATGTAGGAGGTTAAGTGAGACTGTAGAAAATATTTTTTAGATATTTTCTAGCCAACCTGTTCAGAGATGTTATTGTACTTCTTGAGCACGAGAGCTTTGAACCCAGCATCTGAGGCAATGTTTATAAGATTGGTTCCAGATTGAGGGATCAGTTTACTTGGGTAACTTGGAGAATCCTTAAGAGGTTGAGAGGTGTTCCAAGTCATGAGGAGTCTAGACTGAATAGAAAGGGAGATATTGTTCTCATTAATGGAAGAATTGAGAACCAAAGAACACAGGTTTAAAGAACTTGATGGAAGAAGCAATAGCAACCTGAGGCAAAATGTTTCCATGACGTATGGTTAAGATCTGGAATGACATCCCTGAGAATGTGTCAGGTGTATATTCAGTCATGGCTTTCAGAATGAATTGGGATAGTTCTCTGATAGGAATATATTTGCAGGGCAATGGGAAAGATGCAGAGGGAAGTTGGAGTTCATTACTTGCTCTTGCATACATGTTGGCTGAATGGCCTCTTTCTGTGTTACAGCCATCCTGTCCCTTCCTTTGAGGTTCTGATTACCATTTTCATCATCTGTAGTATATGCGAAGGTTCCAGTTGTTATGCACTGTACCGCTAAGCCTAATTATGCAATTCTGTAGGGTGGTGCTTGTATGGAATGAGCTACCAGAGGAAGTGGTGGAGGCCGGTACAATTACAACATTTAAAAGGCATCTGGGTGGGTATATAAAAAGGAAGAGTTTAGGAGGATATGGGCCAAATGCTGCAAATGGTACTAAATTTATTTAGGATATCTGGTCAGCAGGGACGAGTTGTACCGAAGGGTTTGTTTCCGCTGTACATCTGTATGACTCTATGATTCTATATAATTGATTAATAAATGTCTAATCTAAGGTTTTGGAGTAGATCTGTAGCTCGGGTTGTGGGTCCACGAAAGGAGAACCATGACTTCGACTGGGACAACACCAAGATCCTGGGACAGGCTAGGCAGAGACAAGCACGAGAATTCCTGGAAGCATGGCACTCCACGAAACAGACTATTAATAAACACATTGAACTGGACCGCATATACATTCCACTACGGAGGAAACCCGGAAGTGAGGCAATCCATCGCAACAGACCCCAGAGTTTAAAAACCAGGCAGGAAAACACACCGACGCTTCATCAGAGGCTGCACTGAGGATGTTACCAAGCACGGTAGCGAAACATCTGCGGAAGAACAAACCAGCTCGGCGAGCCAACCAACCTCAAATGTCTAATCACCAAACACTGAATCACCACAAGGAAATGTAGTTGGGGTTTAAAAATTGATGACTAACTTTATTAATGCTTACCAATTTTCCAAAACTCCTGGTGTGGAGCAATAAATTGTGTCCACAATCCCTCCAGTTTGAAAACAATCATGTCAAATACATAACGTGCAGTGGGTTATAGTCCATTTAAGGGCAACTTGAAACTGTCAGATGTTTTGATGCTTTGGGAAATCACCAAAATTGGAGGTGGAAAGTATGTGTCTATAAAGTTTGGATAATGGTCAGATATGCATTTTTAAAAGCTAGGCTGCTTGCTGAAAATTCACACATATTCAGCTGGAAATTATACAAGCTACTAGCAAGTACACATTTCAGTTTTTCGTTCAAAGAAACCTGCTTTGAAATGTCACTTTGCAAGCTGCACGTGTAACAAGCGTATAATTTGCATCAGTTGATTCTAATCATTAATATTATCCTATTATTGCAGCTCTGTGTAACAGTGATCTCCATTGGAAAAGTATATTCAAGTGGTCTGAACATCTCTGGAAACCTAAGCCAGGTGAGAATCAAAGATACTGAAGAGCAAAGAGAAAACTATTTTCTTGTACTCTTTCCTCTTATTGTTTGGTACATAATATCAGCAGGAATGTGGGATCACATTAATAACATGGTTGGTGAAGTAAAGGAACCTAAATATTTTCAGTAGGAAGAGAGAGATTGGGCTAAATTTGTCTCTTGTGTACTCCTGACAGGTGGCCTTATCTCTTGAGAGTGGATGTTGAGAAATTACATTCTGGCAGCCTCTGATTTTCCATTTGATAAAATGAATAGAGCGCAGTATGAAATCACCATTCTCTTACCAGACCATAGGGTTGCATTCTCAATAGAGAGATGGCTGATGGTGGTTTAACCTGAGGGAGGATTACCACACCTCAGGCAAGGTTTAGACGGAGGGTCCTTCATGGTAACCTCAGCTGGTGTGGGAAGTGAAAGTACGTCACAAACCAGCCATCCAGCCAACTGAGCTATATACTCACAGAATTAGATTAATTTACCATATCATCCACCCTCCCCTCCCAATTTCTGTTGCTTTGCTGTGTCAAAAGAAAAATTCTTTCTAACACCCGTTTTGTGGATGAGACTTCTGAGTACCATGTTTAGGAAGGATGTGAAGACATTAGAGAAAATATAGAAAAGATTCTTTGGAATGGTGCCAAGGATGAGGAACTTCAGTTACATAGATTGGAGAACCTGGGACAGCTCTTGAGAAGGAAATATTCAGAGGATATCTGGTACAGGTATTCAAAAATGTGAGGAGTCCAGACAAAGTGTATTGGGGAAAACTATTCCTGTTGGTGGAGGCATAAACTCTAAGATGAAGGAACATAAATAGGCCATTCAACCCACTGAATCTGCTCTGCCACTCATGAGATGCGGTGATCTGATAATCTTCAACTCAACTTTCCTTTTCTCCATTGCCCTTGATTCCCTTACTGATTAAAAATCTGTCTATTGCACTCTTGAGTATACTTAACAAACTGGCTGTCTGCAGTAAAGAATGCCACACTACTCTCTGAAAGAAAAAAAATCCTCCTTATCACTTAAATACACACACACACGCACACACACACACACACACACACACAATTTTCAGACTATGGCCCATGGTCAGAGACTCTCCCACAAGGGGAAACAACCTCTCTGCATCTACCCTGTCAAGCTACCTTAGAATCTTGTATGGGTCAAAAACTAGATTTAAGGTAATTGCCAAATAAAGGAATGATGACACAAGGAGAAACGTTTTGATTCAGCAGGTGGTTAGGATCTAACCTGAGAGTGTGATTTAATTGAGTCATTCTAAAGGGAATTAGGTCACTATCTGAAAAGGAAAAATGTGCAAGTCTACAGGGGAAAGGCAGGAGAATGCACTCGGTGAATTGCTCCTGCAGAGATTCAGTAGGGCATGACGAGCTCCTGTGGTGTGACTACTCTGTTTCTATGATTTGTCAAAATGTTTCTTTTTAGGTACCACTTCGTTTCAGTGAAAGCAATCCAGTAAAACTCACAGAATACTCAAATAATGTGCACTTGCAGCTAATTTATTGATATACAATGAAATATGTTATAATTTTGCACATTCCCATGTTATAGTCCATAATAAGATTTAAAGAAAACCAGATTCAAAAATGGCTTAAAATATAATGAAGAGCAAGTTTGCATTTTCCCTATAATTGTTTCCAGAGTCTGCTAATGAAAATAAACATCAAACTTAGTCCATCCAGCTTTTCTACAGATCAGGAAATTAGTTAAGGGATAAAGACCTTTATCTGAATATACATGGGGTTTCTCCTGATCTTTCATCATAACTTCAGCATTTACCCCATTTTCCCAGATTTTAGTCAATCTTCTACCAAGATTGTAGCAGCAGAGTAGGAGAACCCCAAAACTGTTTTACTTCATAATCAACATGCACCAGTAGTGTGATTAGAATCCCTACAGTGTGGAAGCAGGCCATTCGGCTCATTGAGTCCATACTGACCCTCTGAAGGGCATCCCATCCTGACCCATCTCCCTATCCTATCTCTGTAACCAATGGCTAATCCACCTAGCTTATACATTCCTAGAGACTGTGGGCAATTTAACGTGGCTAATCCACCTAAACTGCACATCTTTAGACTATAGGAGGAAACTGGAGCCCTGAAGGAAATCCATGCTGTCACAAGGAGAATGTGCAAACTCCACACAGACAGTCGCCTGAGGGTGGAACCGGGTCCCTGGTGCTGTGAGGCAGCAGTGTTAACCACTGTGCCACCGTGGCAAAAATAACCCTAGGTCCAATGTGATAGGTTGAAACATGATGCTGGACCCTCAATAATGGCAGAAAACTTCGAGGACAGATGCACTCCTCTGTATCAGATCTGTATATTGCCACTCAATGTAAGTAAATGTTGGGAGTAAATGATAACACTGACGTTTGATCATGTGTTTGAACTTCAGATGCCCATTAGTGTTGGATAAAGGTTCTTCAGTCAGAATAGCTCATCCAAGTTTGGGGAGGATGTGTTGGACATCTCTAGGGGACTGATTATAATCCAGTTTTATTCATGCAGGTTAATTCATTTAACTAACAAAGTAAATCCAGTAGGCTACATGGTGGCTATTACTAATACCAGTTTTTTTTTCAGAACTTTTTGATTAACTAAATTTAAGTTCCTCAGCTGCCACGTGGGATTTGAACACAAATATAATCACTTTTCTACCATTCCTAGTCATTCAATACCAATAATTATCCGTAGTAGAGTAATGGTTGGCTGAAATAACAAAACATTGGTGCAAATGAAACATCATCAACATTGCCACTCTTACAGACCCTGGAAACCTACTGAGGATTTTCATCGGTTTATTTTAATTTATGTTGCAGCTTGGTTTCAGGGGAGGATGCTCTACATAGTCGCCCCTTCACCAGTCCTAAAACTGATATTGATGATCATTGTGTTTTTAAAGTGGAAAAAGAGTATACCATAGATATGATCCCTGAACCCAGACAGATAATAATTTCATGTTACTTTCTACACAGGTAAAATCTAAATGCTGTGATTATAGATATTATCAGTTATACCATGGACAGAAAATAAGTCCCATGAAGATTTTTCAGGTGCTTCTTTTTGATGAAGTCATGGTGCTTGAATTGGACATATTGGTTTACCTTCTGCAATATACCACACTTCATTATGTCGACCAGTTAATGTCTTTGGACTAAATGAAAAAGAAATTAAAAACAAAATTATTGAAATGAAAATTGCAAACTAATATACACAACATACAAGACAGAATGAAGAATTGACCCCAGTCTTTTTCTTCAGTTTATAATTGTGATGTCAGGTGTGAGATTTATGTATGTTAATATCATTTATTTTAGAGTTTGGATTTTGAACTAGTGGTACATGGATTTTTGTCTATGAGGGGAATTGAGTAATTAACTTGTCACCTTTTTCTGGAGCCACGATTTTTAAACCAGCATGAGAGAGCAGCTCCTAGAGCGATGATAGGAATTTGTTTGCAAAATGAGAGCTTTATGATTGAAAAGAGCAAACATTGAAAAGCATTAATTGCCTTCAGTTTAGAGAAATCAGTAAGGGTGTTTGTTTTCTTTTGACTAGGGGAAACACCCAGATATTGGCAAGTTTTTGGTTTCAATTCACAGAAACCAAAAGGTTGAGGTTAGGTATAAGATAGTTTTCTCCTGAATATGTGTTCAGAATAGTTAGAAAATAGGTTGCCTCAGTGTAAATATTTTAGTTTGAAAGTTGTGGACCTGACATGTTTGATTAAAAACATGAAGGAGTTATCTGAAGCTAAGAAAGTTTAAATTCAGTTGTGTAACACTTCAAGGAAAAATCTATCAAACTCTGAAGACTGGAAATTGAAAGAAATAGTTAAGTGAAACCTATAGATGTAATCAAGACAGGAGCTCTTTCTGGTATTTCAGCACTGTAAAATGATATTGGGATAGATAATTTACTGTATGTTTTGAAATCTTTCACGCTATGTTATATGTAAATAGCCTGGTTTCTTCTATTTTATCTTCACTTCTTTTGCATAATAAACTTCTGGTTTATTGTTAAACCAAAATCTGTTTCATTTCAGTGAAAGATCTATCAAGCTGGATTTCAGTCTGAGATCTGACTTGTCCAGTAGTTTCACCAGCTGGGATCATAACACCCTTCTAGGACAATGTAAGGGAGACAAAAAAAAATCAAGCAAAATAGAACCATCTCCATAGTTAGTATTACTACTAAGCCCATGCGTAAATTGATTTTCCTTTCTTCTAGATTGGAAATATTTTGTCTTTTCTTGGTTAGTTGTGTCACTTGAATAGCCAATGTTTGAACTCATCATTTGAGACATCATGGATCTACATCTTTTTTCAAATCCTGTTTAAAGGTGTGGGGTAGGCCATTTAGAACTGAGATGAGAAGAAATTTCTTTTCTCAGAGAGTGGCGAATCTGTGGAATTCTCTGCCACAGAGAGCTATTGAGGCCAAACATTGACTATTTTCAAGAAGGAGTTAGATATAGTTCTTGGTGCTAAAGGGATTAAAGGGCCTGGGGAGAAAGAAGGAACGAGTTTCTAATTTGGTTGATTGACCATGAACGTGTAGAATGCAAATGCAGAGCAGGCTCAAAGGGCTGAATGGCTGACTCATGCTCCTATTTTCTATGTTTCTGTCCTTTTAAGGAGATACTCACACTCCATTATATTGCTTTTTGTCCCTCCCCATTTCATCATTGTTAAATCTTTGAACTGTATGCAAGGGATTGCAGATGTGATTGCCTTTCTTGCAACACATTGTGTATCAGTTCACTCAATTACCTAAATAACCATTGCTTTAAAGCAAGGTCTCCTGAACATGCATTAAATAGTTACCTATTGTAGCCAGCGCCATAGTAAAAACTGGAATCAAATTGTTCAGCTGCATTGTTCAGCTGCTGTTTCAAACTCTTGGCATGGGATTTTGAATTCCATGTCATTAACCAACCACCAAACGATTTCACAAAGGCATGCATATCTGGGAAGTCAATGAAATAAACCTGTTTAATATAAAAGAAAAAAAGTCAATAAGTTAAGATGGAAAACAATGGAATCAGTTCTTTAATGTAATAAAAGGAATTCCTACTTCAAAACTTCACTGTTGAGTAATAATTAAGTTCCATAGAATTGTGCATTTTAGGTTTACTGGTATATCTGAAATTTACCATATCTTAAACTCCTGGTCCAATGTGTTCAGCAGAAACATGATACTAGACCCTGAGTAGTGACAGAAAATTTTGAGGACTAACGTGCTGCTCTGCTATTCAATGGTGCCAAATGGTGGGAGCATGTGATGTCACTGACTTCTAGTTCACATTGAAAGGAGATGTTAAGATTAGGATAGGGAATTTAAGATTTTTAAAACATGTTAAGTGTACATGAAACTTCCTTGTTTGAGGTGACAAGCAGCAACTCACCTGTATGCAGAGCTTCTGATTGGCAACAGACTATGCAGGATTATTCTGATTGGCCAGGTGTTTTTCTCACATGGAGTGAGGGGAGTGGGCAGTGTGCAACATTTGATGACCATATAAAGATTGACATTCACTGAACTCTTGGAGCAGATTGACTGCTTCACCCTTCAACCAGTGAATGACATATTATCAAGGCAAAGAGGAAGGGTAAAAGACGAAGGAAGTCAGAATTTAAACAAATACGGCGCATTAAATTGGCTCAACATACATTTTCAACAAATGTTGAACCATATATCTACTCACGTTAGTGTCAATGGGCGCTGGTGGATCCTGCTGATAATTAGCTGGTAACAAAAAATGGATGATGTAGGTTTTGCTCTCTAATAACTGTTTATCTTGAGGTATCTTCAGCAGAACTGGAGCTGTCATGTCGATATTTTTGCCTGTGTTTAAATAACACTGTTAGTGTTTCTTGAATATGAAGCAAAATAGTTCTCCCATTCCGCTCTTATATTTTTGGTGCTAGATTGACAAATCTGGAAAAATTGGGTAAATACTGAAGTGATAGTGAAAGATGGATGAATTCTTATCTGTAGCCAGACAAAGGTCATTATACCTTAACCAATATACTGATTTATATGAATTTTGCTTGGGCAGAACGTGTTGTGCAAGGCATTACAAGATTTTATAGTACTGGAGACAAAATAAGGTTAATCAGATAATAGTGGGTGACTGTGTCTGCATTAAATATAACTTCCTTTCTATTCTTTGTTGGCTGCCTGTCCCCTAATGTGTTTAATTTTGGCTCTTAGCCTTAATTCCTGTTACATCCTCGTCCTACTTTAACTCTGTAATATGTGGCAGCTCTATACTCTTACTCTTTAGTCCCGAACACTCTGCTGTCTTAATTCCATTTGATTTACATAATCCTTTGCTTGGTTTGGAATTGATGATAAAGCCTTTGATGGCTTTGCTTTTTTTTGTCAGAATACCTTTCCTAAACCCCTCTACTTTTCTACCTTTCTTTAAAAGCTTTCTCAAAAAAACCTTAAGAATGAGGTTTGTCACATCCAGACCCCAGGCGAGGTTTCCCAGTTTGTTACAATTCCAAGTGGCATACCCCAAACTGTTAAACTCCCGGGGAGGAAGGATGAACTGGTTTCCCTTCTTTAATTACCTGACCCTCAGTCACTTGTGAATACCTTTCACATAGACTCAAATTAACTTAATTTTTAAAAGAAGTCAATTTAACTAAGCCTTCTCAAGTTAACAAAAAGTGAGTTTATTAATGTCAAAACTGGAGAAGTATTAATAACACACATACACACAGGTTAGAATTAAGGGTTGAGTCCAAAAAGATAAAAGTTAAAAAAAAAATGGATGGATCTGTAAGAAAACAGAAATTGCTAGAAAATTTCAGCAGATCTGGCAGCGTCTGTGGAGGGGAATCAAACTTAACGTTTCAGGTCCAGTGACCCTTCCTCAGAACTGATGGTCACTAGGAAAATGTTTTTTATGCAGAAGATAGGGTGAGGGGAGGGGGTAAGGAGTAAATGATAGGGGTAGTTAGAGCTCAAAGAGAGAGAACTGTTGGACAGACAAAGGAATGTATAACGGTCAGGAGACTGAATAGCTGCTAATGGGGACTATTAGTGGCTAACAATGGGTAATGTGTAATAGCAGACCATGTGATAACAAGGCTTGGTGTCTAGGGATTGGGTTAAGGACATGGGAGAAGGACAAGGGATCCGACTGTGAATTGTTAATAAAGCTCGGATATTTGAATGTTGTGGCCATTGTAAGTGGGGGTTACAGGTAGCTTTGATGATTGTAGTTGAACAGTTAGTATCTGAGTTTTTTTTGTTTTGTAGTTTGGTTGAATTTCACAGAATCACAGAATTGTTACAGCCCAGAAGGAAGCTATTCAGCCCATTACACCTGCACTAGCTCTTCAATCAAGCATCATCACCGACTGAAAACCTCCTGCTTTGTGCCCCATATCCTTGTCTATTATTTCTATCCAAATAATTATCCAACGCCCTCTTGAATACCTTAATTGAATCTGCCTCCAACACATTTCCAGGCAGTGTATTCCATACCCTAACTACTCACTGAGTGGAAAAGCTTTTTTGTCACATCAACCTTGCTTCTTTTGCACATCACTTTAAACCTATACCCTCTTATTCCTTCTACCAACTGCAGCAGCTTCTTCCTATATACTTCATCCAGCCCTCTCATGATTAGCATTGCTGCCTGATAGCGCCAGGGACTCAGGTTCGATTCCAGCCTGGCGTGACTGTCTCTCTGGAGTTTGCACATTCTCCCCATGTGTGCGTGGGTTTCCTTCGGGTGCTCCAGTTTCCTCCCACAGTCCAAATATGTGCAGGTTAGATGGATTGGCCTTGCTAAATCGCCTATAGTGACCAGGGATGCAGGTTAGATGGGTTAAACATGGGAAATGCAGGGTTAATGGGATAGGATAGGAGGGTGGTTCTGGGTGGGATACTTTTCAGAGCGTCAGTGTAAACTTGATGGGCCGAATGGCCTGTTTCCACACTGTAGGGATTCTATGATTTTGAGAATCTCTATCAATTCCTTTCTGAAAAGAGAACAGTCCCAACTTCTTCAATCTATACACATAGCTGAAGTTTCTCATTTCTGAAACCATTCTTGTAAGTCACTTCTGAACTTTCTCCAATGAATTCACATCTCTCCTATAATGTGGCATCCACAGCTGTACACAGTAGTCCAGCTGAGGTCCAGCAAATGACTTATACAAGTTTAACATCACCTTCTTGTTCTTGTACTTGCTGTCGATTAATAAAGCCAAGGACACTGTATGCTTAACTGATTAGCCTGTCCATTTGTCCTGCCACCTTCAATGACCTGTGCACATACACACCTAGTAAATCTAATTTTAAAATCTGTGTCATTTTTAAAACGAGTTCCCTGTAGACTCACCTCTTGTTGTCTCCATAAGCTCCTCTGGCCTGCAAAAGTTATCTTTCACCCTGATTTCAGGCAGTCATGAATTACTTTTTCCAGTTGCTCAGTTATTGACAACATGGCCTTAGTCTTTTAGATTCCATTCTCTGGAATTTCATTTCTGAAAGCCCCTTGCCTCTTGACCTTCCTCTGTTGCTTTAAGGTTCTTCATAAAACTTAACATCTTAGTTTTGGCAAAATCCTGGCACAATCTTTTTAATAATTGTTAAAAGTGGCTTTAATGGGTTTTCAAAAACAAACTCTTTGTAATGAAGTGCAGGGCTGGATGAACACAGCAGGCCAAGCAGCATCATAGGAGCAGAGAGGCTGACGTTTCGGGCCTAGACCCCCAGGTCTAGGGGGCCCTGTTTTAAAATTAGGGGTCACCTTTTCAA
>NC_063369.1:784040-794753 GCF_021869965.1 Rhincodon typus
GGAAAAGCATTGTTTGATTAGAGATAGTCAGCATGGCTTTGTGAGGGGCAGGTCATGCCTCACAAACCTTATTGAATTCTTTGAGGATGTGACAAAATGCATTGATGAAGATAGAGCAGTGGATGTGGTGTATATGGATTTTAGCAAGGCATTTGATAAGGTTCCTCATGGTAGGCTCATTCATAAAGTAAGGAGGCATAGGATTCAGGGAAATTTGGCTGTCTGGATACAAAACTGGCTGTCCAATAGAAGACAGAGGGTGGTAGTGGATGGAAAGTATTCAGCCTGGAGCTCGGTGACCAGTGGTGTTCTGCAGGGATCTGTTCTTGGACCTCTGCTCTTTGTGATCTTTATAAATGACTTGGATGAGGAAGTGGAAGGGTGGGTTAGTGAGTTTACTGATGACACGAAGGTTGGTGGAGTTGTGGATAGTGTGGAGGGCGGTTGTAGGTTGCATTGGGACATTGACAAGATGCAGAGCTGGGCAAAGAAGTTGCAGATGGAATTCAACCTGGAAAAGTGTGAAGTGATTCATTTTGGAAGGTTGAATTTGAATGCAGAATACAGGGTTAATGGCAGGATTCTTGGCAGTGTGGAGGAACAGAGGGACCTTGGGGTCCACGTCCATAGATTCCTCAAAGTTGCCACCCAAATTGATAGGGTTGTTAAGAAGGTGTATGGTGTGGTGGCTTTCATTAGCAGGGGAATTGAGTTTAAGAGCCGCAAGGTTATACCACAGCTCGAGAAAACTCTGGTTAGACCACACTTGGAATATTTTCTGATGAAGGGTCTAGGCCCAAAATGTCAGCCTTTCTGCTCCTATGATGCTGCTTGGCCTGCTGTGTTCATCCAGTTCTGCACCTTGTTGTCTCGGATTCTCCAGCATCTGCAGTTCCTACTATCTCTTGGAATGTTGTGTTCAGTTTTGGTTACCTTATTATAGGAAGGATGTAGAAGCTTTAGAGAGGGTGCAGAGGAGATTTACCATGATGCTGCCTGGACTGGAGGGTAGGTCTTATGGGGAAAGGTTGAGGGAGCTAGGGCTTTTCTCATTGGAGTGAAGAAAGATGAGAGGTGACTTGATAGAGGTGTACAAGATGATGAGAGGTACAGATGGAGTGGATATCCAGAGACTTTTTCCCAGGGTGGAAATGGCTATCATGAGGGGGCATAATTTTAAGGTGATTGGAGGAAGGTGTAGGGGAGATGTCAGAGGTTGGTTCTTTACACAGAGAGTGGTGGGTGCGTGGAATGCACTGCCAGCGGTGGTAGTAGAGTCAGATGCATTAGGGACATTTAAGCGATTCTTGGATAGGCACATGGGTGATAGTAAAATGAAGGGTATGCAGGTTAGTTTGATGTTAGAGTAGGATAATAGGTCGGCACAACATCGTGGGCTGAAGGACCTGTACTGTGCTGTACTGTTCTATGTTCTATGTTCACACGTCACAAGGTTATAGTCCAACAGGTTTATTTGAAAACACCAGCTTTTGGAGCCTCACTCCTTCTGCAGGTGTTAGTGAGAGAGGTAGTATCAGACACAGAATTTAAAAATAAAAGATTAAAGGTTCACACCACTGATGAGGATGTATTAAACCTAAGATGCTGTTAAATCTTTAATAAGTTAGAGGGTTTTAGCTGATGAATATGTATATGTTAATTCCCGAATTCCTTTCAAGTCATGGCCCTTAGCACGCGTGCGCACACGCACACGCACACACACACACACACACATCCCCTCTCATACACACACTGCCTCTCAAGCGCGCACACACACACAGATCTCTCATACACACACTCAAGCACACACACACACATTCACTCTGTCTCTCTCTCACACACACACACAGATCCTATCTCATACACACTGCCTCTCAAGCACACACAAACACACACTCATACACACGCACACACAGATCTTCTCTCAAACACACATTGTCTCTCGAGCACACACACACACACACTCTCTCTCTCTCTCTCCCACAGACACACACACCCCGAGATCCCCTGTCATACACACACTGTCTCTCAAGCACACACACACACACAAACACAGATCCTTTCTCATACACACACTATCTCTCAATCGCATACACACACACACACACACTCAGTCTTTCAAGCACGCATGCACCACACACACTCTCACTCTCCTCCCCACACACACATAAAAACACAGATCCTCTCTCGTCCATACAGTACCTCTCAATCGCATACACACACACATACACACACACACATTTTACAAATTCCTACTGTAGAAATAAAATCAATCTGACTTCAAACTGAAACACAAACAGATTCTAAACAAGGCCTCACACCTAACATGCTTTGTCTGACCTAAAATGTCACCTCTTCTTTACACTGATAAAACCTCTAGTTCTCTCAGAGCAGTGACTTGAAAGGAATTCTGGGATTTACATATATTTATTAACCAATGAGGATAGAAAAAGAAAGATAGGCCAGATGAATGTGTGGCTGAGGAGCTGTTGTCGGGGGCAGGGTTTTCATTTCTTGGATCATTGGGATCTCTTCTGAGGTAGAGGTGACCTATACAAGAGGAATGGGTTGCACTTGAACTGGAGGGTGTCCGATATTCTCGCCAGAGATTTGCCACTGTTACCCAGGACGGTTTAAAATAGTGGGGGGGGGGGGGGGGGGGGGGGGGACTGTGTGTAAGAGAAGGGCCATTGAGAAGTCAGGAGAAAATACATTAGCCATCAAGAACAGTTTACTATTCAGGATAGCCAGGGGCATGGTAAAGGGAGGGAAAAGACTTATGGTTTAAAGTGCATTTATTTCAATGCATGAGGCCTAATTGGCAAGGCAGATGAGCTCAGAGCATGGATTGGCTCTGGGGAATGGGATATTATAGCCATAACAGGAACATGGCTGAGAGAAGGGCAGGACTGGCAGCTCAATGTTCCTGGATACAGAAGCTACAGGTATGACAGAAGTACAAGTAAGTGAGGAGGGGTGGGGGTTGCCTTTTTGATAATGCTAGACATAACGAAAGTGCTTAGAGAGGATATTCTTAAGAAGTCATTAAATGAGGCCATATGGTTGGAGCTTAGAAACAAGAAGGGGGTGGTCACTCTGTTGGCACTGTATTAAAGACCCCCAAATAACCAGCGGGTACTAGAGGAGCAGATGTGTAGAGAGATTGCAGATACCTGTAGGAATGATAGAGTAGTATTGGTTAGAGATTTTAATTTCCCCTGTAATGACTGGGCCATCTAGAGTGTAAAAGTACTAGACGGGGTGGAATTTGTCAAATGTATCCAAGAGAATTTCCTAAATAAATATGTAGAGGGTTCTACATGGGAGGGTACAACACTGGACCTCCTCTTAGGAAATGAGGTTGGGCAAGTGACTGAAGTATCAGTAGGAGAACACTTTGGGTCCAGTGACCATAACTGTCTTAGTTTTAACATAGTTACAGAAAAAGATAGGACAGGTCCACAGGTTAAAGTGCTGAACTGGAGCAGGGACAATTTTGGTACCATTGGGCAGGATCTAGCAGAGGTCGATTGGATGAGTCTGTTTGAAGGAAAAGGAACGACTGGCAAATGGGAGGCTTTTAAAAGTGTGATATCAACAGTCCAGGGACAATATGTCCCTGTTAGGGTGAAGGGAAAAGCTAGCAGGTTTAGGGATCCCCGGCTGACGAGGGATATTGAGGCTCTGGTCAGGAACAAGAAGAAGGCACACAATGGCTTAAGCTATCAGGCTGAAGTGAATCCCTAGGTGAGTATAAAAGGTGTAGGAACACAATCAAGAGGGAAATCAAAAGAGCAAAAAGAGGGTATGAGATGGATCTGGCAGATAAGGTTAAAGTTAATTGCAAGAGGTTCTATAGCTATATTAAGAGTAAAAGGCTAGAGAGAGAATGGATCCCCTTAAAGATCAGCATGGTGGAGTACAGGAGATAGATTTTTAATGAATATTTCTCCTCAGTATTTACTGATGAGAGAATCATGGATGCGAAGGAAATAAGGAAAACAAGTGGCGATGTTTTAGACTGCATTCATATTACCAGAGAAGAGATGTTCGCAGCTTAAAAGCGCATTAAGGTGGATAAGTCCCCTGGGCCTGATCAAGTCAATCCTCCGATGTTGTGGGAGGCTAGGGAAGAAATTTCAGAGGGCCTTGCAGAGATTTTTGCTTCATTGTTAGCCACTGGTGAAATTCCGGAAGGCTGGAGAGTGGCTAATGTTGTTCCATTGTTTAAGAAAGGTAGCAAAGACAAGCCAAGGAACTACAGGACAATGGGCCTAACATCAGTGGTAGGCAAGTTATTGGAGAGGATACTGAGGGACAGGATCAACCGACATTTGGATAGTCAGCATGGATTTGTGCGCGGGAAGTCATGTCTGGCAAATCTTTTAGCGTTTTTTGAAGAAGTAACCAAGAGGATGGATGAGGGTAGGGCAGTGAATGTTGTCTATATGGACTTTAGTAAGGCCTTTGACAAGGTCCTGCATGGCAGTCTAATCAGGAAAGTTAGGTTACATGGGATCCAGGGAGAGCTAGCTGATTGGTAGGAAGCAAAGGCTGATGGTTGAAGGTTGTTTCTCGGACTGGAGGCCTGTGACTAGTGGTGTGCCACGGGTCGGTGCTGGGACCTTTGTTATTTGTTATTTACATAAATGACCTGGATGTGAATGTACAAGGCATGATTAGTAAGTTTGCGGATGATACAAAATTATTGTTGATAGTGAGGAAGGTTTTATTAAAAATTACAGAGGGATCTTGATCAGATGAGGAAGTGGGCTGAGGATTGGCAAATGCACTTCAATACAGATAACTGTGAGGTGTTGCACTTTGGAAAGTCAAATCAAGGTAGGACTTATACAGTAAATGGTAGGGTCCTGAGGATTGTTGAGGAACAGAGGGACCTAGGAGTACAAGTACATAGTTCGTTGAAAGTGGCGTCACAGGTAGACAGGGTGGTGAAGAAGGCGTTTAGCAATGCTGGCCTTCATCGGTTGAGGCATAGAGTGTGGGAGTTGTTACAGTTGTATAAGTTGTTGGTCAGGCCGCATCTGGAGTATTGTGTACAGTTTTGGTCACCCTATTATAGGAAAGACATAGTTAAACTGGAAAATGTGCAAAGAAGATTTACGAGGATGTTGCCAGGACTAGTAGGCCTGAGTTATAGGGAGAGGTTGGCCAGGATAAGACTTTATTCCTTGTAATGTAGAAGAATGAGGGGTGACCTTATTGAGGTGTATAAAATCATGAGGGACATAGATAGGATAAATGCATATAGTCCCTTTCCCAGGGATGGGGAATTGAAAACTAGAGGGCATAGATTTAAGGTGAGAGGGGAAAGATTTAAGAAGGACCTGAGGGGCAACTTGTTCACGCAGACTATATGGAAGATGCTGCCAGAGAAAGTGGTTGAGGCAGGTACAATAGCAACATTTAAAAATCATTTGGATAGGTACATAGATGAGAAGGGTTTAGAAGGATATGGACCAAATGTGGGCTCAGCATAGACCAGTTTGGGCCGAAGGGCCAGTTTCCATGCTGTATTACTGTATGACTCTATGACTAACTATATGGACAGGTGATGGTGCTTTGTCCAAAAGTTAAACAATTTAATTTGAGAATTAAAATGCCTGTTTTAACTTTGAAATAAAACTCTGAAAGTAAATGTTTCAACTAATACACTTGCCACTGTTATCTTTAATCATTGTTCTCTTATTTGTACCTTCTACATTTTTGCCCTGAATATACTGAAAGAGCCTTGTGAATCCCGAATACATCGCAAATTCCATTAAGAAGGACGTAGCGTTGGTAGCAACCCATTTTGAAGCATTGTAATGACGAACCTACATGTGAAGCACCAAAGGAAAGCAGAGATTAAACGTTAAGCAGTCAGTTCAACTAGCTAAAACTCCAACTGTATGACTTCGGCAAAGCATGCCTTTATTCCAACTACATGATTTTGACTGTGTTTATCTACATTAACTATTTTTTCGGTTATCTTAGTGTGTTAGTTTGAACCAGATTAATTTTTGTTGTCTGGATCCATGCCCATCCAAAACTGGTTTGAAACGACCTGATTTCATACCATGTAAGTTGCTTACAGCTGGCGAAGAATATAAACTGCCATTTGATAGCCTTATCTGGATCAAGTTCAAGTCCTATGCAATAGTGAAATAACTGTGTCCTCACTTAACGACCCATTAATATTTTAACTTCTCCCTTTCAGGCCTTATTAGTTATTTCATAGAGATTGAATACATTTTTCAACAATTGCTTATTGACATATTATACAGCACCTATTGTTTTAAAGATCAAAAGAAAAATGATCAAACCAATAATTATTTTTCAAATTCTATTTGTCTTGGACAAGCAACAATCAAAGCAAAACAAAAATGTCCAATTCTGGAGATATGAACTTCCCAGCTTTCTTACATGTTACATACTTTGTTCCTTTATTCTAGAATTGAGAATTAGTTCTGAGCTCTGCTTCTCACCTCATAATCTGGCGTTTCACATACGACATCATAATTGAAGCATTCCTTTACTTCATTGCATTGAGCTGGTTTAGAATCACTGCTCAAAGATAAATAAAAGAACAAAAGTAAATATTAGTTAAACCATTCTTGACCACAGTTTCTGCATCAGCATAGTATGCCGTCTTAAAATAATGCTTGCATTTGTGACAGGTACACCATTGAAGGTGCTTAAGAGATGCATAAAGATAGGAAGTTTGATCATTGATATATGAATTAAGAAGGAAGTTTCCAGGCTTGTTCTGTCTTGTGTTCTAAACACTTTGGGCCATTTGGCATATGACTGAGAGGGGCAGTGAAAGGAGATAGTTAAGTCCATCTATTCATGTTTCTTGTGTAGAAATTGTCTCCTCGAGCTGACTTGAATGCCTATAGGGAATCAGGGGGCATTTTTGATTTTTATTTGGAGTTTTTTCCTCTTATTTTTGTCTCCTTCAGGAATTCACAAACAGTTTTAGGAGGGGTGTATTGGGTTGCCTCATCAAATGGAAAGAACCAGCATTGATCAGCATAATTATCTCCCCTATTTCCATAAGCAACCTTAGTGAGAATTTTAGATAACAAGGTGTAGAGCTGGATGAACACAGCAGGCCAAGCAGCATCAGAGGAGAAGGAGAGCTGACGTTTTAGGCCTAGACCCTTCTTCAGAAATGGGGGAGGGGAAGGGGATTCTGAAATAAATAGGGAGAGATGGGGAGGCGGATAGAAGGTGGATAAAGGAAAAGATAGGTGGAGAGGAGACAGACAGGTCAAAGAGGCGGGGGTGGAGCCAGTAAAGGTGAGTGTAGGTGGGGAGTTGGGGAGGGGATAGGTCAGTCCAGGGAGGATGGACAGGTCAAGGGGGCGGGATGAGGTTAGTAGGTAGGAGATGAGTGTGGGGCTTGAGGTGGGAGGAGGGGATAGGTGGGAGGAAGGACAGGTTAGGGAGGCGGGGACAAGCTGGGCTGGTTTTGGGATGCGGTTGGGGGAGGGGAGATTCTGAAGCTTGTGAAGTCCACATTAACACCATTGGGCTGCAGGGTTCCCAAGCGAAATATGAGGTGCTGTCCCTGCAACCTTCAGGTGGCATCGTTGTGGCACTGCAGGAGGCCCAGGATGGACATGTTGTCTAAGGAGTGAGAGGGGGAGTTGAAATGGTTCGCGACTGGGAGGTGCAGTTGTTTGTTGTGAACCAAGTGTAGGTGTTCCGCAAAGCAGTCCCCAAGCCTCTGCTTGATTTCCCCGATGTAGAGGAGGCATATCTGGAACAGCGGATACAGTATACCACATTAGTGTTGCAGGTGAACATCTGCTTGATGTGGAAGGTCTTCTTGGGGCCTGGGATGGGGGTGATGGGGGAGGTGTAGGAGCAGGTGTAGCACTTCCTGCGGTTCCTGCAAAATGCACAGGATTGGGTTTAGGTATTCTGTGCCACAGTCAAATAATTTGCCAGTGAGAATTTTCACAGATTTCATCATTCAGTGTACATAACTAGCAAGCATTTCTGGCTAACTATGAAGAGTGAATATCCTAGATATTTTGTATTCTTTGTTAACTTGAACAATGTGGCCAAATTTCAGGCCTGTATCATTGGTTTGACTGAGATCAGTTGAAAAGAAAGAAAGCCTTACGTTTGTATTGCAGTTTGCACAATAATTTGATGTTGCAAAGCACTTTACAGTCAATTAAGTGCTTTTAAATTATAGTCACTATTGTAAGAGGGCAAGAACCTGCCTGACTTGGCTGAGCTATTCACTAAAACATTGAGCAGATCCTAAGTGAGCTTTAAGTGTATAAGCTCTGTAATTTTGTTATAAACCTAGAATTTTCCTTTATATGCATTTGATTTGTTAGCACTTTTACAGTAGAAAATACAGGCTAAGTCTTCATCTGTTTGCCAGTTAATGACAGTTTTCTGTTTTGTAAAAGGCTGAAGGATATTCCATCGGTATCACTGATGCTACTCTTTGATTAACCATGAGAAGGGGGTGGTAAAATGCCAGTTTTACATTACCCGCAACAGATTGTTTCACCTTGTAGAACAATCTGTCTTGTACCTGGACAAAAGCTGACTGCATTGTGCTTTTGCTTATTAGCTTCTTTCCTGTTCTGTTCCCTGAAGGCACTAACAATTCTTGAATTACAACTCTGATGTAATTAACATCCCCTAGTACTTTGACAGTTGGCCACTCTTCAAATGTGAGTCTAGGCAGTGATGTTGGCAAATTATTTGACTGTGGCACAAAATACCTAAACCCAATCCTGTGCATTTTGCAGCAATGGTCAGTTGATCAGAAGCCTGTGTTTATTAGCAATTCAGAGCAAGGTGAAATACAGATCTCATTACACATTCAGCTATGCTGCTATAGCTGCAGAGCACACCATTGGTGCTTCTAAACTACAGTCTCCTATTATTAATTCTTTGGAAACATTATATTTCATACCTTATCCCAGCTTCTGTCAGACTAAGGAATACAAAGATAATTAGTCCAGACCAGTACCTAAGGGAAGAAAAATAGAACCAATGTAGATAGATATAGATATAGTACCACATATTCAGTTTTCATTTTGAAAAAAAATCTTGGAATCCTTCAATAGTTGTATCCATTTATTAAAAAATGAGTAAAGTAAAAATCAAATCAAATAGAAAACTGTAATAGTTGGCAAGAAAAAAGTGTAGTAGAAGGTAAGAAGGGTCTGTTTCCATGCTGTACATCTCTCTGACTCTGTTAAAAGTCCATTCTACCTCTAAGCTCCATCCAGTATGACTGTTCTCTGGCACTTTTGTCACTCCCTTAACTGGGCTAGCATTTATTGCCTATCTCTAATTGCCTCTTAGATCAAGAGTAGCTAGCAAGGTATTTCAGAAAGCATTTAAGATTCAACCACATTGCTGTAAGTTTGAAATCATATGTAGATCAGATCAGGTAAGAATGGCAGATTACTTACCCTAAAGGATATTAGTGAACTAGGTGAGTTTTTATAACATTCAACACTGTTACGTTGAATCATAGAATAAAATCTCCACAGTGCTTGATTTTAATTCCAGATTTTTGTTGAATTCAAATTTCACCATCTGCCATGGTATTTGAAGCCTCGAGCCTTAGTCTAGGGGTTCTGGATGTCAATGCTACACCAGTACATCCCCTGTGGCAAATGTATTTCAGGGATATATGTAAAGGGGAGTGTTGCTGAACAAAGAGACCTTGGAGTGCAAGTTCATAGTTCCTTGAAAGTCAAGTCGCAGGTAGACAGGATTGTGAAGAAAGCATTTAGTGTGCTTGCCTGTATTGATCAGTGCATCGAGCATGGGAGGTGGGAGGTCATGTTGCCACTGTACAGGACATTGGTTAGGCCACTTTTGGAATACTGCATGTATTTCTGGTCTCGCTGCTACAGGAAGAATGTTGTGAAACTTGAAAGGGTTCAGAAAAGATTTGCAAGGATTTTGCTAGGGTTTAACGGTCTGAGCTATAGGGAAGGGCTGAATAGGCTGGGGCTGATTTCGCTGGAGCATCGGAAGCTGAGGGGTGACCTTATAGAGGCTTATAAAATCATGGGCATGGATAGGGTAAATATTCAAGGTCTTTTCCCTGCATTGGGGAGTTCAAAAATAGGTTCAAGGTGAGAGAGGAGTGAGTTAAAAGTGACCTCAGGGGCAACTTTTTCATGCAGAGGGTGGTGTGTGTATGGAACAAACTGCTAGATGAAGTGATGGAGGCTGGTACAATTACAGAATTTAAAAGGCATCTGGATGGGGATATGAATAGGAAGGGCCTAGAGGGATAGGGCCAAATGCTGGCAAAATTTATTTAGGATATTTGGTTGGTGTAGACGAGTTGGACCAAAATGTCTGTTCCTGTGCTGTACATCTCTATGACCCTATGACTTTATTTAACTTTTTTAATGGAAATAAAGATATAGTCATTAGCTGCCACTAATACTGCCAGTAGATCGCAATAGAAGAAGTCAAAAATGTAAATAGAGTGCAAAATCAGCTTAACTTCTATTACAATTGGACTACATTTTGCAATCAGTGGCGAAGCAACAGTGTTTGATGCTGACCTTGAAGAGAGTTGCCCAGGACATAAGGATCTATTAGTCTCTTCTGGTGCGAATTTCACCTTTCCCAATATTAGCCTCCCACAGTCCAAAGATGTGCAGGCTAGGTGGATTGGCTATGCTAAATTGCCTGTAGTGTTCAGGG
>NC_063369.1:795253-918863 GCF_021869965.1 Rhincodon typus
AAAAAAGGTGGGTGCTCTGAGGGTCGGTGTGGACTTGTTGGGCCGAAGGGCCTGTTTCCAAACTGTAGGGATTCTATGATTAACTGGTACAAAGTCAATTCGATCTTCAGGCAGCTAGCAACAGTGATGTCATCAAGCACATTGAAGAATTTTCAACAAACCAAGCAAGTAAAATGCACTAATTATCCTTCACAGTTTATACATTTTGCAGAGTATGAAAATAAATGCCAGGGCACACACAAGAAGCTGAAGTACCGTAAACAAGCTTCGAAACATGTTATTACAAAAAAATTAAGCTTTTTTAATAAGAAAAATTGACATTTTACAAATATAACATTTAATTTTCAGAACCATGCCTCATTAACAAGTTGTCACTCTTAAAACTAAAATTTAAAAGAAAAGGAGGAAGTTCTCATAAGTTGAATGAATTATAACGATTGTTGTCTGCAGGGGCTTCAGTAGCACACCTCTAGGGAAGACAATCACTGATAACTGAATTTTTGCATTATATTACACAAACATGAACACTTTGGCATCATTGCAATGCAACATCCCGGACTGTTGTTTCTGCTGTGTACAGTAACTTCAATTTTCAGCCCAATGAATTATAAGGAGAGGCTGGATAGGCTGGTACTTTTTTCACTGGAGTGTAAGAGGTTGAGGGGTTATCTAATAGAGGTTTATAAAATCATGAGGGGCATAGATAAGGTGAATATCGGGTGTCTTTTCCCTAGGGTTGGGGATGTCAAAACTAGGGGACATATTTTTAAGGTGAGAGGAGAAAGATTTTAAAAAGACATGAGAGCAAATTTTTTTAATACAGTGGTTTGTGTGTGGAATGAACTTCCAGAGGAAGCGGTGGATGCGGGTACAGTTATGACATTTAAAAGACATTTAGCTAAGTACATGAATAAGAAATGTTCGGAGGGATATGGGCCAAACGCAGGTAGGTGGGACTAGTTTAGTTTGGGAACATGGTTGGCGTGGACTGGTTGGACCGAAGGGTCTGTTTCTGTGCTGTGTGACGCTATGACAATGCTTTCCAGAAGATAGTGATGTTATGGTGCTTGTTACCATATGTGAGTCAAATGATTGGTATGCCAATCTGTTGTTTATGAGCATCATAATAGCTGAGTTTGATCCTCTAATCGTGTGAGAGAGTCACCTCGTTTGCAATCAGAAGCAGGAACTCTCACTAATTCTCTTGCAGAGGCAAATTATAGGTCTCCTACCTGTTGATCTCCTTGATATTGTATAATTCAACACTGCTACGTTTATTTATTCTGCATGGTTTTGTTCAGTTATTTCCATCCTTGTTATGTTTATTTATTGTTCCTGCTCTTAGCAGTTCCTAGATTATTCAGTTGTTCCAATGACATATTTAAATCTACCTTTTGGCAGAAGCATCAGTACTTTGTTGACAGATATGATGTAGGCATCCAAAACTTAACTGTGATGAGTCAGCATTTTGCCCCAGATGTCTTATCTAACCCCAACCCCCACCACCACCACCACCGAGGATAGGCTAATTTTGGTGGGTCACTCTTTTCAGGTTCATTCAGTTTTTATCCTGCTTCCTTACAATGATTAAAAATTGAACCCTGTATTGATTGTAATGAGCCAAGAACAGAAATTGCTGGGAAAGTGCAGCATGTCTGGCAGCATCTGTGAAGAGAAATCAGAGTTAACATGTCAGGTCTGTTGACCCTTCCTCAGAACTCCTTAGGGTTTCTCTTCACAGATGCTGCCAGACCCTGCTGAGCTTTTCCAGCAATTTCTGTTTTTGTTTCTGATTTACAGCATCTGCAGTTCTTTCAGTGATTGTAATAGGGTCAGCCAGCTGGACATCATGGAAAATGAGTTCCCTGATTGGGGCTGTTAATCTGGTCCAATCAGGGATCCGTGGCTGACAGATATAAACTGGAGTATCGGGGATTCTGACTCCCTGGGGACTGAATCTGATGAGCCATGTGTTAATAGAGGGTGACTGGGTGACGGGATACTGGCCTCTGTGGACTTATTTAAAACCTCAAAAATGTTTCTCTCCAAAGCCCTTTGCTCTCAGTGCTTTCCATTGGAGTTGTAATTTTAAAGTTCACGTTACAGACTTCGTCATTACTTGTTAGTAAAACACTGCACTCTCTATTGTATTTCTTTAAATTCTTGATAGTATAGTTGTTTGAGAAAATAGAAATAACATGTTTATAAACGTTTATTTACTGTTATTTGAAGAATCATTCACATTAACTTTTAATACCCTCTGAAACAATGGGCAAAATATTTTTGAGGCTATTGAGAGTCTTGCCATCAGCTGAAGAGCTGGTGTCTCTTTTCAGGAAGGCCCACAATCAGGCATTTGCGAGCCGACTGGACTCAAAGACTCTGGAAGTGGATATCCTTCCTACTGAGAGCTACTAGCCAATCAGGGGCTGGCAGTCATGTACTTAAGCAGCATCCTGGGAAAGAAGTCGGTGTCATGCAGCATGGAAGCAATCCTTCGGCCCAACTTGTCCACGTTGACCAAGTTTCTCAAAATAAACTAGTCCCATTTGCCTACTTTTGGTCCATATCCCTCTAGTCCTTTCTCCCTCTAAAGGTTTCCTACTCATGTACCTGCCCAAATGTTTTTTATATGCTGTAACTGTATCTGCATCTACCACTTTCTCTGTGTGCTGCTAGAAAAACGCTTAAAGGATCCCCAGGATAGCAAAGCCAGCCAGGCTATGGCTGTGTGAAGTGGTGGGCAGGGGGTTGGAGGCATTGAGTAGCTCATGGTGGGAGTCATGGGGATAGGGGACCAGGAGATTCACTAGCAAGAGAAGGGACATATTGTATGTTCCCCCATTATCCCTCAGAGGTGACAAATTGACTGCACAGATCCAGTTGTCATGCATACTGCATAGTGATAGGCACACCTGCAGCTGAACTAATCCAAGTGGTGGCTAATGAGGCCCTTAATCAGTCATTAATTAGCCACTTCAGGCCTCAATTAGCAGCAGGGTGGGGAGGCTGACCATAGACCTTCCCTGCCCAGATCTTAAATCTGGTGGAGACAGATGTGCCACCATCCCCTTTAATTCCTTTCCCTCTCTAAAAGCTTGCCACTAATGAGCTAGTGACTAATGTTTTGGTGAGAGAAACAATCCACATTGAAGGATGTGAGCTGCGAAGTCTGTAGATATTTCCTACCCCATGCAACTAGAAAATCCTTTGCCTGTCTGCCACATGGAGATGTTCGGAAAGGGTAGTGGGCAGCTTTGACCAAAGCACTATTGAAACCTAACCATATCCCCCTTGACCCCTGCTTCCTCTCTTCCTGCCCAAATAAATTTACATCATTGTTCAGGGTCCTAGAACACTACTGTCTATTTGTAAGATATTGATCCCTTCTGAGCCAAGGAAGGAGGCCCTCACCTTGTAAGGGCAGGTCGAAGTTCCAGGAATTGGTGGACACACCATTGGATTAGGATCAGGGTAATAACTCAAGAAGATTTAGGCCTTATTCATTTAGCACATATCTTTTTTTGTCATTCTACGTTGTGCTTATTGTTTAATTCATAACTTGTCTCAAGTCTAGATTGTGTTACTTTTAACTTAAAAAGTAAAAGTGACTATAAAGTTGATACTTAGCTTAATCCTAGGTGGCATTGCTGCCTCATACAACGCACAAAGAATCACAGATGAGCAGGTGCAGATCACAGGAGATCAAGCCAGTCTGCTTCGATGGTTGATGCCAGGTAAGCCACTAAATGCAATATTTACTCTTTTATTTTAAAGGAAGCTGGAAAGCCTGTTCCCTGAGTCTGTGAGTCAAAATAGATTTTTACTTTTTAAAAGCAATAAAGGATGGAGAAGAGGGAGTGATGGCATCAAAAGATTTAGGATTGTGGAAAGGGTGACAGGATATGGTCATAAGAATGAGTGAGATGACAAGAAACATAAGTGTGAATGATGCCGAGGTTTTTAGGGAGATGTCATATGTGATTTTTTTTGCCCAGATTACCTCATATTATGAAACGTTTTTGCAACCAGTGCTGGGCTGTTGTTTATATTAAGACTCTGATGTGACAGCGTAATTTGGCTAATTACAGTAGCAGGCAAGAATTACTCAATTTTGTCAGCCAGAACCAAATGAGCTCACACCATAATGATTATAAAATGCACAATGGGAGAAGCCTTATTATGATTGAGAGGACATAAAATTGTCTTGACTTTTGCATGAAAGAACTAAAACTACATCTCCTGTAGAGGTGAATACACATTCAGAGGCGTTAGAAGCTAGTAGACAGTGTAGAGACATCTTCTGTGTGCAGTCCCTAGGATTTCCATGGATAGTACATCACTTTAATTGAGACATTCTTTCTGTGCCTAGCCACCAGAGCAATTTTAGATGTGCACAGCTTAACCTTAGCTTTTAGATTACTGAATTTGCTCTTGGCTAATTTGGTGAAATAATCTTTTTGCCTTGAAATAACCAGTAAATTTAATTTTCTTTTTCATTTGGAATGAATAAATAACTTATTTTTTCCATTAAACATTTGCACTCCAAACTTGGCCAATTCACCCAAATCATCGTCCTGAATATTTTCTAATCAACCAGTTTGGAGGGGTTATTACACGACCTCTGGAGCAGGTAGGATTTGAACCCTGGCCTCCTAGCTCAGAGGTAGGGACACTGCAACCGTGCCAGAAGAGCTCAAGTCTTTGTCTTTAAGTTATAAATGCTGTTGTCTCTTCAAGAAATGGAGGATGTTGATGAGCAAGAGCAAAGAGAGGTGCGCTTATGTTGTCGGAGAGATCACTTTATATCAACAGTTATAGAACATAGAACATAGAACAGTACAGCACAGTACAAGCCCTTCGGCCCACGATGTTGGGCCGAAATTTTACCCTAATCCTAAGGTCTATCTAACCTCCACTCCCACCTTATACTATCATCCATATCCCTATCTAATAACCGCTTAAATGCCCCTAATGAGGCCGACTCCGCTACCCTCTCCAGCAATGCATTCCACGCCCCTACCACTCTCTGAGTAAAGAACCTACCTCTGATGTCTCCCTGATATCCACCTCCTTTCACTTTAAAACTATGTCCCCTCGTAAAAGCTACCTCCACCCTAGGAGAAAGTCTCTGGCTGTTTACTCTATCTATACCTCTGATCATTTTGTACACCTCTATCAAGTCACCTCTCGTCCTTCGTCGTTCTAAAGAGAAAAGCCCTAGCTCTCTCAACCTTTCCTCATAAGACCTTCCCTCCATTCCAGGCAACATCCTGGTAAATCTCCTCTGCACCTTTTCTAACGCTTCCACATCTTTCCTGTAATGAGGTGACCAGAAATGGACACAATACTCCAGATGTGGCCGAACCAGGCTTTTGTATAGCTGGAGCATAACTTCACGGCTCTTGAACTCAATCCCTCTATTAATGAAAACTAACACACCATACGCTTTCTTAACAACTCTATCCACCTGGGTGGCAGCTCTCAGGGAACTGTGAACCTGAATCCCAAGATCCCTCTGCTCCTCCACACTGCCAGGAATCTTTCCGTTAACCCTGTATTTTGTTTTGAAGTTTGTCCTTCCAAAATGAATCACCTCACACTTTTCAAGGTTAAACTCCATCTGCCACTTCTTAGCCTGGCTCTGCATTCTATCAGTGTCCCTTTGTAACCTAGAACAGCCCTCCGTGCGGTCTACAATGTGACCCACCTACATATCGTCCACGAACTTGCTAATCCACCCTTCCACTGCTTCATCCAAATCATTTACAAAAATCACAAATAGAAGGGGACCCAGGACAGATCCTTGTGGTACACCACTCGTAACTGAGCACCATGTTGAATATTTTCCATCCACTACCACCCTTCATCTTCTAAGGGTCAGCCAATTCTGAATCCAATCTGCCACATTTCCCCCTATCCCATGCCTCCTTACCTTCTGCATGAGCCTACCATGGGGAACCTTATCAAACGCCTTACTTAAATCCATGTATACCACATCCACTGCTCCACCTTCATCCACGTGTTTGGTCACGTCTTCAAAGAATTCAATAAGGTTTGTGAGGCATGATCTACCCCTCACAAATCCGTGCTGACTATATTTCTAGGAATGTCTGAGAGACCATGTCACTGATGATTATGGTCCTTCAGAGAAACAATATTGACCTGTAAGGGGATTACCAAACCAGTTCTGCAGCAGTATTGTGACGACTATATTAAACCTAAATGCTTATCTTTTTAAAGTGTCACAGAGGCAACTGTCAGTTTAGCCAGTGTGCAGAACCAAGTTTTTCTGGGAGCCACTAAAGCAGTATTTCCAGTGAAAACTGATTAAAAGAACTCGGTTGAAACAAGAGCAGCACTAGTAGGAGCTCAAAACTTAATGGACATTGTGAAAAAAGTAGCAGGAAAGTGATACAGCATAAGGAAATTTAAAGGTTTACAGTGAGGGTGTACAGAAAATTGAGAAAGAATGTATTGTTAATTCTGCTATGTCCACCCCATAAACATTGGAATTTTGACCTCAGCTGATTTGATACTTTTCTTGCTACTTTCCCAACATTGGGTCTAGGTACTGCTTTCAAGTGCTTAAAACTACAGTTACAGTATAGCACTTACAAATGTTTTAAAAATTAAAGTAATCTTGAACTTTTGTTAAAGTTTGTTTGAATTACTAGTTTAGTATTAACAAGCAGTGTTGCAGCCACCACTGGTGTAGTATCAACATAATTAAAGCAAATTCTACATCTCTAACATCTCAGAGTCTGGGTTCTCCTCGGCATCAGATTTGGTTGTTCGAGAGTCCAAATCACATTCTGTCTGGACTCAGGAGTCGGTGTCATTGTTCGTAAATCAAATAAAGCAGATAGTGATATTTTCAGTTTCAGCACTACACATCCAGAATCCAAACATCAATAGTACAATTTCAAAAAAGGATAAAATAAATTATCTTAAAGTTACTGATTTTAAATAATGAGGTTTGTAACTGCTCAGAGTGAGATTTCTACTGCAGAGATTCTCCTCGTGCATAAAAAAGGGCATAGATTTACAATGACTTAGACACCCAACAAATTGTCATTGCTGAAACATGCGTTGTTCATAATAGACTGAAAATTCTACACGCAAGTGTAAATAAAGTTTTATCAAACATGTCCCAGATGGGATAAAAGTGATTTTTAAAAGGGACATACATTATATAGTTTAAAAGGGACTTGTATATTAATGATCTGTTCACTGTTAGCTTTGAACAAATAGCACAATAACACCATCAACTCTGAAATAACTAACTTAGAAGTAATGTAAATTGCATATTACAGAAAAATAATTCTAGTTAGGTATATTGCAAATCAATGCACAAATTATTGTTGAAATTCAACATATTATTTTAACAGTTTATGCAGAATAGCTCTCTATGCTGAGAGATCAAAGTACTTCATATACACTGAGTTACTGTCTTATTAAAAGAATACTGTTATCTGGTAAATTGAAAGTAAACTATTTTAGAAAACTCACATTGTTGTGCCCAGATTTTTCTCTCAGCTGTTGTTGGTCGATGACTTTTTTTATTTTGTGCCACTCAAATGAAGAATCGCTTGCGATTTATACAACTTTGATTTTGAGGGTGGGATGTGATTATAAAACGTTGGTTATTCAACACTGAATGGCAGAGTTATGCAACTATTGCAGAGGCTCACGTGCTGTGCTTAAAAATTAACTGTGTAAGTCAAGTTACAGGCTTTTCAACAAGAAAGCTCAGAGAATAGCCACCAGCTATTTTTGAAGCATATCATATGTTATTCTTTGCCAAGATTACCCAATGCTTATGAAACCTTCTTGGAACAATGTTGGAATGTTGTTTACAGTTAGATTCTGATTTAATTTTGTGTGGTTTGAGTGTTTTGTTGACTAATTGCCAAAGACTGGCAGGATTTGCTCTTAATTTTATCAACATCAACCGATGAGCTCACACCATAATGATGATTACAAAATGTATAAAAATAGAAACTCTGACATGGTCTGATGTTTAAAGAACGCAGAGCTGCCTTGAATTTTGCAATAAGGAACTGATTCTACAACTCCTGTACAGGTGAATACTGGACACAGAGTGCACAGAAACCAGTAAACAGCATATCTTCTCTATGCTGTCCCTAGTATTTCTATTGACCTGTGCTGTGTCAGATATTTATTTCGATGCACATCCACCAGAAGTACCTTTAGATGTGCATACCTTAATCTTAGCTTTTAGATTGTTGGATTTGTTTCTTTGCCATTTTGATTCTTTGTTGTCTTATATGAGCTTGTGAAATTGGCCTTTTGTTTCACTTGGAGTGAAAAAATAATTTGATATTTTTTCCTGTGACCTCCTGGGGCAAGATTTTTGTTTTGGGATTGGGACCTTGGCATCAGGCCCATTTCTGACCCCAATCAAAATCCCAGTGTGTACACTGGGCCAACTTTGAAAGTGTTGGTCAATCAATAACCTGAAGTTGTGCTTGGTGCATGGCAAGCAGGTTCCAAAGCTGCCTCCAATAATGAAGGATGTAGCCACCTGATGCAGATAAGGGAGACAGAGACCACCTCTCATTAACTTGGCCTCCATGAAAGTGGCTCTGAGATAAGTGGATTTCAGCATTGCTGCTGTTCCACAGTGATTTTCAAGCCCAATCACCTCTGGTCCTTCTCGCAAGACAATTTGAAATCTAACCTGTCCACTTCAAACCAAATCAATCACTCAAATCATTGTGATGTTACTGAGTATTCTGTTGTATCTTCAGTGTATAGAAGGTGAGGTGCGGCAGGAGCAGTGACAAAGGTGCTTTCATCTTGGAAGGGTGTAATGCACAGAATTCCACAAGGGTGTGTTTCCCATTTTGCAGTCCAAATACATGCACAACCCACATATCTAACCATATTCATACTATTTGGATATTTCTCTGTGTTTGGAATGTGATTTGTGTTCTCTCTTTTGTTGATGTTAAGTGTCAACTTGCTCCTCCACGCTTGCAATTTTTATGCTGCATTGTAAGATTTTTAATGCAAATACCAATCTATAAGGCAAAGAGAAGAAATTTCAAAGGAGGCATATCCTAAATTCATAAAATAATTTACAAGGTAAAATTTTATTGGATGTATGAGAAACATGCTGCTGGGGCCATAAGTGGGAGCTGACTCCATTTTAGCCAGTGATGAGACCACTAACAGCAGACAGCTAAACCACTGTCCAATCCATGAGATGGCTGCTGAACAGCTTCTTCAGTACCATCACTAGCAGTGCAGGAAGAATGAGTCTCAGTGGTGGAGCAGCTTCAAAGTGAGGTAGCATCGGTTGAGAGGTGCCAAAACAATATGGGGGGCCATTGATGGGGGGGAAAGGGAATTTGTGGGGAATTGCCAGTAACATGCCTTTGTTGAGAGGGCTCCTGGAGTACCCATAAAGAAGCCTCCCCTCCACCAAACATGCTGGGAGTCCACCAGATTTTATTGGCCATACCCTCTCGATGCAGCAGGAAGTGACCCTTACTCATGGGCATGTAAAATGCCAACTTTTGCTGCCTGTGATAAAAGCATGTGATAAGACACTAACTCCCTTCCTAATGCCAGCCCACCCCCACAAATTTTACTAGCCCCTCGTTATGCCCTGCCTGTCCCCAGACAGCTAAGAAAATTCAGCTTGGTATGTTTTAAATAAAAGTAGATTCAATCATTTGAATCATGCAGATAGCAACAGCATTTCGCGGGCCAGGAAAATGCAATTGATTGGCTGGTGAGTACTGCTTTATAGGGACTAACTCTAAGAAATTCTGAATGAAAAGCAAAGCAAGAAAAATATTAAACAAATAACAAATGTTAGCTGATAAGTATTATCTCTTACTTTTAAGATTTAGGTGTGTTAAGTATTAGTAGAAACTGTATTAGAAATAAACAAAAACAGAAATTGCTAGAGAAACTTAGCAGGCCTTGCAGCATCTGTGAACAGAAAACAGAATTACTGAAGAAGGATCACAGAACTTGAAACATATAACTCTATTTTCTCTCCACAGATGCTGCCAGATCTGCTGAATTTCTCCAGCAATTCTTTTGTTTGTTTCAGATCTCTAGCATCCGCAGTTCCTTGTTTTATTTATCTGTCTTAGGTTTATTAGTATTGCTAATGTTTATTAGCAGGTGTAAGGTTAACAAATTAATAAAGAAATGGCAGGGCAGCTTCAGTCTCGAATATGGCTGTCCTGTGTAATGTGGGAACTCCAGGATACTTCTCATGTACTGGCAATTGCCAAATCAAAGATAGGGAGAAGTGTTGTTATGGAAGAATGTGAAAATAAGATATTTTTAAAATTTAAGTATTGCCAAACCAGGAGCCAATATAGGCAGTGAGCAGACAGGTAATGAGTGAACAGGGTTTGATGTGAGCCAGA
Source organism: Rhincodon typus (assembly GCF_021869965.1). NCBI lineage: Eukaryota > Metazoa > Chordata > Chondrichthyes > Orectolobiformes > Rhincodontidae > Rhincodon > Rhincodon typus. The sequence continues at coordinate 805,669 of NC_063369.1, forward strand.
ATTTAGGCAGCAGAGTTTTTAATGAGTTCAAGTTTAAGAAGCTTGGATGATGGGATGCCAGCTAGGAGAGCTGTAGAATAGGCAGGCTGACAGGTAATGGAGGCATGGATGAGGATTTCAACACTAGATGAGCTGAGGCATTAGAGGAGATGGATAATATTATGGAAATGGAAATCAGCGGCTTTGGTTCTGAAGTGGATATGTATTAATCGGAAGCTTACTTCGGTAAATATAAAATGAAGGGTACGTGTAGTATCTGTCTCATGGTGTTATTAGGCAGAGGGATAGAGTTGGTGGTTAGGGTCTGGAATTTGTGGTGCAGTCTGAAGGAAATTTATACTCGTCCAGGCCTGTATATCAAACAGGCAGTGTGGGAAAATCAAAGAACTCATAGGGCAGAATCTTATAGGGTCCTGAGCAATGTTGGCTCTGGAAAGGTTTATGGCAGAATCAGGTGGGCAGTCTGGCAAGCCTTTCTTGATGTAAAGAGCATCTCACTGTATCTTTTATGGTTTTGCCGAGTGGCAAGGTGCGTTTCTTGCTAGTCAATAGTGCGTTACTAATTAACGGTGATTATAGCTTGTTAACTGACTTATTAATGCCACCAGTCACCTTATTAATATTTAGTTTCCTGTCTCACCAAACAAGCTAGATGTTGATAGTTCTTGGCACGGAGGTCAGACTTCAGTTGCTCCAATGAACCTCGATGTTGAACATATAGCAATAAAATCTCAGGACGAGCTTCATAGCCAATAGCCGAATGTAAACCCATCCACAGACAATGGTATCTGATGGGTCAGCCTGTAATAAACCTTACGACACATAGAGCCATAGAGTCATTCAGCACCGTAACAGGCCGTTTGGTCCAAATCACCCAAGCTGACCAAGTTTCCCAAACTAAACTAGTCCCATTTGCTTGCGTTTGGCCCATATCCCTCTAAACCTTTCCAATCATGTACCTTTCCGAATGTCTCTTAAATGTTGTAACTGTACCCACATCTACCACTTCGTCTCAATTCATTTACAGTAAGTTTCTGCACTTTATTACTGCAGTTTGGGCTGCACTGACAATTATTATAATGCTGCCACAAAGACACTGTATGCTCATATGCTCAGGGACATGCACCCATATCATGGACTTGTCCAAGCTACATCTCCAGGCTCTTCACTTGCTGTCACAGCACTCAGTCACTTTGAGCCTGACTGGATGCTCATAGCATCCCTGCTTTGCACTGTCTGGCCTTACCTTTCAGCACAGACACAAAGCCAGGAAGTTTGTCATGGTTGTTAACAAGCCTCAGTCAAGTCAAGGGGATCCCAGCACAGTAAGACAAGAGTAGCATCTGATACCAGTTGAGGGTCTTGGACACACAGTCAGTCAGCGCTCGGGTGGTCACAGTCAGGGTACTCTCTACGTAAGGGGGAGGAGCTAAATACTGGGCAGTTTACAGTCTGTCTTACATCCTTCTGCCCAATTATAAGCTATTTTCCTCCTGGAAGAAGGGAGAGGAACGGTATTACAGGAGATAAAATTGGGTGGCACAGCTGTTACTGTTGGTCTAGGTGGGGAGGTATCTCGAGTGAGTGAATAGACAGTGCAGAGACCATGTATGATTAGTGGTGTCGGATGGGGTAGGTATCAGCAAGCAGGGAAGATGTTGCAGGCATTAGTGAGAGTGGTCGAGCATGAGCTTTGGTGGGAGGTGGGTGAGATAGCAGAGATAGTGTAAGGAGAGAAGATGGTGGCATTAAGGCTGGCAGAGTGGAGAAGGACAATGAACATTTTCTTATAGTGCTGGGCATTTCTGCAGATAACTGAGACTGCACTGACCAAAGTGGCAACCTTAGACTAGGCTGGCATGGACTATGTTGTAGCCTTTGCTGCTGCCCAGGGAAGAGGATGTGAAGAGACTCTGTAATAGACCCAAATGATGAAAATTAATGCATAGAAAGATGTTTTGATACTTGAAGCTGAAACAGAACTCCCATTGAATCTGTAATACTTAAATCTAAATTTCTACCTTTAACTCAGCCAGCGAGTAGATGCTTAGCTGACACTTAAGAGACTAGTATAATTCTCCAAGCATCTTGGGTTTGAGCTGAAGAAGGGTCTAGGCCCGAAACGTCAGCCTTCCTGCTCCTCTGATGCTGCTTGGCCTGCTGTGTTCATCCAGCTCTACACCTTGTTATCTCTGTATTAAAACTGGAGTTGCTGGATTTAGGAAGGGCATGGTATCTCTTTGAATAGAAGTTACTAAGAGTGTAAAATTGATTCCAGTTCCATTGCTCACAGCTGGTCTTTCTAGAATAAAACAAGTAGATGTATCAGGAGACATAGTGTTGAAATAGAGCTGGTTGTTGTTAATATAAAAGAGCAGTTGAAGTGATTTTGGATGATGTCATCTACAGATAGTATGTAAATGAGAAATAAGAAGGTACCAGTGATATATCTTTGGGAGATTTCAGCGATATGGATGCAAAAGCAGAAAGAGGTGACTTTGCAGATGATTTTCTGGTTTCAGCTGGATAGATGAGAATGCTACTGTTTTTCTGTGATTCTATATAAAAATGCACAATAGAATGCATCTGCAAATTGAAGTAGGAGGTTGACAGGTGACTTGATAGAAGTTTATAAAATAATTAGAAATACAGATAGGATTGATGGTAGTTGTCTTTTCCCTAAGATGGGGAATTTCAAGACTCGGGGACACATTTTTAAGGCGACAGGAGAGAGATTTTGAAAAAGATATTAGAGGCAAATTTTTTACACAGAGGGTTGTTCACATGTGGAATGAACTTCCTGAGGAAGTGATGGATGCGGGTACAATTACAACGTTTAGAAGACATTTGGATGGATATATAAATAGGAAGGGTTTGGAGGGGTATGGGTCAGGAGCAGGCAGTTGGGACTCGTTTAGTTTGGATTATGGTCAGCATGGACTGGTTGGACTTAAGGGTCTGTTTCCATGCTATATGACCCTATGACTTTTTATTTTCCTTATTCATTTACGGGATGTGGGCATCACTGGCTAGGCAGCATTTATTGCCCATCCCTAATTGCCCAGAGGGCAGTTAAGAGTCAACCACATTGCTGTGGGTCTGGAGTCACATGTAGGCCAGACCAGGTAAGGATGGCAGCAGTTTCCTTCCCTAAAGGATATTAGTGAACCAAATGGGTTTTTCTGACAATTGACAATGGGTTCATGGTCTCATTTGACTCTTAATTCCAGATTTTTAAAAAATTGAATTCAAATTCCACCATCTGGTAAGGTGGGATTTGAACCCAGGTCCCCAGAATGTTTTCTGGGTCACTGGATTAAGAGTCTAGTGATAATACCACTAGGCCATCACCTCCCCCATCTAAATAATAAAGTCCTCTGCAGCCCTACTCACTGATGTGGTGGCTAAGAGACTGTAATAGACCCAAATGATGAAAATTAATGCATAGAAAGATGTTTTGATACTTGAAGCTGAAACAGAGCTCCCATTGAATCTGTAATACTTAAATCTAAATTTCTACCTTTAACTCAGCCATCAAGTAGATGCTTAGCTGACACTTAAGAGACTAGTATAATTCTCCAAGCATCTTGGGTTTGAGCTGAAATATAAAGAAGCTTGCTCCAGCCCACTGATCAGCTTTTGAAGAGGATTTTAAATCAGAGCTCCATCGTTTGTTTTTATTTACAGCCTGCAAAATAGACTGGTATAAACTAAGCCATATAGATGGTCCATTATGCAGTTTGGATGTTTTTCCCGGATGATCTTCACAGTTTCTCTGTCTGCTAGTTTATCTTATTTTTTCACAGATGGTCTTAGGGACCAGTTCACTTAATAAAACAAATTATATGATTGTATTTAAACCTGGAAGGAAAAAGTTATTTCTCCCCCCACTTCCATTTTCTTGTTAGATTTTGAGGCATTTCCTGGAGTTTGGAAGAACGCATAACCATTACTTTCTCTTTGATATCATGTCTGGCACCCTTATTATTGTGGTTTTAACTTCTTGTACTTTTTCATTCAACTGATGTATGTCAACATTGTGATGTTAATTTCATTAGATCAGTTTGTTTACTGGTTCACGTTCAAGCAGGAAATTAAGTCATGGGCAGAAGTCGCAAGAAGTGCAGTAAAACTATAGAAGTGCAGAAAAATATGCTATAATTCAAAGTAAAGCAAACATTGTGAAACAGAACATCTCATTTATTCCTCTCAAAAATCTCTCCTCCTTTCCCAGAGGCATTGAATAATGTTTGGCTAAGATTTCATGTTACTCGTCTGACACTTGCTGCTGGATTGATCTCCATTGGCCAATAGCCCTAGTCAGGATCTTTGTGTGGGTTAAATTTCAAGAGCAGAAATTAGTTTGTAAAAATCTACCATGTTCTTTGTCATGGAGAAGAAACTCTACCTTTTTCAGAATAGAAAGAAGAATCGTTCATCAGAATTACACAAAGAGAACAGTTTCAAAACCTGATGATTTGAGTCCTACTCAAATCATAGTCAAGGTGATCATGGCTACGGTAATCTCAATGGTGCTTCTCTAAATGCCCAAACTTTATGAATTGGTTTCAATGGCAACTAGTACTTTCTATGATGTTCTGGGCAGAGGGATAAGAGATCATATTTCTCTGGTTCTTAAGTTTTAGAAATATTTTTCCCCCTTTTTTGGGCCCTTAGTGCTTCAAAACTATTTCCTAAACAAATGAAGTGGGACAGTAACATTCATCCACCTCCTTATGCATACGTCATTTTAGACAGGGCAGTAAACAAAACATTGGCCTTGCATGCCTGTGGTGACTCCTTCTGGGGGGTTTCAATTTAATCTTGATGGATAATCTAACAGCCATCTTTCATTTCGAGCAGTTAGGTTTCCCTTAATTTTCTGTCAATCAAACCTAGGCTGTAGTATGATTTGGAAAATTGGCAGAATCATTGACATATCTTTGGGCAAACCCAAGAAGAATGACAGCAACAAAATACTGTGGTTGCTGGAAATCTGAAACAAGCACGGAGAATGCTGGATATACTCTGCAGATCTGGTAGCATCTGTGGAGAGAGAAACAGAACTAAGATTTCGAAACTAGTTTGACACTTCTTCAGAACTGAATTCTGAAGATCTGAGCTCTGGAAAAGAGTAATACCTGACTTGAAACGTTAACTCTGTTTCTTTAATAGCTGGATTATGCATCAGACTTATTAGGAGTAACTAAAGAATTGGAATTATTTAGGTAAGAAGGTGCAGGGGTGACTATTGTAATACTTAATGTGTTAATGGACACTGACAAGTTAACATATAAATAATACATTTAATAGTCACACATTCTACAAATAAGTGAAAGAGGTGAAAAGGAAGTTCAGCAGTGGAGACTTTGACTGGAAGCATTAACTCTGGGTAGAATCTCATGGGGGTCTCAGTGATGTAGGCAATAGCAAGATTTGTGACAGAATCACACGAGAAGTCCAGCAAAACCTACCTTAGAACTGGGGGCATCCTACTGCATTTTTTATACATTTGCCAACCAGTGAGGCAAGATTCTCGCTAGGCAGTGGTGAGTCGCCAATTAAGGGGAAATTATTGGATGTTAAACATCTTATTAACCCCACAATTCACCTTATTGATATTCAACTTCAAATCTTAGCAAATGAGCATAAATTCTCACCATGGAGGCCAGAACAGGTACCTTGGAGATGTTGGAAGCTAGAGTCAATAAATGTGGAGTTGGAAAAGCACAGTTGGTCAGACATCATCTGAGGAGCAGGAAAGTCAATTATTTTGGGCTGAAACCCTTCATCAGGACTGGGGACGGGGAGGGGAGCCCAGGAATAAAGAGAGGAAAGGGGGTGGGGCTGCCCCAAGGCGAAATATGAGCTGTTGTTCCTCCAGTTTGCATTTGGTCTCACTCTGACAGTGGAGGAGGCCAAGGATGGATATGTCACCAGGGGAGTGGGAAGGGGAGTTAACGTGGATTTCAACTGGAAGGTCGGGTTAGTTGGTATGTGCAGAGCACAGGTGCTCCGCAATACTATCCCCAAGTTTGCGTTTGGTCTCCCTGATATGGAGACCATATTGGGAGCATTGGATACAGTAGATGAGGTTAAATGAAGTGCAGGTGAATCTCTCCTCTATATCAGGGAGACCACTTTAACTCTCTCTTCCCCCTACCTGTCCATCTTCTGACTCACCTTTCTACCCCATCCTTCCCACTGACCAACCACAATAACCCCATACCTGCATCACTAGCTTCAAAATCTCTCCACTCTCAACCCGTCCATCTTCCTACTCACTTATCCACTCCACTCTTCCCACTGACCAACCACAGTAACCCCCTACCTGCACCCACCTATCTCCATCTCACCTATCCTCCCCCGGCCCCAACCCCCTCCCTCTATTTATTTCTGGGCTCCCCTCCCCCTCTCCAGTCCTGATGAAGGGTTTCAAACCAAAATGTTGACTTTCCTGCTCCTTGGATGCTGTCTGACTGGCTGTGCTTTTCCAGCTTCACATTTATTGACTCAGTGCAGGTACCAGGCAGCTTCAGCTCTCTGCTGGCCACAAGAAGCCTTCATGCTGGACACCAGACACGAATGTCCAACAGCATACTTCATGGACACTGGCCACATGCACACCACATCCATGGCAATTGGCATCTGACATGTGCCAACCTCTAAGAATACTTATAGTACAGCTCTAGGCCACCTTAAGTACACTTCTGCCCTTCAATACTGCACTTGGGTAGTACCTCTATCGTTGTAATGCTGCAGCAAGGACTCTGTGCTAAAGGATATTCCAACTAACTCTATGGGCTCTTTGCTTGCTATCATAGAGCTCAATCATTTTGACCCCACCTGGATGCTCACAGGATCCCTGCCTTGCATTGCCTTGTCTTTTTGTGCTTTGCCGTCTCACCTAGAGTCACCAGATTCATATTACTTCTGTTATACCTTGGCATTTAGCATAGATACAAAAGAAATAAGCTTGTCATGGTTGTCAGGAGGCCTCAGTTAAGTCAGGGAGGTAGCTTTTGTTCAGGAGGTCCTGGTACAGTAAGTCAAAGGCAACCTCCAATACAATTCCAAGGCCTACTCGGGGAAGTCAGTCAGGATCCTCACCTCAAGGAGTGAGGAACCAAATGTCAAGCAGTCAATACTCAACTTGAGTCTTTCTGCCTATTGTGGGCTGTTTTCCTCCTGCAGGAAGAGAGAGGCAGATATTGTGAGAGATGAAAGTGTGTGGTGCAGCTGTTACTTTTGGTTCAAGTTGTGAGTGACCTAAGTGAGTGATTAGGCAGTGCTGAGGGCATGAATGATTATTGATATTGGGGGTTTGGTTGGGTGACAATGAGTGGGTGGAAAATGTTGCAGTCAATAGCGAAAGCATGAACTTCAGCGGAAGGTGAGTAAGGTAGCAGAAATAAAGTGAGTGTAAGGTATTGAAAAGATGGTGGCACTTAGACTGGTGGAGAGAAAAAGGTCATTGATCTTTCTATGGTGCTGGGCATTCAGCCAGATGGCCAAATCTACTCTAAACCAGTTGACAACGTCAGACTAGGCTGGCATTTTTTGATGCTGGGGCCCCCACTGCTGGTCCTGGGAGAAGAGGAAGTCCTGTGTTTTCACGCCTTATCTAGTAGGATCTCCAGTATCCTCCCAAAAAATAGGGCAAAAGTTCCCGTGTCTGTCATGCCTGGTGCAAATGTCGGGAACCATACAAGGCAGCTCCAGATTGAGGGCTTGTCCGAGTGCCTGGCAGGCTTTCAAAGGTGACACAGATGCTGGTGAATTCTGGGCTATCTGGTGAGAGGTGAATTTTCTGGGAATGGCATGGAAACATGAGGCTGGAATCAGACATGAGGGATGCCATTGTGGCAGGGTTAATTTGTTAAGATATGGCTAGAGAAGGCACTGGGGCTCATTACAAGAATGTTCCAAAGTGCTTGATGCAAATTGGACCTAGCCCAAAAAAAGTAAGAATCAGCACTCTGTGTGTCTGTTTGTAGATTCTGCTTGATTTGTTGAATATTTCCAACATTTTCTGTTTTCATTTTAGATTTTCAGCATCCATGTTATTTGCTGTTACGCTGCTGCCTAACAAGTACACAAGGTTTTGAGGAAGGCTCACCGGACTCGAAATGTTAACTCTGATTTTTTTCTTCACAGACGCTGCCAGACCTGCTGAGCTTTCCTAGTAACTTCTGTTTTTGTTCCTGATTTACAGCATGCTCAGTTCCTTTGTTTTTATAAAGTACACAAGGTTATCTATCCATCTGCAGATTGGGCTAGACTGTATCAACAGTCATCAGACCCCTCTCCTCTTCCAAAATTACTCACCTTAGATTCCAGAAGAGCAAAGATAACCTTTTATTTCCAGTACCAAGTGACTTATAACTCCATCCTCTTGTTGCCTGCTCACCAACATTGCTGATGCCTGGACTTTAAGCCTCTAACTATGTTTCTTCAAAACGTACCTCTGATTTGCTAAGGACGGTCATGTCCACACAGTGTTACTCACAATATGAAGTATGCTATTAACTGAATAATGTCAAGGTCAGAGGTCTAGGACAGGGGAGTAGATGCTGACATTAGACATGTGTGTAGTTCATAATCTCCACTGCAATTCTCGAATTCACTGTAACACAATTGATGTGAGCAAAATATGCAAGAAGAATACAGAATTGCTGCTAAAATAAAATAAAACAAAGAACTGTGGATACTGGAGATCTGAAGCAAACAAAAACAGAAATTGCTGGAGAAAGCCAACAGGTCTGGCAGTATGTGTGATGAGAGAAAACAACATTAATGTTTCAAGACTAGTGACCCTTCTTACAGAATCACTGCTGACAGAGACAGCCTGCTGTTTAGCTACATGCTTTGGAAGCAACAGATGCTCTTCTTGATGAGGATTTTGATATCTGTAAAATCTTTGACTTTTCTGTTCCTTATTCTAACCAGTGAGCACAGATATTAGTGATTAGCCAGTTTTTGGGAGAATCTGCATATTGCTCAAAGAATTTAAGTGTTCACATTTGACAGACCTAGGTATACACAACACTGAACAAATATTGCCCCAAGCAACATCAGTTTTGTAATAATATTGGGAAGAGCAGTTTTAATGTGGGTGGTTTAATCAGGATATTCAGACTGAGATTATATCCAGACAGGTGAGATGTGTTTGAACTTGTGTGTTTAAGTGCTGTAATGATGCCATTTCTTATTGCTAAATTCCAAGTGGGATCAAAAATCTCACCTTGAGCTTTAGGAATTTAAGAGGGATTTGCTTAAGTGTTTGGGCAAAGTGGGATTAGAGCCTCCCACCTTGTATCATGAGCAGGTAATAGAGTTAATGATCAGATAATTATTGGGAATATATGAGATCATGATAATCATTACAAAGCACAGTAATTAATTTTAATGTAGGGGAGTTGATGCAACATATGGAAGATTGGAATTTATTGTGTCTTACACTGGGTTCTAATTGCTTCAGATAAAACTATAAGCTGCAGGAGCAGAATTAGGCCTTTTGGCCCATCAAGTTTGCTCCTGTATTCTGCTCCAGTATGTTTCTCAACTCCATTCTCCTGCCTTCTCCCCATAACCTTTGATCCCCTTCCTAATCAAGAACCTATCTATCTATGTCAACACTGCAGCTTCACTGCAGCCAGGCCAAATAACACTGAAGTGAATGTATCATGCAGATGAATACATGAACAATGCAAAGGCCATGTTTTAAATACAATGTCAGTTATTCTCAGTCCAGCAGTTAAGGAAGATATGCTGAAGTTAGGCCTCATCTTGAATATTTTATTTGGTTTAATTCATCGACCTGGAATGTTGGAAAGGATTTTTCCCTCTGGGGCAAGACGCTAACATTGAAATCAAATGAACATCACACCCCTGGGAAACAGACAGTTTTTAGTGATTTTCCTTAACTTGACTAATCCGTGAGGAAGGTGCTGGCTTGGTGTCTATTTAAGTGCAGCAGGTAGGTTCTCAAAGCTGGAGGACCTATGCGATGTTCTCTAATCTCACCTCCAAAAAAATAGCCTGGGGCCCAAATGGACTGCAACATCCATTTTATGTCTGCCTATCCCCGCACTCACTCCCATCAGGGTTAAAATAAATCTGCCCATTAAGTTGACCTAGCTTTCCATAGGTGCTGCCAGACTAGATGAGTAATTCCAGGATTTTCTTTATTTCTCTCAGCTTGCACATCTGCAGTGTTTTGCTCTTATTTAGAAAATAGTGCCCTACTCTCCATAAAGTTATTAATTATCATATTGTTTCCTAGGAACATAAGAAAAAGAAACAGGCAGGTGTAGCCCACATGGTCTGCAGAGCTTGTCCTGCTAATATTCAAGATTGATCCTGGCTGATCTTCTACCAACTTCAATTTCTCATGCATTTCTCCCCTACTGATTCCCTGAGAGACCAAAAATCCGTCTATCTCAATCTTAAATATATTCAGAATGGAGCAAACATCCACAGCCCTGTGGGGCGGAGAATTCTAAAGACTCATAACTCTTTCAGTGAGGAGATTTTTCCTCATCTCAGACCTAAATGGTCATCCCCATTACCTTGAGACTTTGACCCTATGTTTCAGATGCTCAGACCAGGAGAAACAACCTCCCAGTGTCAACATTGTCAAACCCCTTCAGAACCTTGTTTGTTTCAATAAGACCACCTTTCATTTCTCATCTTTGTCTTGCATGGGAGACCCATATTTTCAATCACATCCTATGGTTCTAGTCTCTGCCATAATAGGAAACATCCTTTCAACGTCTATCCTGTTAAGTCCCTTCCGGATTTTGTGTTTCAATAAGATGGCTTCTCATTTACCTAAACTCCAGTATGTACAGCACAAAATGCCCAACCTTTCCTCATGAGATAACCCCTTCGTCCCAGCAATGATTTGAGTGAACCTTTACTGCAATTATGGTTTTTCTTGAATAAGGAGACCAAAATTGGACAGAGTACCCTAGATATGCTCTCACCAATGTCCTGTACAAGTGTGTCAAAATCTTTGTACTCTAATACTCCATTCTTCTTGTAATAAATAACAACATTTCATAATCATTTGCTGTTCTTCTATACAAATGTTTTGTGATTCATATATAACTTGCAATTCTGCAGTATCTCTCTATTTGAATGATGTGCTGCATTTCACTCCTTCCTGCCAAAGTGACAAGTTCATATTTTCCAACATTACAGTCCATCTTGCAATTTTTTCTCACTCACCTGAATATTTTCCTTTGCAGATTCACTACCTTCTCTTGACCGTTTACTTACGTAGCTACTTTGGTATTATTGTCAAATGTAGGTACCCATATGTTCAGTCCCTTCATCTCTTTTGCTGTTCTAAACTACAGAGGATATAATCCTAGCCTGTTCAACCTGTCCTCACAACACAACCCACTCATTCCAGATATTAGTCTGGTCTATATTCTCTGAACTGTTTCCACCACATTTACATCAATCCTTAAATAAGATCAGCAATGCTGTACATGGTATTCAACGTTCAGTCACATCAATGCCCTGTATAACTGAAACATAACCTCCCTACTTTTTATATTCAATTTCCCTTGTAATAAATGATAATATTAGCTTTCCTAATTACTTGCTGTAAAGGCATTTTAACCTGCGAATCTTGCAAAATGGCACCCAGATCCCTCTGCATCTGGGCAATACATGTATTAGGGTGGACTCTCCTGTGGTGGTAAAAGTAATCCTGAAAGTCATTTTAGCTCTTTGGGCCACATATGAAGTGTAGACCAAACATAAAAGGCATGTTTCTGCAGGGCGACGAATTTCATAGAGAAGTGTCTTTGAAACCCCGTGAAGAGGTAAGGGAGACCGAAGGGAAACTATGGACACTAAGAAAATGACCTGAAAGATGCCTCAAGGCTGTGTTATTTTTTGGTGAGATTTGTTTTGCTGAAAGTAGGCTGTGTTCAACTGGAACAACCTTTTATTGATACAAAAAGGGAAGCTTTCATGCATGTTGTTTATTTCTTATGTGGTGATACTGTGCTGTTTCAGAAATGTGTTATTAATAAGATTAAACTGAAATTTAAAATTGGAAGTCAGGCTTTAGGGGCTCTATATTGAACAGGGGTACTGTGCTATCCCCCTATCCCCCCTCAATATATCTTGAGTCCCAAGTCCCTCCCCAGCTAAGAACTGTAGTGTAGACATCAAGCAGAATATGTTTGGAATAATTTTGTGGGGAGTAGTGTTCTGGTCTGAGGGCACTTAAAGTAGAGCAGCTGGCTCGTCCACTGCCTTCACACCCACCTTTGGCCTGTCCTGCGTACTCTGGGTAAAAGGCTTACCATCCTTGGGTCTATTGAGATCTGTAGCTGGACAATCAATGTGCAGCTAAGTGCCTCATTCCACCTATGCCATTATAATATGTGGGTGTGTAATTATTCAATGTTCATCAGAGGTCCTCTTCAAGTCAGAAACAGACCCTTCAGTCCATTTGCTTGCGCTGACCAGATATCCTAAATTAATCTAGTCCAATTTGCCAGCATTTGGCCCATATCGCTCTAAAGCCTTACTATTCATGTATCCACCCAGATGCTTTTTAAATATTGTAATCGTATTCACTTTCATCACCTCTTCTGGCAGCTCGTTCCATACATGCACCACCCTCTGCATGAAAACGTTGCCCCTTAGATCCCTTTTAAATCTTTCCCCTCTCACCTTAAACCTATGCCCTCTAGTTTTTGACTCCCCTACCCTAGGAAAATTACCTTAGCTATTCACCCTGTCCATGTCCCTCATGATTTTATAAACCTCTATAAGGTCATCCCTCAGCCTCCGACACTCCAGGAAAAGAGCCCCAGCTTATTCAGCGTCTCCTTATAACTCAAACCTCCAATCCCAGCGACATTCTTGTCAATCTGTTCTGAACCTTTTCAAGTTTAACAATATCTTTCCTATAGCCAGGAGACAAGTCACCTAGCTCAAAATGGCAATCCTTGTTTTATGCCTCCCTACCAGCCTCAAGAAACCCACATAACACCTACCTGGGGACCCCAATGCCTCTCCAACCAAGAACTACTGTCTTCCCAATCACACTGACGTGCATGTTCTTCCCTCTTGGGGCTCTTTGTAATCCAAGCAGCAGTTCTTAAACAGCTGGGACTGGGCTGCTGGCCAATCTGACTGAGGGGTGGTCTTCATTGCTCTGAGGGGTGGAATTTCATGCTGTCAGCTCATTGCAGTGACTCAAGGCATATCTCTGCAGGACAACCTTTCAAAGTCAGTCATTCAAGATTGTCTTTTCTACCAGAAACTGGTGTGAGCAGTTTATTTTAATAATTCATGGGATGTGGGCATCGTTGACCATCCCTAGTTGCCCAGAGGGCAACAAAAGGTCAACCATATTGCTGTGAGTCTGGAGTGACATTTAGGACAGAAGAAGTGACGGCAGATTCTCACTCTAAAGATCGTTAGTGAGCCAGATGAGTTTTTACAACAATTGACAATGCTTACCATAAGACTACGAGAAGTAGGAACAGGAGTAGATCATTGGGTCTTCAAGCCTCCTCGACCATTCAGTAGGATCATGACTGATCCAACATTCCTTGCATACACTTTCTGCCCTTTCCCCACAACCAATGATTTCCCTACTGATCAAGAATCTATCTCAGCCTTAAATATATACAAGGGCTTATTCACAAGAATATGCAAGAAATGGAGGGTTATGGACCAAGGGCACGCAGAAGAGATTTGTTTAATTTGACATCATGTTCGGCATAACGTCTTGGGCCAAAGGCCCCCTTCCTGTGCTGTACTATTCTATGTTTTATGACTGTGATCTTACGGCTCTCTATGGCAAAGAGTTCCAGAGACTTGCAACCACCTGTGGAAGAAATTCCTCCTCAACTCAGTTTTAAATTGGCGCCCCTTTATTCTGAGACTATGCCGTCTCGTCCTAGACTCTCCCATGAGGGGAAACATCCTCTTAGCATTTACAATGTCAAGCTCCTCAAGAATCTGATGTATTTCAATTAGATCACTTTGCATTGTTCTAAACTCCAATGAGTAAAGTTTCAGCCTGTTCAGCTTTGCACCTAAAACAATCCCTCCATACCAGGGATCATCCTAGTTAACTTTCTCTGAACTGCCTGAAATTTATCTTTCCCTAAATAAAGGGACCAAAACGGTTCACAGTACTCCAGATGTGGTTTCATCATCATCTTGTGTGGTTGCAGTAAAACTCTTTATACTCAAATTGTCATAATTTATTCCAGATTTGTATTGACTTAAAAGCTCTTCATTTGCCATGGTGGGATTTGAGTCCATGCCTCAGAACATTCACCAGGCATTCTGGATAACTAGGCCAATGACACTACCACTGCACCACCACTTCCCAATACTACATCTCAATACACCATCACCAGCATCTCATCACCCTACTCACACTCCCAGCATAAAATTGACCCATTTGAATCAACAATCCTGTTTGTAGTATGTTACTTTTCTGGTGAAGGGTCTAGGCCCGAAACGTCAGCCTTTCTGCTCCTATGATGCTGCTTGGCCTGCTGTGTTCATCCAGCCCTGCACCTTGTAGTATGTTACTGTTATCCTAGTTAATCATGTTAGGTCATCACAGAAAGTTGCTGTCTTGTCTCAAGAAAAATCATCACCATTGCAAAGCAATCAGACAAGACTGGCTGTTCATTTTGATTTATTTGACATAAGTAAAATGTTTGTGAAGATTATTTAGGTTTTGTTTGGAAGGGAAATCTACTACTTGTATAATGTAATTTAAGGTTAAGTGTCTGCACTTATTGGAATGTGCCTGATGTGTTCTGTACTCAGAAGCTAATTAGACAGAGATAGTAGGAACTGCAGATGCTGGAGAATCTGAGATAACAAGGTGTAGAGCTGGATGAACACAGCAGGCCAAGCAGCATCAGAGGAGCAGGAAAGCTGACGTTATCTCTAATTAGACAGAGGCTGGGTTAGTATTTGGGTCTATCTGAAAATAACAGGTGCAGTAACATTTTGCTACCAGAAGAGGATATTCATGTCTCCATTCTCCACTTCCAAATCAAAGGGAAACATCTTTCAGCCACAGTATTTTAATTAGATACGTTTCCATGTAGTTTAGTTTCAGTTGGTATCCCTCTAAGGGACTGTAAATTAGTTAATTTGTTTATTTGATTTTAGTTTACGTATGGACTCTGCATTAAACATACTTATGAAATGTCTCATTTTGTGAATTAATCTGAAACTAAGTGAAGATTGACTTCTGATCTCCTCATTCTGACAAAAGGTCACAAAAACATTAACTCTGTTTTTCTCTTATCAGATGCTGCCAGACCTGCTGCGTTTCTCCAGCACTTTTGTTTTTGTTCCTCCTTCATTAATTGAAGAAGTTTAAGTGGTAAGGGCGAGGAACATAATTTAATCTTTTCACTTCCAAAGCACTGCTGACCTCTATTTTTACTTTATACTCTATGGTTACTTGAAACCTATCATTGCAAACCATCACCCTGATGGCGTTTGAGCATAATTACTGTAAACTGCAACTTAACCAGAACTGTACTGGATAAATCATTTTTATGCTAAGTATTGCTCATTTATCTCCTCAAATCTATTGCCCCTCCCCTCTATTCTTTGGGGCACAAATTTTGAAATCCCTATCGTCAGTTTCAATTTCTAATGTACCTAATTTAGCCTTGAACAAGCTCAATGAACCAACCTCCACTGTTTACTCTGCCATTTCCTTGTTTCCATTATCAATTCCCCAGGCTCTGTCTGTAGAGGACAAACACGAGCTTTGTTATGCTTTTCTTATTTAAACACTTGTAGAAACTATCATTACCTGTTTTTAATATATCTAGAGAGCTTTGTAATAATTTTCCCCTTTTTTTGATTAGTCGTTCCTTGCTGGCCCTTAAAATCAGTTCAATATTGTGGCCCGCCACTAACCTTCACAGAATTGTGCAGTTTTCCTTTGAATTTGATACTATTCTTAATTTCCTCACTTAGCTACAAATGAAGCTTTCTTCTCAAGGAATCTTTCTTTCTCACTGGAATAAATATTTGCTGAGAGTTATTAAATACCTCCCTACAAAGCTGATAGCGCACGTCTACTGTTCTACCTCTTAACCTAGTTTCCTAGTTCACCTTAGCCAGCTCAGTTTTATGGCTCTTTATTTAGGTTTAAAACATTAGTCTTAGAACCAAACTTTTCCCCTTCAAACTGAACCTGAAATTTTACCATGTTACGAACTCTGTTGCCCAAAATATCCAATAGTATGTGGTTACCTCATTGCTTATAATCAGGTCTGGAACACCCTGCTCCCTGTTTGGTTGTAAAGTGTACTGCACTAAGAAACTGTCCTGGATATGTTCTATGACCTTAATTTCTAGCTACCTCTATTTTTTTTTTCAATGTACATGCAGATTTAAGTCACCATGACACCTGGGGCATCAAGGTGCACCGTAAACATGGTACATTAGGAGGAATGGGGTTTAGGGACCCCGCAGTCCAGTGCATAGGTCTGTCTGTAATTTTTTTTTCCCTATAAAGGCCCTGATGTCAGTGGATCTTGCACCGCCTCTCTCATGGATCAGCTGACTTGCCCCACACTCACTGAATGTGATTGTAGCTGTTTACCTCCCTATTGTGCACTTTCGATTTCCAGCACAATGGAAGTGCTCTTTGGCCAGTGGCTTCCAACCTCCATCCCTACATGTTGAGCTCCCATACATCTTAATTGTTTTTCTTGTAGCTCCCTTAGATTATGCACCTCCTCCCAGCCCAATCTGCCTACGTAGCTGCATACCTTTCCCCCTAGCTCCAGGAATATGACTGTACCACTTGTGGTCACGCACTGTCCCCCACCTTGAATCCAGAATACTGCTGACCATGGATGAAACCTCCCCCCTCCCCATCTATGGGTTTGCCATATTCCCTCCACCACAGATGCTGTTGCCTTGCTAAGGGTTATATCCTCCGCTTCCCCCCCAAACCTGCAGCCCCCAGTATCGAAGAATAACTTGCCAAGTATCCTAACCAGAACAGTGGACCCTTGTTACCCCCACATTCCTCCCCACCCTTCATTCCACTCAGCTTCTATGGATGGATCCCATGGACTGAATGTGGCTCACACCCATGAGCAACCTAACCCAGCAGTCATGGGTGAGAAGTGTCCAGATCCCTGACTGATGACTGTATGTCTCCCCAAACGGCGTTAACCCTAAATCAGACAGGCCTCCGTGGAGCTGCAGGTTTGACTGTGACCCATTCCCGACATTGCAGAGGCTTGGACTCTTGACCGGGTTCACCCTGAGCAAACACCTGGCTATGGGCAATCCCCTGTATTGGTACTGGAGCTGTCCTTGACTTACTGTGCCAAGGCTGCTTGACTGATGGGTGCCTCCATGGACATCAAATGAGAGCTATTCTGTAAAGACTGTGAAACATGGCTGTTTGCTTGTTGCACATGCAGTGTGTTTGCCCTGTAAGCTGCTGGTGCATGGTGTAGATGTGGGATTGACAATACAACAAGATGTGTGACCCTTAACTGAGGACTACTGACTAGCCAGTCAAGCTACCTGGTTGTTTAACTGCACCAATTAGTTCAGCAAGGCAAGGAACGGGTGCTGTGATCATGCAGGTAAGTGCTAAATAGAAAAAGTGAGCATGCTGAGATGTAAATTAGCTGAATCTATAAGTTGGGTACCTGTCTATGCATACAAACTGTCATTGCAGTAGTCTTTCAATGCTAGTTGTTGGTGCACCTTGCAATGTAAGCCTGTACTACCAGAATGGCCTGCAAGTGCGGAGAGATGACACCATGGTCTCTGCTACCACAAGTGATCCCTTACGCTTCCTAAACAAAAATAGAAATTTTTAGAGAAACTCATAAGGTCTGGCAGCACCTGTGGAGAGAAAGAGTCAATATTTCAAGTCCAGTGGTCCTTCACCAGAGCTGATAGTAGCTAGGAAAAGCTTGTAGATACGCTGAAGAAAGGAGTTGGGGGTGAGGTTATTGTGAGGAGTGCAAAAAGGTTAAGAGGATAGGTTTAGATGAAGCCCAGCAAGAGAGAGAAAGACAGTTTGACAGACAAAGTGATACATGATTGTAAGCCAGGAAGAAGAAAAGCTGATAACGAGTCCATAAGTAGGTGAAAATGGGTTGGCTGTGCTGAAAACAGCCCATGTCACGACAGGGTCTGGGGTGTGGGGTGAGTAAAGGACATGGAATGACGTGTCCAGGTTCTAAAATTATTGAAATTAATATTGAGTCCTGGACGCTGCAGGGACCCCATGCAGAAAATAAGATGCTATTCCTCCATCTCCTGCTGAGACTCGCTGGAGCACTGCAGTAGTCCCGAGACAGCGATTTTGCCTGGGGAACACAGGTTGTGTTGAATTGGCAGGCAGCTGGCAGGTCAGGGTCGTTTTTACAGACAGAATGTAGATGTTCTGAGAATGGTCACCCAGTCTGTGTTTCATCTCGCTAGTGTAGAGGAGACCACAGTGAATGCAGCAGACCAGTGCAGGTAAAATGCTGGGCTCCGTTCCTATCTGCTTACACTTTCCTTCTATCCTCCACCCAGTCTTCAGTGTATATTCCACATTTTTCTATCTACAGTCAGTTCTGAAGAAGGGTCACTGGACTCAAAAGGTTAACTCTGTTTTTTCTCCACAGGTGCTGCCAGACCAGCTGAGTTTCTCCAACAATTTTTTTTTTTTGTTTCAGATCTTCAGCATCCACAGTTCTTTGTTATAGAACAAAGAAAAAAGAAAATTACAGCACAGGAGCCCTCCAAGCCTGAACCGACATGCTGCCCATCATAACTATAATCCCCTACCATTCCAGGGACCGTATCCCTCTATTTCCATCCTATTCATGTATTTGTCAAGACGACCTTTAAAAGTCACCATTGTATCTGCTTCCATTACCTCCTCCGGCAGTGAGTTCCAGGCACCCACCACCCTCTGTGTAAAAAAAAACTTGCCTCATACGTCACTTTAAACCTTGCCACTTGCACCTTAAATCTATGGCCCCTGGTAACTGACTCTCCACCCCGGGGAAAAGCTTCTGCCTGTCCACTCTGTCCATGTCCTTCATAATCTTGTAGACATCTATCAGGTCGCCCCTCAACCTCAGTCATTCCAGTGAGAACAACCCAAGTTTCTCCAACCTCTCCTCGTAGCTAATGCCCTTCATACCAGGCAACATCCTGGTAAATCTTTTCTGTACCCTCTCCAAAGCCACCACATCCTTCTGGTAGTGCAGTAACCAGAAGGGAACACAATATTCCAAATGTGTCCTAACTAAGGTTCTATAAAGCTGCAACATTATCTGCCAATTTTTAAACTCAATGCCCCGGACGATGAAGGCAAGCATGCCATATGCCTTGTTGACTATCTTTTCCACCTGCGTTGCCACTTTCAGTGACCTGTGTACTTGTACACATAGATCCCTCTGCCTATCAGTACTCTTAAGGGTTCTGCCATTTACTGTTTATTTTCCATCTGGATTAGACCTTCTGAAATGCATTACCTCACATTTTTCTGGATTAAACTCCATCTGCCATCTCTCTCTGCCCAAGTCACCAACCGATCTATATCCTGCTGTATCCTTTGACGGTCCCCATCGCTAACCACAATTCCACCAACCTTTGTGTCGTCGGCAAACTTACTAATCAGACCAGTTACATTTTCCTCCAAATCATTTATATATATTACAAATAGCAAAGGTCCCAACACTGATCCCTGAGGAATACCACTAGTCACAGCCCTCCATTCAGAAACGCACCCTTCCACTGCTACCCTCTCTTCTATGACCAAGCCAGTTTTTTATCCATCTTGCAAGCTCACCTCTGACCCTGTGCGACTTTACCTTCTGCATCAGCCTGCCATGAGGGACCTTGTCAAAGGCCTTACTGAAGTCCATGTAGACAACATCCACTGCTGTACCCTCATCGATCATCTTTGTCACTTCCTCAAAAAAATTCAGCCAAGTTAGTGAGACACGACCTCCCCTTCACAAAACCATGTTACCTCTCACTAATACGCCCACTTATTTCCAAGTGGAAGTAAATCCTGTCTCAAAGAATCCTGTCCAATAATTTCTCTACCACTGACATAAGGCTCACCAGCCTGTAATTAGCTGGATTATCCTTGCCACCCTTCTTAAACAAAGGAACAACATTGGCAATTCTCCAATCCTCTGGGATCTCCCCGTAGTTAGTGAGGATACAAAGATTTCCCTGAAGGCCCCAGCAATTTCCTCCCTTGCCTGTCTCAATATTCTGTTATATATCCCATCTTAATGTCTACGTTAATGTTTTTCAAGACCCCCAATACCTCCTCTCTTTTGATCTCAACATGACCCAAATAGTCTACACACCCTTCCCCAGAATCATCATCCACCAAGTCCTTCTCTATGGTGAATACTGATGCAAAGTACTCATTTAATACCTCACCCATTTCCTCTGGCACCACACATAACTTCTCTTCCCTGTCCTTGAGTGGGCCAACCCTCTCAAGCGGCTACCCACTTGCTCTTTATATATGTATAAAAAGCCTTGGGATTTTCCTAAATCCTGTTGGCCAATGACTTTTCATGACCCCTGTTAGCCCTCCTGACTCCTTGCTTAAGCTTCTTTCGACTTTCCTCGTATTCCACCCTTGCTTTGTGTGTTCTCAGCCTGCTAGCCTTGATAAATGCTTCCTTTTTCTTTTTGATTAGGCTCACAATATTTCTCGTTATCCAAAGTTCCCTAAACTTTCAGTACTTATCCTTCATCCTAACAGGAATGTGCCAGTCCTGAGTTTCCAGCAACTTACAGTTGAAAGCCTTCCACATATGTTGATGTTGATTTGCCCTCAAACATCTGCCTCCAATCTACATTTTTTGGTTCCTGCCTAATATTGTTGTAATTAGCCTTCCCCTAATTTAGCACCTTTACCTGACAACTACACCTATCTTTATCCATCAGTATCTTAAAGCAGAGATAGTAGGAACTGCAGATGCTGGAGAATCCGAGACAACAAGGTGCAGGGCTGGATGAACACAGCAGGCCAAGCAGCATCATAGGAGCAGAGTATCTTAAAGCTTACTGAATTGTGATCACTGTTCCCGAGCTGCTCCCCTACTGAGACGTTGATCACCTGGCCAGGCTCTAGGTCCAGTATGGCCCCTTTCCTAGTTGGATATTTCCTATTTCTACACAAACGAGTTCTATTTCTTGCTTTTCCGATCTATGGTTATCTCACTATTACATTAAAACATCAGCCAAGAGCTTGCTCGCTCAGAGATAGTAAGAACTGTCAATGCTGGAGTCGAGATAACACAGTGTGGAGCTGGAGGAGCACAGCAGGCCAGGCAGCATCAAAGGAGCAGGAAAGTTGACCTTTCGGGTCAGGACCCTTCTTCAGAAATGGGGGAGGGGGAAGAGAGCTCTGAAATAAAGAGAGAGAGGAGGGGTGGGGCTGGGGAAGGTAGGTGGGATGGTGATAGGTGAGTGCAGGTAGGGATTGGTGGGGATTGGTCAGTGAGGTGGGAGGAGCGGATAGGTCGGAGAGAAGATGGACAGGTTGTGTCGGGTCAAGGAGGTGGGGATGAGAGTGAGGGTTGGTCATGGGATGAGCCGGGGATGGGGAGATTCAGGAATTGGTAAGGTCCACATTGAGACCATTGGGTTGTAGGCTCTCAAGGCGGAATATGAGGTGCTGCTCCTCCAGTTTTTGGGTGGCATCATTGTGACACTGGAGGAGGCCCAGGTTGGACATGTTGCCCAGGGAGTGGGAGGGAGAATTGAAATGGTTCGCGACTGGAAGGTGTTGTCGTTTGTCGCGAACAGAGAGCAGGTGCTTGACATTGCGGCCTCCGAGCGTCTGTTTGGTTCCATCGTTTTAGAGGAGGCCAAGAGTTTGCGCTCAGGTTGTGGAGTGACACTTGAACCCGTAACTTTCAGTCTCCAAGGCAAGAGCCTCACTACCAATTGAAACACAGCTGATGCAGAAAAAGACTAAAGACAGAAGTAGGTTGGGAACCAAGTAACAGCTGTCTTGTAGACCTGGATCTTGCAAACAAGATGGTGAAGGGTTATTGTGACATTGACTGTTGAAAGCTTAGCTGAGGTAGTGGAGGCACTATGCTCACAATTATGGAAAATGTTGTTTGTGACCATCTTTACAGCTGTTTCAGTACTGTTGGAGATGTAGTTTCTTACTGGTGTGGTTTAAACAATGAGTTAGCGTTAGGGGAGGTGAAAGCAGTGGGAGTCCACAATGTGTTCAGGAGCCATAGAATAGAAAGGTGGAATTCGATGAAGACAGAATGTTAGTTATTAAGGACTGTAAGGTGAGGGTATAGTACCAGGGATGTTGAAAATGCGTGACAGTTCATGAAGAGATGGAACCATTTAAAATTGTGCTGTGAAGAACAAGAAGTACTGAAGGCCTGGCCAATATTCCTCTCAAGCAAAACTACCAGTAACAGCTGCTTGAGGAAACTTGCTATATAAAAATGGATGCTACATTTTCTGTAATAGTCACTGCACTTCAAAGTGATTTGTATAGCATTTTGTTTGGGACATTTTTGAGGTACAAGATCAGATCAGGTATTTTGTAAAAATGCAAGTCACTATTTTGTTTTCCTCATTTCGCTGTAATTTTTTCATTTGTCTCAACTCCGACAGAACCCATGTTCATACCATTGTTATATACCGATTGCTCCTGTTCCTGCTCTAACCCTGTTTTCAAAGGAGGATATTCATTGGCATTGTGGTGTGGACCAAGGAAACATGGGCAATGATGAGTTTTATGTTGGAAAGAAAAGGACCGTTTTGCAAAGAAGCTTTTGTATCTCTCATGTGACTATTCTTCATCTGAAAGTCTGAGTAGTAGGTGTTGGCAAGCTATTCAACCCTGAAAAACACCAGGACTAAGCAGAATCCTCACCCCACCTGACATCAACTGAAAGACATATTTGCAGCAGATGTCATTAATGAGGAAGGCCAGGAGTCTTCAATAATCTTCCCTTTTCTAGTGCAGATGACCTGAGATCGGAATCCTCAGTTAAACCTGGGGATCAAAGATAATACATTCTGGCTGGCTCAGCAATTTATTACCTAAATTAACTGAAACCCCAGGTATGTTTAGCTGTCATTTCAGCTTCAGTATGCCAGGGAAATCTTCAGGAAATCTTCAATATCCAGTCCTCTTTTATATTTAGAAGGGAGGTGCAAGATAATTTACTCAACTGAAACTAGAAGACTGATAATTTTTTTAAAGTCTGAATTTGAGGGTAACTAGCTGCATTCTTGGACTGATTTTTACCTTAAGAAATGTTCACCCTAATATCATGAAGGATCAGATTTAATGATGCAAATTCTTCCTTTTGACTTCCTAGTTGAAAATCTTCAACTGAATTGTTTCTCATCAGGTGAGCTTTTGTGGGAAGTGAATCTAGCACTGTTCCATCCCTCCTTCCCACCCACACATACACATACATACATACTCACACACTCTCGCACACATCGATGTATCAGGGATTTCACAGCTCGCTTTTTATTCTTAAGCCCTGCTGGATCTGCAGTTTTTCTTTCTCCTCTCCCTCCCTCTCTCTCTCTCCCCCCCTCTCTGCACACAGTGATTAACTGGGCTGTCACATCGTCAGGCTGCGCACGTTGGTAAACAAAGAGAAGCTTCTGTGAATGGGGTGGTCCTGAATGGGAGCCGGGGATTTTTTTTGGACAATCTTCCCTTAATAGAATCTCTCATTGTAGCAGATTGACCCATCAATTCTCAGTTGTTACAAAGGTGAGCCTCCTCTATATGTAACCATACGCTTCATGTTTGAATCTCTCATTGAGCTGCTGCAGAGTCTGAATTTTAACCAATGATGGTGATCATGTCTTATTCATGTATGTTTTTTTTATAAATCTTTTTGGCGATGTGTGCAACCCATTAATGTCATGTATGTTTTATATATATTTTTATCCTGATTAGTGAGTTTTTTTTATTGTACACGGTTCACTGCAGTCACTGATTAGCTGTTTAAAAGTCATTTTGCAGTTTAAATATGAAGCAATAGGCAAAGCGATTTCTGGATAAAGCAATGTATGGCCCTTCTGAAGCCTGCAGGGTTGTCCTTTGCTTGTTTAGGGAGATGCTTGACAGATTTTATAATGTGTTATATTTTGCTCTTCTAGTTTCACCTTGGTTTTGAGGTGTGTGGCTGATAGGCTAGGGTGTCCCAGATTATTTCGATAAAATGTTGCTCACTTTTGATGGGTATGGTCTTGGTTTACCCTGATGCCTCATATGGCCAAAGCAATGAGTAATTGAGACATACTCACCAGAAAGTCTCAGAATCTACATCGTGATCACTGTTGAGTTACTTAATCCTAGAGGGAACAGCAGCGAGGGTACTACAGTTGGACACAGTGCCCATTGTAAGAAGGGAAAATGATCCAAGGTTTTTGCTCCTGATTGCTCACTATTCACTGACCTTGCCTGAGTAGGATTCATCTGGTTTTTTGGATGGGGACAAGTTAGACTTAACCACAGTGTCTCTGCAGTTGAATATCTCATGGACATTTACTGTCAAGGTTCACGCATCAGGAACATCCCATTGGCTGAGTTGCTGGAAGATGACTACCCCTATAAGTCTCTGCCTGAAAAAAAGGGAAAAATCGATGGAAGCAAATGGAACAAAATATTAATATGAAACAAAGATTGAGTTCAATTTAATACACAAATTTAAAAATGTTAGAAATGGACAGCATATTACTAACTGTGAGGAAAAGGAACAAATGTTTTTTGGATTTATAATCATTGTTAAAACTAAAACATTGATGGAGAAAATACCATAGTCCAGGAGATAATAAGAATTACAGATGCTGGAGCTGGAGTAACTCAGCAAGCCAGGCAGCATCAGAGGAGCAGGAAAGTTGATGTTTCAGCCCGGGACCCTTAATGTCGTTACTCCTAGATTTCCTAATTTCATCAAACCCAGTGGAGAGCAGGGAAGGTGTCTACTCATGACAAATCAGTGTGTGAGTTGACTTTGTTTTTCAATAATTCCTGGAAGAAAGTTGGAAAGTAGTGTTGGCATAGTGGTTGGAAAATACAAACTGGTTGCAAGCCTGTTTGGAGCAAGTTGGATGGATGAGACTGGTAAGTATCAGGCAGGTTGGAAAAGAGGAGGGTGCCAGACAGTCTATTGACATGGAACAGGCTTGTAGGGTGCTGGCTTACTGTTATGATTCCTTTCGCAGGAAAATATGTTTGGCTTTTTGGATACTGCGAAGGGACATAGGACAGGTAAAAGAGCTGTGAATATGCAATATGGTAAGGCAGGTTTTGTCAGGAGTTGAGAACTCTGACTTCTAATAATTAGATAAAGGTCAAAATTTAGCACATTCAGTGAGCGTCATTCTTGTTATGTTTGCAACTTATTGTTATATCATAACACTATGCATCTAATAGGTTTGACCTCTGTATTCCCTGTCTGAACAAGGAGGGAGAGGCTTAACAAATCCCTTACAGTTTTACTCCTGATGTAAAAACATTTATTGTCAAGTTCTGAAGAAGGGTCCCAGCACAAAACGTTGACTTCCCTGCTCCTCTGATGCTGCCTGGCCTGCCGTATTCCTCCAGCTTCACACTCTGTTGGCTCTGACTCCAGCATATGCATTTCTTGCTAGCTCCAATGTCAAGTTGTACCCATTTGTTTCATCACTTCACTTTAAATTGTGAGGGAACACTCAATCCCTCAGAAATTTGGGATCAAATTGTGCTCAATCAGTTGGCAGGAATATTTTTTTCGATCTGATGAGTGACTATCTGGTGAGTGTTAGGAACCATTCTGAAATGATTTTATAGCTATGGCAAACTTTTTAACCATTGTATGTTGTGATGAAGACATAAATCTGCCACTCTTCAATAATTGTTTACAACATACCAAATAATTTCTAAATTCTAATGATATCTGGTTTGATTAGAAGTGCTTCTGAATCAATGAGAGTTACTATTTGCATGATAGCAGGGAATAGGGCAGAAACCAGAATGGTCATAGAGAATTTTCAGTACTTCAGGAAGCTGCAGAATACACGCAGAAAATACACATAACTGTAAACAGGCAAGCGTAGATACACATACATACAAACATGCACACACAACCAGAAATATGTTCATAGTTCCCTTAGGCCATCATTGACTTTTTTGATTGAACCATTGTTAGTATAACACAACAGATAGGATGCTCTTTCTGTTCCTGATTTACAGCATCCTCAGTTCTTTCTGTTTTTATTTAGAATGCTCTTTCTGTTGGATTTGATGGGAATGAGTGACAGATTTATTAGGCTTGATAAAATGATTTATTGTTCTTCTTGACAATACCAGATACTGATCTAAGGCAAAATAGAAATGATCATTAGAGTCTAATAGTGCAAGCCACTTAACATTATGGCATTCACGTGTTTGCCATTGACCGACGATATCAATCACTGGAAGCTGCTAATTTTGGTCATGAGGACTTTTGGTTGTCTTTGAGGCTGAGTGATCTTGGTCTTCTGCCATAACACTAGACATTTTGTTTCTTAAAGTGGCTGATTAGCAACATTATCACTCTGAGATCTTTGCTGGATTCAGGGTTTGATTGGACTAATTTAAGTGCCTGTGTGGACATTGCATTTCTGGTGACAATTCTAATAGGTTTCTAAGATCTTTTCCAATACATGCTTCTCAAGACCGGGCCAGTAGTTGGTTCTCGTCGTGAATTTGGTAGTGGGCATCTTCTTCGGGGCAAATTTGTTACTGATACCGAATTCTGTCATTGCAACCTAGTTATTCGGCAAATTAGGAAATATAATGACTTTGAGCATGAGACTAGCTTCAACATTCATTTATTCTATTGGAAGACTCATTTTTCTTAATTGTTCATTCAATGGGGCCTGCTTTGTATGGGCATCTGTTAGATTCCTGCTAACCTTCACGGTACGACTCCTAGAGGCTGGATACCTTGCATCCAGCTGTAGAGTAAGTAAAGCATATATTTGTGGGGTGATAAAAGCTGAGGCTGACTGCTGATGCAAGTATGTAGCATGTTGCGGCTGGAGAGATGGGGAATTGATTAATATGCTGAGTAAATTGAAAATGTCAATTATTGGGATTGTTAATATTGGATCATCTTAGACTGTATCTTATACTGCAAGCTATGGTAAAAGGCAGAGCATTTTTAACTTGCCTTTTTGTCCTGATCCACAGCATGATATTTTGTATGTGATGTCAGGAATAGGAATTTGGTGACTTGGCTAATGTGGGCAGTTAGAGCATTATCCATTCACCTCCATGACTAGGCTTTAAATGCATATGTCCTGTCTCTACTGCTAGTAAGGTTCCAATATTTTCTATCAGGAACATACAGAATAGATGAAATATATTATCACTGACACATCTTGACACACTCTCACTCCAATGAAATTAATTTGAAATTTACTTAGATGTTGATGCAGGATGTGTGATGTGAAAAATTACAATGTAATTTTCACAGAGTCATAGAAGTATACAGCATGGAAACAGGCCCTTCAGCCCATCTTGTCCATGCCAACCAAGCTTCCTAAACTCAACTGGTTCCATTTGCCTGCGTTTTCCCAATATCTTCTCAACCGTTCCTATCCATGTATCTATCAAATGTCTTTTCAAAGTTGTAATTGTACCTGCCTCTACCACTTCCTCTGGCTGCTTGTTCCAAATATGCACCACCCTCTATGTGAAAAAGTAGCCCTTCAGTCCCTTTCAAATCTTTTCCCTCTCACCTTAAGCTTATGCTCTCTATTTCTGGACACCCCTACCCTGGGAAAGGACTTGGCTATTCACCTTATCTGTGCCCCTCACAATTTTATAAACCTCTATAAGGTTACCCCTCAGCCTCCTACACTCCAGGGAAAGATGTCCTGGCCTATCCAGCTTCTCCTTGTAACTCAAACCTTCCTTCACGGTAACATCTTGTCTTTTGCACCCTTTCCAGTTTATAGTATTCTTCCTAAACAGGGCGACCAGAATTGTACCCAGTTCTTCAAATGTTGCCTTACCAATATCTCGTACAGCTGTAACGTGCTGTCCCAAACTCCTGTACTCAGTGCTCTGACTGATGAATTTTGTTGCAGGAGGGGATATATATCTGAAATCGGGACTAAATAATGTTGTTGCAACAGTGTAAAAGGAACTTTACCCCTGTACCTGACCCTGGGACAACTGCTTGTACAGTATTTAATACTAACATAGCAACTACTTCAAAGTACATATCTAAATTTTTTAAAAAATGGTAAAAGATGATTTAGAAATGACAACCAAAGGTTTGACTGTGATGAGCAGTTGTGGCAAAAGGAATCAAAAGATATGGGGGAAAAGCAAGAACAGGCTATTGAGTTGGATAATCAACCACAATCATAATGAATAGCAGAGCAGGCTCTGAAACAAGCAAGCTTTGAAACAATTTTAATGTTTCAAAGAGGTGGGTTTTTAATCATTCACAGGATGAGGGCGTCGCTGGCTAGGCAGCATTTATTGCCCATCCCTAGTTGCTCAGAGGGCAGTTAAGAGTCACCCACATTGCTGTGGGTCTGGGGCCACATGTAGGCCAGACATGTGGTAAGGATGTCAGTTTCCTTCCCTAAAGGATGTTAGTGAACCAGATGGATTTTTTGGACAATCGACAATGGATTCACGGTCATCATTAGATTGTTAATTCCAGATATTTTATTGAATTCAAACTCCACCATCGACGATCTTGCTTTAAAAAGTGACAATATTGTGGGGCAAGATCCAGCACCTAGGAAAGGAGGGTGCTGTCCAAATAGACACGTTTCAAATTTATTTTAAAGTATTTGATTAAATATTTTATCTACAGAAGACATAAAATTCTTAAAGGGCTGACAGGATAGATGTTGAGGAACTGTTTCCACTGGTTAGAGAATTCAAAAGGCATTGAAAGACTCATTTCTTTAATTTATGTGTTCATTTGGGGCTGCTTCATGTGGGCATCTGTTAGACTCTTGCAAGTCCTCGCAAAACAACCTTTAGAGGCTTGTACTCTCCGAATGTCAGTTCGGCCCATTAGGGCTGCAATAGGGGAAAATTCTTTACTCAAGATATTATGAATCTTTGGAATTATGTCCCCCAGAGGCTGGTGAATGGTCACTTTTGGGTACCAGGAAATTAAGAAATATGAGGAAGTTTTTGGAAGGTGACATTAAGCCATGGTCCTTTGGATTGGCAGAGCAGGTTCAAAGAAAGGCCTGCTCCAGTTCTTATTTCTTATGTTCCATATACTCTTAGAATAAATAAAATATTATGCTCATGTTGCTAATGTTCCTTTGCTGCTGCTAAGTGAACTCACTATTCACTTAAGGGTCCATGAGCTTGTGATTTTCTTTTTCTCCATCCCCCCCACCATCGGTTATTGTGAAAGGAATTTAGTTTTACTGTTACTAGTGACTTCTTTGCTGTATTAACATTATGAACATTCACACCTCCTCAGACAATGTCAGTGCTGCTAGGGTGTTCCAGATTTCGCTATATAGTCACAAACCTTTGTCATAAGCGAGTCATAGAGTCATACTGCATGGAAACAGACCCTTCAGTCCAACCAGTCCATGCCAAACATAATCCCAAACTAAATTAGTCCCACCTGGCTGCTCCTGACCCATATGCCTCCGAACCTTCCCTATTCATGTACTTATCCAAATGCCTTTTAAATATTGTAATTGTACCCACATCCACAATTTCCTCAGGAAGTTCATTCCACATGTGAACCACCCTCTGTGTAAAAAATTTCCCCCTCATGTCTTTTTTAAATCTTTCGCCTCTCACCTTAAAAATGGGCCGCCTAGTCTTGAAATCCCCCATCTTTGGGAAAAGACAACTTAACATTAACTCTATCTATACCCCTCATTATTTTAGGTCACCCCTCAACCTCCTACGCTCCAGTGAAAAAAGTCCCAGCCTATCCAGTCTTTCTTTATGACTCAAACCTTCCATACCTGGCAACATTCTGGTAAAACTCTTCTAAACCCTCTCCAGATTAATAATATCCTTTCTATAACTGGAACTGGACACTGTATTCCAGAAAGAAGGAAGCATATGTCATGTACAGATCGGATCAAGTGAACCCCAGAAGAATATAAAGGCAGTAGGAGTGTACTTAAGAGGGAAATCAGGAGGGCAAAAAGGGGATATGAGATAGCTTTGGTAAATAGATTTAAAGGATTCTACAAATATGTTAAGAACGAAAAGGTAACTACAGAGAGAATCGAACCACTTAAAGATCAGCAAGACCACCTATGTGTGGAACTGCAGGAGATGGGAGAGATGCTAAACGAGTATTTTGCATCAGGCTTTACTGTGCAGAAGGATATGGAAGATATAGAACATGGGGAAATAAATAGTGACATCTTGAAAAATGTCCATATTACAGAGGAGGAGGTGCTGGACAGCTTAAAATGCATAAAGGTGGATAAATCCCTGGGACCTGATCAGGTGTACTCTAAAACTCTGTGGAAAATTAAAGAAATAATTGCTGGGCCCCTGGCTGAGATATTTGTATCATCGATAGCCATAAGTGAGGTGCCAGAAGACTGGAGGTTGGCTAATGTGGCGCCATTATTTAAGAAAGGTGATAAGAAAAAGCCAGGGAACTATAGACCGGCAAGCTTGACATCGGTGGTGGGTATGTTGTTGGAGGGAACACTGAAGGTCAGGATTTACATGTATTTGGAAAGGCAAGGACTGATTGATTAGGGATGGTCAACATGGCTTTGTATGTGGGAAATCGTATCTCGCTAACTTGATTGAGTTTTTTGAAGAAGTAACAAAGAGGATTGATGAGGACACAGTGGTGGATATGATCTATATGGACTTCAGTAAGGTGTTTGACAAGGTTCCTCATGGTAGACTGGTTAGCAAGATTAGATCACATGGAGTACAGGGAGAACTAGCCATTTGGATACAAAACTGGCTCACAGGTAGAAGACAGAGGGTGGTGGAGGGTTGCTTTTCAGACTGGAGGCCTGTGACCAGCGGTGTGCCACAAGGATCGGTGCTGGGTCCACTGCTTTTTGTCATTTATATAAATAATTTGGATGTGAATATAGGAGGTATGGTTAAAAAGTTTGTAGATGACACCAAAATTGGAAGTGTAGTTGACAGTGAAGAAAGTTATCTAAGAGTACAACGGGGCCTTGATCCGATGGGCCAGTGGGCCGAGGAGTGGCAGATGAAGTTTCATTTAGATAAATGTGAGGTGCTGCATTTTGGAAAGGCAAATCAGAACAGGACTTATACACTTAATGGTAAGGTTCTGGGAGTGTTGCTGAACAAAGAGACCTTGGAGTGCAGGTTCATAGTTCCTTGAAAGTGAGGTCACAGGTAGATAGGATAGTGAAGAAAGCGTTTGTTATGCTTCATTTCTTAGCCAGTGTGTTGAGTAAGGAGTTGGGAGGTCATGTTGGGGCTGTACAATACATTGGTTAGGCCACTTTTGGAATACTGCATTCAGTTCTCAACTTCCTGCTATAGGAAGGATGTTGTGAAACTTGAAAGTGTTCAGAAAAGATTTACACAGGTGTTGCCAGGGTTGGAGGGTAGCTATAGGCTGAATAGGCTGGGGCTATTTTCCCTGGAGCATCAGAGGCTGAGGGGTGACCTTACAGAAGATTATAAAATCATGAGGAGCACGGATAGGGTAAATAGACTAGGTCTTTTCCCCGGGGTGGGGGAGTCCAAAACTAGAGGGCATTGGTTTAAGGTGAGAGGGGAGAGATTTAAAAGGGTCCTAATAGGCACCTTTTTCATGCAGAGGGTGGTGTGTGTATGGAATGAGCTGCCAGAAGAAGTTGTGGAGGCTGGTACAATTATAACATTTGAAAGGCATCTGGGTAGGTATATGAATAGGAAGGGTCTAGAGGGATATGGGCCAAATACTGGCAAATGGGATTAGATTCATTGGGGATATCTGGTTGGCATGGATGTGTTGGACCAAAGGGTATAGTTCTAAATTGTACATCTCTATAACTCTTTGACTCATAAGAAGCCTCATCAATGTCCTGAACAACGTCAACATGACTTCCCAACTGCTGTAAGGACAGAGCAATGAAGTCCAGCATGCCAAACGTCTTTTTAACCACACTGTATATATGTGACACAAACTTCAAAGAACTATGTACCTGAATGCCTAGGTTCTACAACATTACCCAAGGGCCTACCCTTAATTGTGTAAGGCCTACCCTTGTTTGTTGTACCACAATGCTATACCTCGCATTTATCCAGGTTGAACTCCATCTGCCATTTTTCAGTCCATTGACCCATTTGATCAAGATCCCTTTGTAATCTTAGAAAATCTTCTTCACTGTTTACTATACCACCAATTTTGGTGCCGTCTGTAATCTAACTAATCATGCCTATGTCTTGGTCTAAATCATTTATATAAATGATGCAAAAGAAGACCTGGAACCAATCCCTGTGGAACAGTCCTGGTGACAGGCCTCTAGTCCGAAAAGCAACCCTCCACCACCACACTCTGTCTCTTGCTGTTAAACCAATTATGTATCCAATTGGCAAGCTCACCCTAATCCCATGTGACCTAACTTTACTAGGCTACGATGCTGAACCTTGTCAAAGTCTTTATTAAAATCCAAGTAAACAGCGTCCATTGGTCCGCACTCATCAATCTTTTTGGTAATTTACTCAAAAAACTCAATCAAGTTTGTGAGACATGATTGCCCTCACACAAAACCACAACGACTATCCCTAATCAATTTTTGCCTCTCTAATTGTCCAAAAGTCCTATCTTTTATAATCCTCTCCAACAATTTACCCACAATCAAAGTCACACTCACAGGTCTATAGTTCCCTGGTTTCTCCTTAAGGCCTTTCTGAAACAAAGGTATAACATGCTGGGCTTACTTCTGTACTTTTATATGTTGATCATTTTTAGTATTTTCTCCTTTAGGTAACCAAGATTTTGAGATAAATCCATAATATTGTGCTGAGTTTCCCAGCACTTTGGTGACGAGTTGGTCATATAGCAGAGGAACACATTCAATGGGGAGACTGATGTCTTGGTGACCCTGTAGCACTGTACCATTTGAGCAATGTAAATGCCCATATAATTGCACTTGCAGGGTATGGAGCTGGATAAACTCTTGAGGTTTTTCAGGTTTGGTGGGGAGTGGGGGGCTGGTTATTCAGCTATGGCACCACTGTTTGAAGGTCAGCTTCACTTCTCCAACCACCTGATCACTGAGACTTGCCATCCTGGCTCTCGTTCCTTAAAATAAACTTATCTTGTCATCAAAGATATTCAGCCATGAGTTCCTGGCTTTTTCGTCCTGCAGCCTCAGCAGTGACCAATACTGGTGGTGGTTGTGCTGTCGACTTGCCAAGTTTTATCATTGATTGGGCCAACAAGTCTGGGAGGTGGGTTGCCAACTCAAGCAATGGGTTGGGTTCTTGCTGTGGTGAAAACTCCAACCTATTGTGTTGGTGGAAAGGTGAAAGTTAGGTGTTATTACTGTCAATAGCAGCTCACATATTAGCATATGTGGGAGGCAATGGCCTAGTGGAATTATTAGTCAAGTATGAATCCAGAAACTCAGCTAGTGTTCTGGGAACCCAGATTCAAATCCTGCCATGCCAGATGGTGGAATTTGAATTCAATAAAACAAAAATATGGCAATAAGAGTCTAATGATGACCATGAATCCATTGTCGATTGTTGGAAAAACCCATCTGGTTCACTAATGCCCTTTAGGGAAGGAAATCTGCCATCCTTACCTGGCCTGGCCTACATGTGACTGCAGACCCACAGCAATGTAGTTGACTCTTAACTGCCCTCGAGGCAATTAGGGATGGGCAGTAAATGCTGGCCTAGCCAGAGCTGCCTACATCCCTTGAGTGAATAAATTAAAAAAAATCTCATAGGGTTAACTGTGGTAATATTGGTTTGAGTTTCTCATGCTGAACTATTTCTTCTTCACTTGAATCTGTTTACTGGTCTTCTGAGCTTCCCCTCTTGTTTCTTTTTAAAGATCCAAATGTAGGGAAGGAGTGGCATAGTGATAATGACACTGTCCTAGTGATCCAGAATGTTGATGTTCTAGGAATGTGGGTTCAGATCCCACTGCGATAGCTTGTGAAATTTGAATTCAATAGGTAAGTTGGAATTAAACAAAGTTAGCCTAATAGTGGTCATGTAACTGCTGTCGATTTATCATAAATACCTGTCTGGTTCACTCATATCCTTCAAGGAAGGAAATCTGCAGTCCTTACCTCGTCTGACCTACATGTGACTTCAGACCCACACTCAAGGTAGTTGACTCTTAAGTGTCTTCTGTGCATTAAACGTTGGCAATAGCTGCATCCTGTGAGTGAATGATAATTTATTGTTCTACAAACTTCCCTCCATCTTGCCTTTTCACTGTGTTGAACTCTAGAAACATTACATTCCTTGCAGCTCTAATTGTTATTTTTCCCCAAAACTTCACACTTACGGACATTTTACCTCTTTGGTCCACGCCCCAACAACAAACATAACATGTGTTATGTCTTTAAAGTCGTGAAATGTCTCATGATCCTTCCCTGGAGCATTATTGAACAAAAGAGATGGGTGTTAGAGATCAAGGAGGCTAGGAAGCTGGAGAGAGAGAGAGAGAGATAGATAGAAAGGAAAGGAACTCCAGGCCTTTGGCGTTGGCAGCATGATTGGCCACTAGTAGTGAAGTAATTAAACTTTAAAATGCCAAGATGTCTTGAAGCATTGTAGGGGGAGAGGAAATAGCAGAGATAGAAAAGTTCATGGTCATGGAAGAACTTGAAAACTAGGCTAGGAATTTCAAAACTGAGATGTTGCTTAACTGTAGATGTTGGTATGTTCACCAAGCTGGGAGGTTTGATAGCAGATGTTTCATCCCCTTACTCGGTGACAACAAGACAACAGCGCTCACAGGAGGCACCACAGCACTGAGGATGTCACCTAGTAAGGGGACGAAACATCTGCTATCGAACCTCCCAGCTCGGCGAACACACCAACATCTACAACCAGCACTGGAGCTACAAATCTTCACTCAAACCCTGAATGTTGCTTAACTGAGAACCAACTTGGGTCAGCAAGCACTCGGGTAATGGGTGCATGGACTTCATATGAGTTAAGACTCAGATATCAGATGAGTACAGGATCAAACTCCCATCCTACACTCACAAAGCCTACTGATTATTATTTAAATAAAGAAAAGACTTGCATTTGTATAGTGCCTGGCTTAACTTCAGGACGTTCTAAAGCCCTTTACAGTCGCTGCTGCCTCACAGCACCAGGGACCTGGTCTTGAATCCACCATTAGGCAAATGCTTGTGTGGAGTTTGCACCTTCTCCCCGTGTCTGCATGGGTTTCCTCCGAGTTCTCTGGTTTCCTCCCACAGTCCAAAGATGTGCCCATAGTGCCCAGGATGTGCAGGTTAGGTGGATTAACCATAGGAAATGCAGGGTTACAGGGATAGGGTAGGTCGTTGGGTCGTAGGGCACGATGCTTTTCAGAGGGTCAGTGTGGATTCGATGGGCTGAATGGCCTGCTTCCACACTGTAGGGAGTCCACTGATGTAGTTTCTTGGTCTAATCATTGTTATAATGTTGGAAGCACAATAGACAATTTGCATACGTCATAGTCACTCAAATAGCAGTGAGATGATGACAGTTAGCTTGTGATGTTGGTTGAGGGATAAATGTTGACCAGGATGCCAGGATGTAGCTTTTTGAATTGTACTGTGGGATCTTTTGCACAGGACTGAGAGTGCAAACAGGATCTTGATGTATTGTTTCATCCAAAGATAGCAGTTCTGATAGTACAGCACCTCTCTCAGTGTCACTCTACCTTAGTTACTCAAACCTTTGCAAGCCACAACTTTCTGATCAACAGGGAAGAGTGTTTCTACTGAGGTATTGTTGACAGCATTGCATGAAGAACAGCTAAATATGAGAGGCAGCATAAGATGTCGTAAAATTGAGTAAGGAAGATTGTTTACTGTGACAGCTCATTGATAGGTCGGGGATCTCCATGAGCAAATCAACAATGCTGACGTAGCGGTAAGATTTGCTGCTTGAGATAGCCTGATAGAGTAATTGATATTTCAGTGATGTGGTGGAGGCAGTCTCTGTTTTTATGTCTGCTGAAATTGACTTAGCTTGACTATAATTTCTAATCTTATACTGAAGAAAGCTGAGGAAGCCAGCTGAAAAATGACATCTCTTAGAGCCTCACATCTGTAGGCAGACTTTTAAATTATTTACGGCAAATTTCACTGACAGAACTAGCACAGAAGAAAAAACTATTGCTTTCCACTACAGGCTTGAGACCAAGACTACAGGAGGTAGAGATATAGATCCAGGGATGTAGATAGGTGAAGTGAGTTGGTTAAAAATTTGACAGATGGAGTATAATGTAGGAAAACTTGGCAAGAAGAATAGAAAAGCAGTAAAATATTAAATGGAGAGAATTTACAGAGTTCCAAGGTTCAGAGAGATTTTGGTGTCCTGCTACATCAAAGAAAGTTAATTTGCTGGTACAGCAAAGTATTAGGAAGGCAAATAATATAGTCATGTTTATTGCACAAGGAATTGAACACTGGGAAATTTTTTGCAACTGTATAGAGTCTTGGGGAGACCATGGATGGAGTCAAATACAATTCTGAAATGGCTGGTTGACACATTTCTCAGAACCTTCCACACTGTTTAGTTTTCCTGACCTAGTTGGGAACCTCATGAGTATTTATTAGCATGTTATTAATACTCATTAACACCCCATCCCACTGGAATTATTTTTATACTTATTCACTCATGGGATGAGTGTGTCACTGGCTAGGCAGCATTAATTGCCCAGAGGGCAGTTAAGAGTCAACCACATTGCAGTGGGTCTGGAGTCACATGTAGGCCAGGTAAGGATGTCAGTCTCCTTCCCTGAAGGACATTAGTGAACCAGATGGGTTTTTCTGACAATTGACAATGGATTCATGGTCATCATTAGATTCTTAATTCCAGATATTTTATTGAATTCATTTTCCACCATCTGCCATGGGATTTGAACCTGGGTCCCCAGAATGTTATCCGGGTCTCTGGACTAACAGACCAGCAATAATACCACTAGGCCATTGCCTCCCCTTAATTTTGTTCAAGGGTACACTCTTAGGCAAAATAGGAAATGTGTCACAAACCCTATTATGTACATGAGGCATGCGATGGGGAATACTTCTTCTTCCAAATTCTGATCAGTGCAAACTTCTTCAATAGCTTAGTTTCTTTATAACCAAGCTTTTTTTTTTGTGTGGAAGACATTTACAGGGTAAGGGGTGAAGCCTGATTCGGTCAGTATGCCTGCCCAAGCATGGCCAACAGACAAATCTAACCAGGACTGGCAAGTGGGACTCAACAGGGACCTCTATTCAAGATTCAGATGAATATTGTCTGTGAGAAAAGGAGTATGTTAAAGGGCAGATATATCGGATCACTGGAAAGATCCCTGGGAATGGAGGGAGGAAACTAGGATTCAGAGAAGCAAGGCACAGTGATAGAGGCATGAGGGAAAAGGAAGAGGTTGTTGACTTGCTTGCCAAGCTTGCTTGTTCTCGTTCAGACGTTTCATCACCATGCTAGGTGACCTCATCAGTGGAGCCTCCAATGAAGCTTCAGCGGAGGCCTCGCTGATGATGTCACCTGGCATGGTGACAAAATATCTGAACGAGAACAAGCCAGCTCGGTGAGAAAATCAACAGCCTCACCCACAACCAGAGCTACAGATCTTTGCCAAAACTTTAAGGGAAAAGGAAGATTGGGAACTGCACATTTAATTTGGGGAACACGCTATATATTTAGGGTGCATTGGGGAGATTGAAAAAGTGGTCTAATACTAAGGTTGTGCATGTGGATCTGAATGGGAGTGGGAAGAGCAAGAATATCAAGAGAGATAGAATTATACAGTACAAATGAAACCCTTTGGACCATCAAGTCTACCGTCTAAGCTACATTATTAATGAAAAGGCCAATAGTCATGAGGAAGTATTGAACAAGAATAGCAGAGGCGGCAGGGAAAAAGTGAAGGCTTCTATAGTGCCAGGGGTGGGGAGTGTAATGAAAGTGGAAAGGATAACAGCTAAACTAATTACATGAAAAGTTAATAGCCACCATCTTATCTCCTAATTCGTCACGCAAAATAAGGCCTTGTTGTTCTGACAAAGAGTCGTATTGAATTTGAAGTATTAACTGTATTTCACTGTCCACAGAGGCTACCAGGTCTACTGAATTTCTTCAGTTTTTTCTCTTTTTATTTCAGACTTTCAGCATTTTCAGTATTTTGTTTTTATTAAAGGGCTTATAGTCCAACAGGTTTATTTGAAATCACAAGCTTTTGGAGTGCTGTTCCTTCGTCAAGTCCTCCTGTCCAACACCAGCACCTCGACATCATGGCTTCCAAGGTTGTAAAGGTGTTGTGCATGAGATAATGAAATCTGCTTGCATTGTTGTACTCCTGCAGCTTCTGGAAATAAGGGCCATTCTGTTCCTCATGCTTGTCAACCACTCCTGTTTCTCCTTGTGCGTGTAGATAAAATCCCTGATTGTTGACACCATAGGTCCTCCAACCTGGAGCTGAGCAGGTGCCTGGTCTTCGGTAATTCTCCAAGTACCAGCTGCCTGGGGGTTTCTTCCTTGGCCAGCTTCAGAGCTGTTGCAGCGAATTGCTCACCAGATTGTGCTCTCAATCCTTTGAAGGCTACTGTTACCATCTAGTGTCAGTATCTCAGCTTGTGGAGGATGCAGGAGGCAGCCTTGCTGATGAATCCTTTGACCCCATCTGTACTCTCACCATCAGAGATTAAGGAGAAGGCTTCTGGCCGACCAGCATGTTTCTCTGCAGAGGTGTGGACATCCGGCCAGGACCTGCAAGATAAAAGAGAGAAAAAGCATCTGACCAGTGGTTAGAAGTGCTGTGCAATGAATGACACTGACACCAGGGTTAGGAGTTGCAGCAGAATGAAGAATGATACTTTGTTGATGGTAAGTGGATTTCTCTGCATTCCCACAGGAGTGATTGTTGTCTTAAGGACAAAGAACACAGAACTATCCAGCACAGGAACAGGCCCTTGCCAAGACTGCACAGACACATGATGCCTTTCTAAATTAAAAACCTTTCTCCTCTATGCAGTCTGTATACCTCTATATCCTTAGACCCTGCAAGGGCCAGGTTACTATCCTCATATAGGCGGAGGATTCTGATGTCAGGTTTTCCTTCACCCAAACAGGTCTTTTCTGTTCTATTGTGGGCTGTCTTCTCCTATGATGTGAGAATGAGTGAGATGAAAGCAGGTGTACGGCTATTTAAGCTTCTATTGGGGAGGTGTCAAAAGGAGGTATGGTGTCCCAATGATGTGAGTAACATGACAGAGGGCATGATGCATGGCTAATGGCCTGGAAGGTTGGAAATGAGACCGAGTGAGGGAGCTTGTTGCAAGCAATTGAGAGAATGGTAGGTCATGAGCCTTGGAGGAAGGTGGGTGCAATAACCAAGATAGAGTGAGTGTGAAGTGGGAGAGAGAAGAGTGTGGCACTTACCCTGGAGGAGCAGAGAATGCTATTGATCTTCCTACAGCACTGCTGGCTGTTCCTCTGCACAGTGGAGACCGCACTGACCCTGATGTGACTTTATACCAGGCTGCAAGGTCTGTCCTTGTGGTCTACTGTTCTGGCCATCAGAAAAGTACCATATCCTCCACCAGGACATCCAGATTCCTGTTGAAGAACCGGAGAACCATCTTCCTCTTCTCTGCAATGTTCAGAATCCATCCATCACTGAGCAGGACATCATCAGTTTACCAGTGCTCATCTGGGAGCGTAGGAGCCTTTTAAATTGGCAAGGGCACTAGAGATGCTGGTCTTTCAGTGGATATCTGGTGAGTGGTAAGTTCTTCGGGGAATGGTGCATGGTAAAATGGAACTAAAATCAGACATGAGGGATGACATTGCAGTGGGATAGGTCGTTAATAAGGTTTTTTTTAGTTAATGAGGTGAGTTTGGTAACGTGTGCTAAAATGTATCACTAGGCATCATGATAAGAGCACTGTAAAAGTCTCAACACAACTTGCATTAAGCCAAAAAAAAAATAGATTTACCCACAATTTCTAAATTTGCAGATAACACCAAATTGCAGGGAATGGTCAATTGAGGAAGGCTGCAACAAAATTAATAATCTTTCAGAATGAGCTAGTAGTTGGCAGATTAATTTCCACACAGAAACTGTGAAGTAATACCTTTTAATTGGAAGAATAGTCAACAAGAAATTCAAAAGGATATACTGAAGAAAGTATATTTTTACAAAAGAATGGTAAGAGTCTGAAGCTTGCTGCCACAGGGGGTGATTGGCGTGAATATAGATGCACAAATCCTCATTTGACAGAGAAAGGAATAGAAGGTTACAATGGTAGATTTAGATGAAAAAAGATGGAAGGAAGCTCAGGTTGAGTGTAAATACCTGCAGTGGACTCAGTGGATTGAATGGCCTGTTTATGTGTCGTCGATCTTCTTATGACTTGAACCCAAAACCTTCCAACCAACGGTAAATCATACTAACGTCACCAAATGTTCACATAGAAGCTTTTAAATCAAGCTATTTTTAAAAGAAACAATTACGCTCAAAATCCAAGATAGAATGCTGTTAAGGATGAAAAGGATGCTGAGAGTTCTGTGGTGCCAGGGAAGTGTCCCTGCCGCCTGGCTGGAAGGTCTAGGTTCAAGTCCCACCTATCCAAAAGTTATGTCATTTATATGCCCAGACAGTTTAAAAATAGCTGAAAGGGGAAGCTGCAATTAGCATGGCAATTTGCCATGCTTCAGTTTAAAGTTTTACGCAAAAGGAGTTATTTTAAGGATCGCTGATTTCTTTTGTGTCTTTTTACAAGTTTCCTAACTAAGAAGAAAGAATGCAATGTTGATTTGTAATGAACACTGAGAAAAAAAGCAGGCTTGTTCCGTTGTTGAGAAAGCTGGAGTTCATTATAGTAAACAAAATATACAAATGGAAATTATTCACAATTGGAATATTCAAAATTCCTATGCTTGTAATTATCCATTACAACAATGTCGTTAACTCAAAATGGACAGACTTTGAAGTACATCAGTGATCTGAAATGAAGAGGAAAGTGGTTGAATTTCAAGGAAAGCAGATGCAATCTGCAGGGCAAAATGTTAAGAGAAGAAGGAAAGTCCTATCATCGTGCCATGATTGGGACAAAGCAGCACAGAGTGATCTGCAAGGGTATCTTCAACAACAGTACAATGACAGCTACAGTTTCTATTATTAAACCTTTCTCCAATACTACTAAATGAATTATTTCTCCGTCCTAACGCTTGCAGTTGAATAAGGTGGTTGTTTACTATACAATTTCATGGTATTTGGACACATGACGGATGTCGTCAATCATATAGATTGGAATTGGAACATCTTTCTTTCACTAAAGCTTTTTTGATGTCAGTAACCAGTGCCACCCAGTTGCAGCATATTGACTAATATTCGGCATGTTTATGCAACTTAGCTCTAATGATCAAGAATTCTTCTATCCATTCTTCTTAACCAGTCTAGAGCATTTTGAGATAAGAAATTTCAACTTCTTGTGTCTTTGGATTAAAAGATCAACAGGTGTACGAGGTGCTGAGAGAAAGCAGAAGCTTTCGTGTGAGAATAAGTAATGAAGAAATGTGCTTAATGGGAGTAGCAGTAGTATGCTGTAAGAAGGAGTTGCTCTCCTTTCACACTGTCAATTGAAAGATTTTACTTGTCTCCCTACAAATTGGTTGAAATGGTCTGATTTCTAGCTTTTTCCACAGTCTGTATGTAGGAGCTGAGTGAGTGAGTCATTGTTTCACTGGACTTCAATACTGAACACTTAAAATTGAATTTCTTTACTGATTGGCTTGCTGCAAAAGTTAACTGTACCCTGCAGCAGAGTATAGATGATAAATTGGACTTTGCAAATTGTTTGAGACACTAAAATGCCAGCACTAAAAATGGTTTAGTGAGATGTAACATACATTCTAGTTGGTGTTTGGAAATCAACATCCATCTGGTCTGTGCAGTTCCTTGCTCTGTGGATATAATGAAGAATGTTAGTAATTGTCGTCTGGACTTCAGATGTTTGAAATTTAACTATTGAGGTGTAACTTCAGTGAGATGGAATGATTCTTCTCAGTGATATTGAGACTTCCTTGGTCACTCAGGGTTGAGATCAAGTGCAAGCAGCCCATAAATGCACCTGATCCACTATAGGTCAGGAATTTGTTTAACTTGCTTTTATTCATCATTTTCCAGAGCTCAGCATGATCATTCGTGAATGATTCAGCTACATAGATAGAGTTCTTCTTTGATCAGGGCTTACTTAGCTAATCTGTGTCTGTGTGATGTTAGCACTGATGAAGTTAATCTCAGAAGACTGAGAAAGGAAAGAAGAAAATCCACCAACACTTCCATTTCTAATAGGTCATAGAGACATTACAGCACAGAAGGAGACCAATCAGCTCATTGAATCGATGCTTATTATCTGTAGCACAATCCCTGCTGCTGCTTCTATTGAAGACCTCAATACATGTGAGCTTGGTCTGTGAGCTGATGGCTGCAAGTGTGAGAGAAAATAATGATAAATGTTCATCTACACTCTCTCCTTCCTCCATTGATTAAGGATGTTAGGTCTGGATCATTCAGAGCTGAGACAGGCAGGCAGACTTTTCAATTATTAGGGAGTCAAGCATTATGGGAGAAGATAGGAAAGTGGAGCTGAGGCCAAGTTAAAGGTT
This sequence comes from Rhincodon typus, assembly GCF_021869965.1. Taxonomy (NCBI): domain Eukaryota; kingdom Metazoa; phylum Chordata; class Chondrichthyes; order Orectolobiformes; family Rhincodontidae; genus Rhincodon; species Rhincodon typus. The sequence continues at coordinate 848,534 of NC_063369.1, forward strand.
ACAGTTCTGAATGGCCTACTCCTGCACTATCTCTTCTGTTCTTAGTGTAGTTCATCCACAGGACATCATCTCTGCTAGAGCCAAAAGAGGTTGACAAAGTGACTAAACAACAGATCTTCCGCATCCCTCTGGGATAGAGAATTCCACAGGTTTACTGCCCATTGAATGAAGCAGTTCCTCTTCATCTCAATGTTAAACAGCCTGTCCCTTAGTTTTAGACTTCACAATCAGGGAAAACATTCTTCCTGTTTAGCCTGTTGATTCCTGAATGTATTTTGTATGATTGAATGAGATTGCCTGTTTAGAATTGATATCTGATGAAGGATCATTGAACTCAAAATGTTAACTTTTGTTTTCCTTCAAAGATGCAACCAAACCTACTGAGTTTCTCCTGCTGAGCACTTTTTGTCTTTGCCTTTGAATTACTAGTTGAGTGGCATTACCACTCACTACAATCTCCCTAACTCAGGCCTTTTCCAAAAATGACAGATTCAGATCTGAACCTGATGGTATGCATGTTTAAAGAGAAGTGCACTACCTTGAGTTAGGTGTCCTTTTCAGCTGAAATTTGAAGTTGCAGTCGAGCTGATCTGGATGGGAAAGGAACAAGGGAACGTACCGAATTATAAGCACTACTGAATGTTGGCTGAATAGCCTTTTTCTGTGCTGTATCAGTTTATCATTACACAAAATGATGTGCTGTAATTTAATATCCTTACCCTTTCCTGAGGTTTCTGTCACATAGTGGGAGTTAAAAAAAAAACCTGATGTCTTTAGGGTGAGGGATCCTGTTCGCCCCCTCAGAGTAAAAGATTCTGTTACATTATTCCAGTATGAGCAGTGGATCTCGAGATACTGTTCTGCTCAATATTTATGACTCAGCCAACATTACTAAAACAGATTATTTAGTCATTACCTTATTGCTGTTTGTAGAATCTCACTGTGCAAATTGGCTGCGGTTACATCACTGCAATAGTGACTGCACTTCAAAAATTTTAAAATGAATTGGGATGTTTGAGTTTGTGTAAAGCATCATATAAAATTTTTTTTTTTTGTGGCTTTTAGATACATGGTTGTGAATGTTGTGGTAACTGACAATTTGTTGTATTAATTTCTGTTCACTAAATTTGTGCATTATACTAAAGACAGACAAGAAAATTAACAGGCTAACAAAAGTACTGTTAAACAGAAGGCCAACTCTTTTTTACAAACCCATTTCATCTTGCTATCTCATCAACATTTGCATCAATTTCTTCTTTATGGCTCCTGCACAGTTCCTATATGAAGCATTCATACAAGTCTGGCAGTCAGGCCAAATCTGCACTTTTCATTCTCAGAGTGTGATATTCTGCTGGGTACTTAGGAATCAATGAATTTATACTCTTATTATCTTTTGTGCACAATAGATCATCTTTCCTTCTAGGGTGTTCCACAACCTCCATGCCCGCAGAATGATCTCAATTCAACGTATTTGAATCCTTCACTGCAGTTCATATATACAATTTGGTCAATCCTGCAGAGGTGCCTTTATACCTAATACTTTAAGTATCTGTCCCAAAATCCTTCCCAAATGTTGCCGAATTGAATGTAAAACTCCTTCATTTTATTAAACAACATTTTCTTTTAGTAGATCAAGCCAATGTCACTGTAATATAGGATTTAGTCACTAAAAGCTTGGACTCAACCACATGAGTAATCAACTTGAAAAATGAAATTGCTGGCAGTGTTTCAAACACTTGCTCACTCTGCTTTAATTTCATAATTGTTGATTTGCACTTATAAATCATGTACTTCATTTATTTCTTTGACTCCTCTTTTCAATTCCCCTTACTAGCAGAATTAAAAGGATGCCTTCCTCCATCTGTTGTTGGGAGCCTGCAGCTCATGCCATCTTCCAGGACTGCTGAATGGATCCTCCTGCCAAGGACCTGTGACGTTTATTGGAGTGCATCAAGGTATGTCTACTTGGCTGCTCTTCTCAACGGTTACAATTTGCATGGTTTTGGATAAGAGCTATGTCCTTTTGCCAAGGTCTAGACCCGTCGGACCAGTGTTAGAATTGGGGTTTGAGTTGTAATTCGAGGTCATGAAAATTGATCAAAAATTCTAATCAACTAATTCTTTCAGATATTCAAATGCAGGGGCAAATTGCAAAAGTAAATACTTGAAAAAAATTGGATTGTTTGATGTCAGTTTACATTTGGAAATGCCTAGTCAATGCATTAAAGTTGCTTTTCTCTACTTGTTCGTTCATGTTTTGTCCGGCTGTGGTTCTGCAAGGACTGGGATTCACTTTTTTTTGTGTCTGTCAATTGTTCTTGTTTCTGTCATTTTCTCCCTTTCCCTAAAATGTAATTGTGAAACATTTCCAATTTAGCAATCCAATCTTACAAAGTAGCTTTGATAACTTGGTTGTTAATTAGTTAAAGACTCTTGTACCTTCCCTTGTTGCAGTTAATGACCCTTTCCTGGAGATCCGAGTAACTTCTGTTGTAGTGTTGAGAATTCTCTTTACATGTACAATAAACTGCAAGCTGTTCTGTTCATCGATGCACCTCCTCTCTGTAACTGTTCTTAAATGAAGATTCATTGGATCCTCTTCTGTTTCACCCTTTCCTTCCAAGACATTGGACACCTTACGCTTCATAGTTTCTTCCTGCTGTTTCAAAGCTTTTAAAACTTAATCTGGACATCTTTTAATAATGATTTCCTGAATTGTTCACACCTTTTTTCCTACTGTTTCAACTTTGATATCTTGTGTAATAGTCCCGGACCGTCATCTAACTTACTCAACAATAAGAGAAAGCCTTGCAGATAGCTGACACACATTCAACATGTGTAATTAAACTTGGTGTATATCAGCAAAGAGATAGTAGGAACTGCCGATGCTGGAGAATCTGAGATAACAAGGTGTAGAGCTGGACGAACACAGCAGGCTAGACAGCATCAGAGGAGCAGGAAAGGTGACCCTTCTTCAGAAATGGGGGAGGGGAAGGGGTTTCTGAAATAAATAGAGAGAGAGGTAAGGCGGATGAAAGGTGGATAAAGGAGCAGACTGGTGGAGAGGAGATGGACAGGTCAAGGAGGCAGGGATGGAGCCAGAAAAGGTGAGTGGAGGTGGGGAGTTGGTATGGGGATTGATCAGTCAAGGGAAGACGGACAGGTCAAGGAGGTGGGGATGAAGCTGGTAGGTAGGAGGTGGGGGTGGGCGTTGGTCAGTGAGGTGGGAGGAGAGGATAGGTGGGAGAAAAGACGGACAGGTCAAGGAGACGGGGATGAGCTGAGCTGGTTTTGGGATGAGGTCGGTGGTGGGGAGATTTTGAAGCTTGTGAAGTCCACATTGAGACCATTGGGCTGCAGGGTTCCCAAGTGAAATATGAGGTGCTGTTCCTGCAACCTTTGGGTGGCATTGTTGTGGCACTGGAGGAGGCCCAGGATGGACATGTCGTCCAAGGAGTGGGAGGGGGAGTTGAAGTGGTTCGCAACTTGGAGTTGCAGTCGTTTGTCACGAACCGAGCGTAGGTGTTCTACAAAGCGGTCTCCAAGCCTCCGCTTGGTTTCCCTGATGTAAAGAAGGCCACATCGGGAACAATGGATACAATATACCACATTAGCAGATGTGCAAGTGAATATCTGTTCAATGTGGAAGGTTTTCTTGGGGCCTGAGATGGGCGTGAGGGGTGAGGTGTCGGTGCAGGTGTAGCATTTCCTGCGGTTGGAGAGAAAAGTGCCAGGGGTGGTGGGGCTAGTAGGAAGTGTAGAGCAGACAAAGGAGTCACAGAGAGAGTGGTCCCTCCGGAAGGCAGATAAGGGTGGGGAGGGAAAAATGTCCTTGGTAGTAGGGTCAGATTGCAGATGGCGGAAGTGGCGGAGGATGATGCGTTGAATCCGGAGGTTGGTGGGGTGGTATGTGAGGACGAGGGGGATTCTGTCTTTGTTGTTATTGTGGGGATGAGGGATGAGTTGCAGGAAACGCGAGAGATATGGTCGAGGGCGTTTTCGATCACTGTGGAGGGGAAGTTGCGGTCCTTGAAAAATGAGGACATCTGGGATGTCCGGGAGTGGAATGCCTCATCTCAGGAACAGATGCGGCGGAGGTGAAGGAATTGGGAATTGGGGATGGCATTCTTGCAGGAAGGTGGGTGAGAGGAGGTGTATTCTAGGTAGCTGTGGGAGTTGGTGGGCTTGAAATAGATATCAGTTTCCAGGTGGTTGCCAGAGATGGAAACAGAGAGGTCAAGGAAGGAGAGAGAGGTATCGGAGATGGTCCAGGTGAACTTAAGGTTGGGGTGGAAGGTGTTGGTGAAGTGGATGAACTGTTCGAGCTTCTCGTGGGAGCATGAGGCGACGCCGATACAGTCATCAATGTAACGGAGGAAGAGGTGGGGTTTAGGGCCAGTGTAGCTGCGGAAGAGGGATTATTCCACGTAACCTACAAAGAGGCAGGCATAGCTTGGGCCCATGCAGGTACCCATGGCCACCCCCTTTGTCTGTAGGAAGTGGGAGGAATTGAGGGAGAAGTTTTTAAGGGTGAGGATGAGTTCAGCAAATTTGCTCATATAAGGCATTATTTAATAGAGATGGTGGGGGTTTATCACCTCCCAGCTGGAAAGCCAGTGAGAGCCTCAACTAGCCCCTTCACTGCATTGAAGTGTCATTGGATCAGGCACCTAACTGAGCAGTGCCAGTCCTTCCATGTTCAAGGACCTGGGGTCAGAAACCTAGTCCCTGGTGAAAGGTATCGGCTAGTGAGAGGCCCAGCAGCTCTTTACTGTTTGGCAGCACCACTGGAGATGTGCTGGCTGCTGGCAGTACTATATTTATCCTAATTTTGCAATGGATTTGGGTGAGTGATGAGACAGGAAAGTCATGAGTTGTGGGGTGGAAGAAAGATACCTGAGAGGAGGGGATTCGCCAAGAAGGGCAGGGAGGTGGTTTCAGTGGGTCCCCCCTCTTATTAGTGCAAGGTCCTTTAATGACAGGCCACATGCTGTACCAGACATCCACAAAAAATGCACCACTATTTTCATAACAATCTCTTTGCCTAGTGAGTTTCATACTTACAGCTGAATGAATGCCATTGGCAAAAAGATGAGAATCTTAAGTGGGCATTAATTGACAAGGCAGTGAACAGCAGTAGCAGCACGGGAAAGACATCCATTGGCCTTCCTGCCATGGATTTAATCAGGCTATAGCCGGGTGGGGAATGGTGGTAGACTTCTGGCCTGATTGAATGTCCTCTGCCACCAAACCCGCCACCTAGGAGGGCATTAAAATGCACTATTGTCTTACTGTAGCTTAGTGGTACTTATGATAGGACTTGGGAATCTTGACTGTCCGCCTCCCATCAGCAAAATGTGGCTGTTTGTGTCTCTGGATTTTATAGTTTGTCTGATTGTAACATTTTCAGAGCTGGCATTAAGCACTATCTTTTGTGGTTAAACAAAGACCCATATTCCATAATTTGCACATCGGTCTCTAGTAATTGGAATCCCTTGATCTGAGAGAAACATCTTTCAGTTGTCTGCATTTATGTTTTCACGTCAAGAATTGATTCATTTTAAGTACTTAACGGCTTCCACTTAGACAAAATGTATTGCAACTATCTGCCTGATTGGGTCTGATTTGTTCAAAGTGTAGTTACGCCATTATGGATGTACAGTTGTGGCAATTGTTCACTGCCTTGTATTAACAGTGAGCCATGTTAAGTTTGGCAACACGAGCAAGGGTCAACTTCTGTTATAACATTTGACAAAACAGATGAATAAATGAGTTACGCAAATCAGAAGATCCTATGTTCGATTATCAATCTTTACAAATTTATCCTGATCTCAGTCAGGGGAAGTACAGTAGGTGTTAGTTCTTCGGGCACAGAGAGAGATAAAATTACAAATTTCCAATGTGTTGACAGCCATTATATGTAAGAGATCCGTGCCAGTGTTCGTGCATCACATGAGCCTTCTCCATCACTTCATCTAACCATACCAATATATGCTTCAAATTCTCTTCACTCATATATTTATCCAACTTCCTTTGAATATGTTTGGCATATTCAAATTAGCTAGCCCTTATGACAGCGAGTTCATATCAGTCTCCACAAAAATAAAGATCTTCTGATTTCCCCATTGGGTTCATTAGTGACTTGATTAACTTCTATTTTGCATTTAAGAAATCTGAAGGTAAGTGCATGGTGCTTGCTAAGTGAGTATATAACTGAGCTGCCATAAGTGTGTATTTCAGGAAATTGTATTTTGTGAATTTACCATCAGTTTATGAATTTACTGTATTTCCTTCAAATTTTACTGTTATTAACCACACCCATTTTCAACAATGGTAGCACTGCTTTTTTTTATTTATTCATTTATTCATTTATGGGATGTGGGCATCACTGGCTGGGGCATCACTGGCTGGGCCAGCATTTATTGCCTGTCCCATTGCCCTTGAGAAAGTGGTGATGAGCTGCCTTCTTGAACCGCTGCAGTCCACCTGCTGTTGGTTGACCCACAATGTCCTTAGGGAGGGAATTCCAGTGTAACTTATACTGTCTTTTCAGAGTTAGGACTTGAAATTTATTACTACTGGTTGGAGTGGTCCTTGGAGATGTGACAGTATTTGGAGGGGGTCCTCAAGGAAGATTTGAAAAACCTTAATGCCTGAGAAGTTGTTCCCCAGCATGAGTCAGTGCTTTCAGAAGAAGAGAGCAGTAAAAAGGAAATGAAGCTGCAGCTCTTCCATCCTTCACACATATCAGGAAGCTGCAATTCCCATTTCAGCTGGACATCTTCAGATTTATTATGGTTTAATTTAGTTGAGTTTTTAATTAAATAAGACATACTGCAATAACGAAAGCAATTTTAAAGTTACAGATTAGAAGTATCAGATAGTATTAGATATTATTTAAATAAAAGTGTCGAAATATATTAATTCAGTGTATATAGGTAAGAATTTTAATTTCTACAGCCTCAAAATTAGTTAGTGTGAACAAAGAATGTGTATGTTTACTTGTTTATACAAATATTTCTACCAATTTAACAGTGGTGTTAATGCTTTTAAAATGGTAAAGGTAGTACCTTTAAAAATTACAGGATGCAGGATTCCTAAACCTTTGAAATCTTGTTGTACAAAAAATCGTGCTGTCACCAAAGTGCTGACTTTAATTCTAGCCTTTCAGCAATTTTTTAGTCTTATCAAGGGTAAATTCAGCAATCCTACATTCCTAGTGGTGAGCCACGCTTACAGAGAGCATAGGTTGGAAGTGTTCTGTAGTGTTATCAGCCTATCTCCAACTCATGCTCTTTTCCCTTGGTAATGGAACAGCTGCATTTAACCTACGTTGAATTAATCAGTCAGTCTGAAAAATCAGTTCTCCGGGTATTGATTATGTTTTAATTATTAAGAGCATCAAGGAATAGAGAAATAAGATTTAATTCTGGATATTTATGAACCAGTGACTGTAACAAACACAGTATCTTGATTAATATGGTCATTTATTATGTGAAGTTAAGCAGTTACATTTATTGATGAGCTGTTTCTCCCCCTTTGCTAACCTTCTTTATTGAAAATGAGTAGTGACCCTCCAACACCCCACATAGACAGGATGGATATTTATTTGTCAAGAGTACTGTGTACAATTCTCGTCAGCCTGCTATAGGAAGACTGTTATTAAACTGGAAAGGGTGCAAAAAATGTTGTACCAAGGATATTATTGAGACTGGAGGGTTTCAGTTATAAGTAGAGGCTGGGATTGTTTTCACTGCAGCGTTGGAGGCTAAGCGGTGACCTTATAGAGATTTATAAAATCATGAGGAGCATGGATAGGGTGAAGAGCAGCGGTCTTTTCTCCAGTATAGGGGAGTCCAAAACTAGAGGACATAGGTTTAAGATGAAAGGGGAGAGATTTAAAAGGGACCTGAAGGGCAACTTTTTCAGACGGAGGTGGTACGTGCAAGGAATGAGCCATCAGAGGACGTGATAGAGGCGAATGCAATTACACCATTTAAAAGACACTTGGACAGGTACATGGATAGGACAGGTTTAAAGGGATATGGGCCAAACGCAGGCAAATAGGACTAGTTTAGTTTAGGAAACCAGTTTGGCATGGCCGAAGCGTCTATTTCCATGCTGTGTGACTCTATGACTCTAAGTCTGATCAGCAGAATTCCACACTTACATGGTGCTAGGCAAGGAGCCATACAGACAGGAGGCTGGAAGAATACAGTGGGGCAGGCAGCATCTGGAGGAAAGGACTGCTCCTTTCTGCCAGATGCTGCCTGCCCCACTGTGTTCTTCCAGCCTCCTGATTCGCTACTTCGGATTCCAGCTTCTGCAGTTTTTTTTGTCCCGAGCCATACAGCACAGGCTGTATAGTGCAAAAGCAAAATACAGTGGATACCAGAAATATGAAATAAAAACAAGAAATGCTGGAAACACTCAGCAGTTTTGACAGCATATGTGGAGAGAGAAACAGAGTTAAAAACAGAAATTACTGGAAAAGCTCAGCAGGTCTGGCAACATCTGTGGACAGAAATCAGAGTTAATGTTTTGGGTTAAATAACCCTTCCTCAGAACTGAGGTTTACTTACTCTGAGGAAGGGTTACTCGACCCAAAACGTTAACTCTGATTTCTGTCCACAGATGCTGCCAGACCTGCTGAGATTTTCCAGCAATTGCTGTTTTTGTTTCTGATTTATAGCATCACAATTCTTTTGGTTTTAATTTAGAGAAACAGATATAATGTTTCAAATTGCATTCTTTCGTTAGCTTTCTGCAGTTTTCCTCTATATAAAAGAAAAATGCTGCAACACAGAGGAACTTTGGAGGACTTGTGCATGAAACACAGAAAGCTAGCACACGGTGCAGGTAATCGGGAAGGTTAATGGAATGTTGGCACTTATTTCATGGGGGGTGGAACATAAGAATAGGGAAGACTCGCTGCAACTGATTAAGTGCTAACGAGACCACATCTGGAGGACTGCGAGCAGTTTTGGTCCCCTTATTTAAGGGAAGACATGAATTTCAGTGGAGGTAGTTTAGAGGATGTCCATGAGGATGATCCCCAGTATGCAGGGATTGTCTTATGAGCAAAGGCTAAACAGGTTGGGGCTTTACTCATTGTCAGAAGAATGGAGGTGATCTCATTCTTCAGGGGCTTGACAGGGTAAATGCCGAGAAAAATTTCCCCTCATGGGAGAGTATATGACCAGAATAAAAGGTTCCCAGGTTAAGACTGAGATCAGGAGGAATTTCTTTTTTCAGAGGATTGTGAGTCTTTGGAACTCCTTGCTGCAGAGAGCTGTAGGGGCAGAGTCTTTCTGTATATTTAAGGCTGAGATAGAAAGATTCTTGGTCATTTGGAGAATCAAAGGTTGCAGGGAATATGCAGGAGAGTGTATGTAATGAATGTTGCATCAGCCATGATCCTACTGAATGGCCTCATTTTTATTTCAAACATATACTTTATTCATAAACAATATCTTTATATTTATACAATATCACAAACGCAGTTCGGTTCTGTACAATAGCATTTGAAGAAAACAAGCAAACATTGGAGTTTGACTCTATCCAACAAGCAAACCAAAGGCATCTCTTTCTTGTACAAGCCTATATTTACATGCAAGAGGCTGAATGGCTTACTCCTACTCCTCTTTCATATGGTCTTATGTTCCCTATTCACTAATGCACTTCAGTAAAGGAAATCTGTCATGTTTATCTGGTCCAGTCCATTTGACTGCAAATCCTAAGTAAGCTGGCACTTGTAACTGCCATTTGAAATGGCCTAGCAAGCACTCAGGAGTTCTTTTCAAGAAGGTGGTTTGCTGCAACTGCAAAAAGTATTGTTTAAATTTCAAAAATATACCTTATTCATAAAAAAATCCTAATATACCTATTTAGTCACTAGAGCAGTTCTGTTCTGTACAGCAGAAAGGAAGAAACTTTGGAGTTTGAATCTAAGCAACAAACAAACCAAAGGCATTTCTTACTTGTACAAGACTATATTTACAAATATTTGAAACACCAGGTGGGGTCCAATACTTTAAAAAGTAAATACTTATGTCTCTCTAGGCGCTACTCATTCAGTTTGCAAACCTGGTTTCTGAGCAGCCAAGCCTATGTCTGCAAGCCCCTTCTCAGTTGTGGTCACTGAACCTCCTTCTCCTAGAATCCTCCTTGGTCACTTCTCACCAGCACCTTCTGTTTGATGCTCTTCCTCCTGATGAACGGCAGGTTCTCTGTGATCCTCTTCTCAGTCGTGATGACTGAACTGACTTCCCCCAAAATCCTCCTCAGTCACTTCTCATCAGCACCCTCGGTTTCCTGTTGCCAAAATCAAATTGCATACTGCTATAAATTAATGGAAGAATGCCAACTCTGATTGCAATCAGCTTGGATTCGAGTCTTTAGATTTTGGTCAAAGTCCATCTCTCAAGTTAATCAGCAATACTGGTATTTGGAAATTTTATCAAGTTCCTGGGAACTTCTGCTGCAGAAAGGATTTCAGGAGAGAGACTTGCAGTTTCTGGTGTATCATTTTTATTGCCTCCCATGTCTGTAAAACAGAATTTTAAGTCCAGAAAGGTTTGTTAGCCAACCATTAACACTACGCCCTGCTAGAATTTTCAAGTGTAGGTTTTCCATTGATTAATACAATAAACCCTATCTCTTATCTCCTTGAAAGCTTCACATCACTGTTGTCTCCAAAATCACTTGATTTATTTCTGTGAATAGCAACTGTCTTACAACAATGTTACTGTTGGCTCACTCCTTAATGAAACCTTGTTTAAACCAGAAAATGTCAAAACCAATCCATATGCTCCAATTTTTTCAGATAGTCCTTCAGTATAAATATATATTTTGAATACAGGGCTGGAATTTTACTCAAGGCAGTGAATACCAGGAATAATGAGAGATACTGCAACTAACATCTAATTTTTAACTTTGATGAAACTCTAAAGATAGGTTGGTAAAATGGTTGAGTAGGCAGACAGGTGTCAGATGAAGTTCAATATGGAGAAGTTTGAGGTGATGTACGTTGGTATAAAGAACATGGACGGTATGAAATAAAGGTTACTAAAGGTGTGCAAGGACAGAGAGAGCTGGGTGTATGTGTACTTAAGTCATTAAAGTTTGGGTGGGGCTGTGGTGCACAGCAAACTATTGACCCATCAGAGCTTGAGACCTAAGAGATTTCATCTGTATTTGTCTCCCACCTGATCCCAGGCTTCAGTTGACCAGTTGGAAGGAGTAGGATTTCAAGACATGGCTGACGTTGGGTACAAGATGAAATAGCAGCTGGTACTCAACTAAGAGGCCTCTTTTGAAGTGCTGTGTACTGTTCTGGTCTCCCTCTTATAAGAAGGATATCATTAAGCTGGAGAGGGTTCAGAAGAGATTTACCAGGGCAAATAGATGGAGCTATTAACAAAGCATACAGTATTCTAGGCTTCATAAATGGTATCATTGAATACAAGAGCAGAAGGTTAAACGATGAATTATATAAGATACTGGTTATACCTCAGGTGGAACATTGAGTAAAGTCCTCGGTATCAATTCAGGAAAGATGTGAACGCACTGGAGAGTTTGAGGAAGAGGTTTAGAAGACTGGTTGCAGTGGTTCCTGGTGGAACCCAAGTGGAATGCCAGTGAGCATGTTAGTGCTAAGCAAATAACTGCTTGACAACACTGTTGATGATATCTTCCTTTACTGATGATTGACAGTAAATAGATCAGGTGGTAATTAACCAGGGTGGGTATTTTATCTCTTGCTTTTCATGTTCAATGCATACGTGGACAATTTTCCACATTGTCAGGTAGATGCCAGTGTTGTAGCTGTACTGGAACAGCTAGCCAGGAGCATGACAAGTTCTGGAGTATGTCTTCAGTCTTATCGTCGGAATGTTAACAGGATCCATAGCCCTTGCAGTATCCTGTGCCTCCAGCCTTTTCTTGATGTTACATGAATCAAGTTGGCGGAAGCCTGACATCTGTGATGCCGGGAACCGCTGAAGGAGGCCGAGCTGGATCATCTAATGGACACTTCTGGCTGAAGGTTGTTGCAAATAATTCAGCCTTAGCTTTTGCACTGATGTGCTGAGCTTTCCCATCAGTGCGAATGGGAATATTTGTGGTGTCTCCTCCTCCAGTGAGTTGTTTATTTGTCTACCACCATTCACAACTGGATGTGGCAGGACCTCAGAGGTTAGATATGATCCGTTGATTTACGGAATTGCTTAGCCCTATTTGTTGCTTTTTACCATGCAGTTTCATATGCAGTTAGTCCTATGTCGTAGCTACACAAGGTTGCCAGCATATATTTTAGGTATATCATATGCTGCTTCTGGCTTGCCCTCTTGCACTGTTCATTGAGTCAGCGTTTATCCACTGGCTTGATGGTAACGGTAGAGTGGGAGATATGCTGGCCAATGAGGTTGAAGATTATATTTGAGTGCAATACTGTTGCTAATGCCCACAGCACTTCATGGATGCCCAGTTTGCACTTGCTAGATTTATTTGAAGTCTATCCTGTTTAGCACAGTGACAGTTCCATACAATGAGATGAAGGATAATCTCAATGCAAAGATGGGACTTTACCTGCACAAGGACTGTGCAGTGGTCAGTCATACCGATATTGTCATGATGCATCTGCAGCTATCATACTGGGGAGGATTAGATATCTTTCTCCCTCTCGTTGGCTCCCTTATCAGTTGCTAAATTCCCAATTTATCAATGATGTCCTTTAGGAATTGACTAGCACAGTCAGTGGTGCTGCCAAGCCACTCTTGGTGATGGTCATCGAAGTTTCCCACCCTCAATGCTGCCTCCAAATGGTGTTCAACGTGGAGGAGTACTTATTTATCAGCTAATGATAGGTGGTACATTGCAATAAGTAGGAGATTTCCCAAACCATGTCTGATCTGGTGCTATGATACTACATGGAGTCCAGATTCAATGTTGAGGACTCCCAGGCCAATTTCCTCACCACTTTATAACACTGTGCCACCGTTTCTCCTGGATCTGTCCGAATGGTGGTATGGCGTTGGTGTCATCTGAAGCATTGTGCATAGGGTATGATTCTATGAGTATGACTATGTCAGGCTTGGCTAGTCTTGAGACAGCTGTCCTAAATTGGCCCTAACTCCAGACTTTGCAGTGTTGACAGATCTCAGTTTGCCATGTTGTTACCAGAGCCTAGTTTGATGCCAGGTGGCCCATTTTGATTCATCCCTTTCTTGAGGCTTTTTAGCGATTGATACAACTAATTGGCTTGCTCAGCCATTTCAGGGCAAGTAAAAGTGGGTCTGGAGTCAGACCAAGTAAGGATGGGAGTTTTCCCTCTTTAAAACTCATTAGTGAACTGGGTGGAGTTTTAATGACAGTGGTTTCATGGTCATAATTGGTTTTTATTTTAAATTCCCAATTTTTATTGAATCCAAGTTTCACCATCTATTCTGGTGGGATTCAAACCCAGGACCCCAGGATGGTACAGGACTCCCACCCTAGCACGGTGGCTCAGTGGTTAGCACTGCTGCCTCACAGTGCCAAGGACCCAGGTTCAATTCCACCCTCAGGCAGCTGTCTGTGTGGAGTTTGTGTTCACCCTGTGACTGTGGGTTTCTGCTGGGTGCTCCAGTTTCCTTCAACAGTCCAAAAATGTGCAGATTAGGTGAATTGGCCATGCTAAATTGCCCATAGTGTAGGTGCGTTAGCCATGGGAAATGTAGGGTTACAAGGAAAAAGGCAGGGGGTTGGGTCTGGGTGGGATGCGCTTTAGAGGGTCAGTGTTGACTTGTTGGGCCAAATGCTTGTTTCCACACTGTAGGGATTCTGTGATTCTAAGTCACGCCACAATGCCATTGCCTCCCTTTGTTCATTTTTCATAATGTCTCTATCACACATTTTAAGCACATTCAATTGTCTGTTTGCCAAATCCATCCAGTAGTCTAAACTGGGCCATAGTTGAGTAATATAAATGGATTAACGGGAAAATAAATCTCAGATACAAGCGTGCACAAATCATCAATAATTTTATTATAGGGATTCAATAATTTTATGTCTAAACATATTATACATACAAAATAACAGACCCAGATTTATTCGTAGCAAGCATATGCATGGGTTGATGAGGATTTTAAAACTACTATCTGAAATCATTTGAATGATTTCCACTGTTCACAATTTAGAGAAACTTGACTTGAATTATTGTGTTCCACTGAATGGAATTAAACTGGGGTTGTTGACAAACATTTGGGATTACTGTTGTCTCTGTAATTTTACTGATTTTTGTTAGTAGCTGCCAAACCCTTTGAACTAAATTAACAAGCATACATGCCCTTTCCATATCATTTCTCAACTGATAGAGAACAACACTCCCTGACCTGAAAGAGATACTGTCTACTATCTCAGAGATACTGTTAAATCCTCTGAGAACTATGTGCTATCTCTGTTTCTGCATTAAAACACATCAATCTTTGTACTTGTTTAGATAATCCTCTTTCCCTTCTTCAGTTCTTTGGCCAAAGGCAGATCCAACTCACAACGCCACAGTCTTCACCGCAGGTAGTGCGAGGTGGCAGTTCTAATTCCACCCCAGCTCGACAGGGAGTGAATTCTGTGCGGTTGGTACCAATCTGATTCACATCAACTGGGATAACCATACTCCCCAACCCCTTCCTTCCCCCAGAGAGTCCAGTTTCTGCGGCAATGCACACTTTTACATTGTTGTAGCCTCAAACTAAGAATAGTGATGTAGAGGTTGTCAGGGTAGCTGGGTAGATATGTTAGCCATGATTTGAACTCCTGGATGAAGGTGTATGGATGGGGCTGTTGTACGCAGCAAATCATTGATTCTTCACAGCCTGAGACCCAAGAGATTTAAACACATAAACATCAAAAATAGGTGCAGGAGTAGGCCGCTCGGCCCTGCAAACCTGTACCACCATTCAATACGATCATGGCTGATCATGAAATTTCAGTATCCCACTCCTGCTTTCTCCCCATACCCCTTGATTCGTTTAGCCACAAGGGCCATGTCCAGCTCCCTTTTGAATATAGCTAATGAACTGGCCCCAACAATTTTCTGTAGTAGAGAATTCCACAGGTTAACAACTCTCTAAGTGAAGAAATTATTCCACATCTCAGTCCTGAATGGCTTACCCCTTATTCCTTGACTGTGACCCCTAGTTCTGGACTTCCTCAACGTCGGGAACATTCTTCCCACATCTAGCCTGTCCAGTCCAATCAGGATTTTATATGTTTCTATGAGATCACCCCTCATTTTTCTAAATTGCTGTGAGTACAAACCCAGTCAATCCAGCCTTTCTTCGTACGTCAGTCCTGCTATCCCAGGAATCAGTCTGCTGAACTTTCACTGGACTCCCTCAATTGCAAAAATGCCTTTCCTCTGACTAGGAGACCAAAACTGCACACAATACTCAAGGTGTGACCTCACCAAGGCTCTGTATAACTGCAGTAAGACATCCCTACTCCTATACTCCCCCGTTATGAAGGAGAGCATGCCATTAGCTTTCCTCACCGCCTGATGCACCTGCATGCCAACCTTCAGCGACTGTTCCACCATGCGCATCACCTTTTCCTAAATTGCCACCATTCAGATAATAATCTGTCTTGCTGTTTTTGTCACCAAAGTGGATAGCATCAGATTTATACATATTATATTGCATTTGCCAAAGATTTGCCCACTCAGCCAGTCTGTCCAAGTCACCCTCAGCCTCTTCACATCCTCCATACAGCACACACGGCCACCAGCTTACTGTCATTTGCAGATTTGAAGATATTGCATTAAATTCCTTCATCCAAATTGTTAATGTTACATTGAATAGGATTAAACTGGGGTTGTTGACGAGAATCTGGGATAACTGGTGTCTCTGTAATTTACTGCTTTTTGTTAGTAGCTGCCAAATCCTTTGAACTAAATTAACAAGCAATAATGCCCTTTCCACATCATTTCTCAACTAATAGAGAACAGCACTCCATGACCTGAAAGAGATACTGTTAAATCCTCTGAGAACTATGTGATATCTCTGTTTCTGCACTCAAATCTTTTTATTTGTTTAGCTAATCTTCTTTTGTCTTCTTCAGTTCTTTGGCCAAAGGCAGGTCCAACTCACAATGCCCCAAATCTTCACCACAGGTAGTGCGAGGTGGCAGTCCTAATTCTACTCCAGCTGGACAGGAAATTGTTAATTTCATCTGCTTGGCCCCTGTCTGTCTCCCACCTGATCCCAGTGTGAAGCTCCAGTTGACCACTTGGAGGGAGCAGGATTTGAAGACATAGAGGGCTGATATTAAGTACAAGATGAAATAGCAGCTGACACTGAACTAAGTGCTTAGGAGGGGCATTGGGAAGGCAACATAGAGTTATGTAGGATACACAGCCAGAAACCAGCTTGGCTGGGACTTTTGTCACTGGAGTGTAGGAGGTTGAGGAGTGACTTTGTAGAGGTTTATAAAATCATGAGGGGCATAGATGAGGTGAAAAGCAAAGGTCTTTTTCCAAGGATAGGGAGTCCACAACTAGAAGCAATAGATATAATGTGAGAGGGGAAAGATTTAAAAGGGACCTGAGGGGCAGTGTTTTTACACAGAGGATGGTTCGTATCTGAAATGAACTGCCAGGGGAAGTGATGGATGCAGACTGAGTTACAACATTTAAAAGACATTTGGATGGTACATGGATAGGAAAGCTTTAGAGGGATAAGAGCCAAATGCAGGCAAGTGGGACTAGTTTAGGTTGGGAAACTTGGTAGGCATGGATAAGTTGGACAGAAAGGTGTGTTTCCATGCTGTTCAACTCTATTTGAACTGACCTCTGCCGGTATTTATGTTCCACTTGAGCCTCTTCCCGTTTTTCCACATATAGTCTACCATCGAAACTGTAAATTCTCTTCTCCCTCAAATGATCGTCTGGCTTCCCCTTAAATGCATTTATATAAATTCATTTCACCATGTATTGAGTTTCAGAGTCTTACCATTCTGTTGGTTTAAAAAATACCTTTTTCTGTAAACTCTGTGAAATTCTGGTTGACTATCTTATATCGATAAATCTCTTGTTAAGATCGAGAGGAAATACTCTCTTTTTTTAAAAACAGAAGACAGTAGAGAATATTCACACAGTATGTCATGTATGGGTTTTCAAAAGGCCTTTGATGAGGTGCTCCATAACAGACAAATGCAAAGGTCAGATAATGTGGAATTAGGATGCCAATTCTGCATTTAGTATTTAACTGAAATTAACTGTCTAAATGTATTGTAAGTTTCTTCTTCTAGCTTTAGATAGGGATAAATAACCTCTCAACCTCTTTAAGGGGAGGTGTCGGCCGAGTGGTATTATTGCTGGATTATTAACCCAGAGATAGAAGTTAATGGAAAAGTTCAGCAGGTCTGGCAGCCACCTGTGAAGAGAAATCAGTAACGTTTCGGGTCCGGTCACCCTTCCAGACATTAACTTTGACTTCTCTTCACCGATGCTACCAGATTTGCTGAGCTTTTCCAGCAACTTCTGTTTGTGTTTCTGATTTACAGCATCCACAGTTCTTTCAGGTTCAAATCCTGCCATGGCAGATGCTAGAATTCAAATTCAACAACCACCTGGAATTAGGAGTTTAATGATGACTGTGAAACCATTTGTCAATTATCAGGGAAATTCCATCTGGTTCACAGATGTCTTTTGGGGAAGGAAACTACCATCCTTGCCTGGTCTGGCATTCATATGACTGCAGACCCACAGCAATTTGGTTGACAATTAACTGCCCTCTGGGCAATTTGGGACGGACAATAAATGCTGGCCTGGATAGTGAAGTTCTCATCCCAGGAATGATTAAAAAGAGCTGGACTGCAGCTGTAATTAGTTAATTTGGTAGCTAGCTTAATTGGCTTTCTGTAACTGCAGCAGAGTTGACTTTTTTCTGAGTCTCAGGTAGTACAAATACAGCGATCTAATCACAGCTTGAATAGAGTGTGACTTGAGTTGGGAGCATAGTGAGTGAGTGATTGGAATGAGGGTCAGATGGATCCATTGACTATGAGATCCCTGTTTGGGGTTGTTAACCTGGGCCAATCAGGGAGCCCTGGTAGACAGATATAAACAGGAGATTCAGAGAGTCTCCTCATTCTGGGGACTTCTCTGGGCCTGCTCGTCAGAGTTCATATACTGTGCACGTGTAAATAGAGGGTGACTTGGTGACAGGATACCGGCCTCTGTGCAGTTATTTCAGTAGTGACAAGAGATAACAGTAGGCTCCTGAAGAATTTGCTCGCAACAGTCATCTTTGAGTTGGGGTAAGCATTTCTGCATCATGCCATTTTTTGGGAGCTTGACTCGTTTAATCCTGCCGTCGAAGACTGGGCCCTGAATGTGAAAAAATGCATTATTTTTCTGGGCAAATGACTCTGGACAGATGAAAAGCAACAAATAATCCTTCTGACTGCTTGCGCACCCACAGCATTTTTGATTAATAGAAGCCTAACTTTCCTTGAGCCACCAGATACTAAAACCTTTCAAGAGTTGACAGATTTATTTCAGGAATATTACAACCCCAAGATTCCTCTGATTCTAAGCTGCTGTCAGTTTTATTTGGCAATCCGAGAACCAGGGGAATCCATATCAGGATTATGACAACTGGCAAAGGCATCTGATTTTGGGTTACCCCTGAATTAGATGCTGAGAAACCGTTTGGTATTTGAGATTCAGGACATTAACATGCAAAAGCACCTACTAGCTGAAGCCCATCTGGACTTCAAATAGTCACTGCAACTGGCGTTATTATTGGAAAATGCGGCAAGTGGAGCATGTGAGCCACAGGGTATTCTAGATATAAACAGGAGATTCAGAGAGTCTCCTCACTCTAGGGACTGGCTCTGGGATAGCTGGTCAGAGTCCATGGATTGTGTGCGTGTAAATAAAGGGTGACTTGGTGACAAGATGCCAGCTCTGTGCAGTTATTTCAGTGAGTAATGGAATTTAGAGAATGAGGTTACCTCTTTTTTCACCATTATTTTGTTGTTAGAATTAGAATTAGAAATAGGTTTATTGTCACGTGCTTAAGTACAGTGATACATGAGCGCAGTGAAAAGTGTACAAAGTTGCCATTTCTGGCGCCATCTTGGGTACAAAGATAATTAGGTACAAAATCTTAGGTATAAATTAGAAAAGTAAAGAAATGAAGGTAAAAGTTCAGCATTACAGTCTTTCTAATGCTGAGGGTCAGCACTGGGTTTCCCCGAGGCAGGGAGTGTTTCGAGTCTGCGCTGGCTCAACTTCTCACCATTGATGTCATCTGAGGAACGGAGGCAAGTTATCTGGGGAAATGAATATTCAAGATTAGTCATTTAAGTAAAAAGGAAAAGAAGGTGGGGCTGCACTGTTGATAAGAGATAAGATGTGACAGGATGGTAAATCAAAGATGCAATTTCTGAAGAAGGGTCCAGGCCCGAAACGTCAGCTTTCCTGCTCCTCTGCTGCTTGGCCTGCTGTGTTCATCCAGCTCTACACCTTGTTATCTCCAGCATCGGCAGTTCCTACTATCTCCAAAATACAGAACCAGTTTGGTTGAAGCTAAGAAACAACAAACAGCAGCAACCGTTAATGAAAGTTATTTTTAAACATTTTCAAAGTGATGTTCATTGCAAAACTAGATCTTAGATGTGAAGAAAGGAAACTATGAAGATATAAGGGGATAGTTGGCTGTGGTGGATAGGAAAAATACAACAAAAGATTTGATGGTAGACAGGGCAATGGCTACTACTGTAACTAGACAAAGGAGTGCCAATGGGCATGATCTATTGTGGATTTCCATAAGGCCTTTGATAAGGTGACACCCAGGAGGCTTCTAAATAAGATAAGAGCCCATGGTGTCAGAGGCAAGGTACTAAGGAAGCATGTCTTGTTGTTGGAGGGGATCCAGAGGAGGTTCACAAGAATAATCCTGGTGATAAAGGGCTCGTCATATGAGGAGCGGTTGAGGACTCTGGGTCTGTATTCGTTGGAGGTTAAAAGGATGAGGGGGGAATCTGATCGAAACTTACAGTGTACTGAGAGGCCTCGACAGAGGGGATGTGGAGAAGATCTCTCCACTTTAGGAGAGACTAGGATCTGAGGGCACAGTCTCAGGGTGAAGGGAAAACCCTTTAGAACTGAGATGAGGAGGAATTTCTTCAACTAGAGGGTGGTGAACCTGAGAAACTCATTGCCACGGAAGGCTTTGGAGGCCACAACATTGAGTGTTTTTAAGACAGAGATAGATAGGTTCATGATTAGTAAGGGATCAAAGGTTATGAGTAGAAAGCAAGAGAATGGGGTTGAGAAACATTTCAGCCATGATCAAATAGTGGAGTAGACTTCATGAGCTGAATGGCCTAATTCTGCTTCTGCATCTTATGGGTCTTATTTAATGCAACATTGCATGGTCGGCAACAAATATACATTCCTTTAATGCATAAAAAGCCAACAGGAGAAGTGAACCAACCATGCCATTAAATTAAGTGGCTTCTAAGGTTTGTCTTAAAAAATATGGTCAATCCAAAGATTGAGAGCAATTTAGAATCCAGCTAAAGATGACCAAGAAACTGATAAAGAAAATTAAAATGTGTATGCAGGCTTGTGAGAAACATAAAGGTGAATGGTAAAAGTCAGTTTAAATACATGAAGAGATTAGCGAAGTCAAATGCAAGTCTTTACAGGCAGCAAAAGGAGAATCTATAATGCTAAATAGGGAAATGGTACAGAAACTAAACAACCACTTTGTGGCTTTCTTCATTGAGGAGGGTTTAGAATATCTCCTAGAAATGCTAGGAAACTCAGGGGAAATGTGAAAATGAAAAACTGAAAGAAATCAGTATTAATAAAAAGGTAGCACTGGTTTGAAGGTTGACGAATTCCCTGTGTCACCTTGTAGGAATAGTGTGCTGGAAATCAAGCCTCACTATCCCACAAGTTGTCACAGTTTAATCCCTATGATGGCTAATGTCTGACTATGGCAACTATCTGAGATAAAAGACACACCAGCTTTCTTCAATGAATAAGAGAAACAAATAAAACTTATAACAAACCTATGTTCTAACATGTGGCAAAAGAGATTATAAATTCCTAAAACGCAAACTTAAAGTATACCCACTTATAAGAGAGAGGGATTCTGCCTTCTGGCAGACGTGAAGATCTGAAGCTGTCTACTTTTGATTCAGTGCCAAAATGCTACTTATAATCAATACAGACCGTGTTGCTGGGCAATTACATTTTTTTCCCCCAGAGACCCGGGGCCAACATCTCCCACAAAAGTATCAAAGTCCAGCCTCCGGCAAAGTTATGTTCTTTTATGTAACCATTAAGTGACCACACCGTTCCACTTTTCCTTACAGGAAAAAACAACTCAGAGCTTTGAATATAGGAGTTGGGATGTTATGTTGAGGTTATATAGGATATGGGTGAGGCCTCTTCTGGAGTATGGAAGGATATTATTAAGCTGGAGAGGGTTCGGAAGAGATTTACCAGGATGTTGCTGGAAATGGAAGGTCTGCATTATAAGGACAGCTGGAGAGTCTAGGACTTCTTTTCACTGGAGCATAGAAGATTGAGAGGTGACCTTAGAGGTTTACAATATCATGAGGAATGTAGATAAGATGAATGGCAGGTGCCTTTTCCCTAGGTTGGAGGATTTCAAGACAAGGGGACATATTTTTAAGTTGAGAAGAAAAAGATTTAACAAAGACATGAGGGGCAATTTTTTTACAAAGAGGGTGGTTCGTGTGTGGACTGAATATCCAGAGGAAGTGGTGGATGTGGTTACAGCTACAACATTTAAAAGACGTTAGGTAATTACATGATTAAGAAATATTTGGAAGGATATGGGCCAAGTGCGGGCAGGTGGGACTAGTTTAGTTTGGGATTATGGTCTGGTTGGTCCTAAGTGTCGGTTTCCATGCTGTAAGACTCTATGACTCTACAAATAATAATCCAAGTGCCATTTTCCAGTTTATATTCCCAGATAAAACAGGTACAGTAACTACAACTGGACCACATGAGCTACATTACAGAGTGTTGAAAGAGGTGGCTATAAAGGCAATAGATGCATTGGTGGTAATCTATTATTGCCTTGCAAGCAGATTTATGAGTGGTTTTGGAGAAGATTTACATTAGATTGGTAAGGGGAAAGCAAAGTAGGAATTGTAACCTTGTGTTTGACAAACCTACTGGAGATTTTTAAAAGAGAAAAGGAATGGCCAGTTTGTGTGTGGTGTATTTGGATTTTCAGAAGGCTTTTGAGAAGGTTCCAAAAAAAGTTAGTAAATAAAATTAGAATATATGGGATTGGGTGTAGTATACTGGTATGGATTGAAAATTGGTCAACCCACAATAGGAATAAACAGGCAATTCTCAGGATGGCAGGTGGTTACTAGTGGAATACTGCAAGGATCAGTGCTGGGAACACAGCTGTACACAATCTATGTCAATGATTTGGATGTGAGAACTTCAAATATTATTGCCAAATTTGCAGCTAACACAAATACGTGAGAATATAAGGTGCTAGGAGAATCCAAATACATTTCAAGGCAGCTTTGAGGGGCCAAGAGAATGGTAAAGAGCATGGCAGATGGATTATGATGTGAACAAGTTAAAAATGATCCACTTTGGGAGATGGTGAGAGGTTGGGAAGTGTTGATGTCCAAAGAGATTTGGGTGTTCTTGTTCATGAGTCGGAAAAAGATCCCACAAAAAGCAGGCACAGCAAGCAATCAGGAAGGCAAATGGTAAGTTGGCCTTCATTGCAAGGCTTTTTGAGTACGGGAATAAAGATGACTTGCTGCAGTTGTGTGGAGCCTTGGTGAAACCGCACATGGAATATGCGTACAATTTTAGTGTCCAAATCTAAGGAAGATATACTTGCCATAGACAGAGTGCAATAGATGCTCATCAGATTAATCCATGGGATGGCAGGCTTGTCCTATGAGGATGGATTGAAAAAACTGGTTCTGTAATCTTTAGAACCTTGAAGAATGAGAGGTATACAATTGAAACTTAGAAAATCCTTGGATAAGATGTTTCCCCTGACAGGTTGGGAGGGGCATGGTGGGGGGGGTGGGAGGGGATGCTGGTGTTCACATTAACAGGTAGGCCATTTAAGACTGAGATTAGGTGGAGTGTTTTCACTCAGGATGTTGAATATTTGGAATGCTATATTGCACAGGGCTGTGGAAGTTCAATCATTGAGCAGGTTCAAGTCAGAAATTGTTAGATTCTTGGATGCTAATGACATTAAGGGATGTGGGAATAGCACAGGAAAGTAGCATTGAGGCAGATGATTAATCATGATCTAGTTCAATGGTGGAGCAGGCTGGATGGGCTAAGAGACCTACTCCTTATGCTATGTTTTTAGAATGGATTGTTTGCTGTCTTTTGAGACAGAAAGCGGAGAGAGGGGTAAAGTGTAGTTATTCGGAGTGTCAGAAAGTGAGAAGTGATGTTCCACAAGTTTCAGTACTTGGCCCATTGCCTTTCACAATTTAAATTCGGGATTTGGACTTTGGAATCAGAGACACAAATTCTAAATTTGCACATGACACCAAATTGGGAGCATGGTCAATTCTGGGGAGAACTTAACTAAAATTATAGAAGGGCATCAAAAACTTTTCTGAATGGACAAATAATTGGCAAATGAAATTCCATACAAGGGAATGTATGGTAGTACATTTTGGTAAAAAGAATAGGAAAATCACTTTTACTTGGATAGTACATGTCTGTGTCAAGTAGGAGACCAAAGGGATTTTGGTATCCAAATATATTAATCCTAAAAGATGTGCCACAGGTTAGCAAAAAAAAAGGCGAAGCAGGCACTGGGCTTTATTACTAGGGGGGGAGTGTTGGAAAATAAAGTAAAATAGTATTGACTCTTGGTTAGACCACATTTAGAGTACTGCATGCAGTTCTGGTCACTATATTTTGAAATTATAACTGGGCTGGGAGGATAGGTGTACTTACATCAGAATGTTTGAAGCAGCCAATAGCACCAGCACTGAGGCCATAATCAACCAAAACCAACTCTGGTGGGCTCACCACATGCTTCAGATGCCTGAGTTCACGCTACCAAAGCAAATCATCTTAGCCTAGCTCAAGGAAAGTACTCAAATGAGAAGAAGGCTTCCCTTTAAAATGCAACATAGATGTCGATGCATAGAAGACCCTCATAGAGAAGAAACCGATTTTGAAGGAAGCTCCTGTATGAAGGGCACAATTCTTTAAGAACACACAATGATTGGAGGAAGTATAAAAAAGGAACCAAAGGATGGAATGTTGGCGATCTTAAGGCCAAGGACCATTTTCCATCTGCCGGAAAGATCTCAGGTTCATCAGCCACGAAAGGACCCACAGAACCCATGACCAGTGATGTGGAATTTCCTTGGTGGACAATCATACTCATTAGCCAGAGATTGCCAACAACAATAAAAACATTTAGAATCAGTACAAAGGGCGCAGAAATTTCCAAGATGATCCCAGAAATGCTTGTGTAAAGATGTCAGGAAAGGATTGACAGGTTGGGTCTCTTTTCTCTGGAATAAAGAAGGCTGAAAGGTGAGCTAACAGAGGTCTTCACAATTAAGAAAAGTTTTGATGTTGAAAGATGGAGAAGAGATTCCCAATGCAGGGGAGGACCAAGGTTTCCTTGTAAGGAACAGAGGAACACATTTTTGCCTGGCCCACAAGGCAAAAAACAAATAAAGTTAACTTTATTTTCAGGCCTGAGTTAGCAAGAACTGCAGATGCTGGAGTCCAAGGCAACACAGTGTAGAGCTGGAGGAACACAGCAGGCCAGGCAGCATCAGAGGAGCAGGACCCGACCCGAAACGTCAACTTTCTTGCTCCTCTGATGCTGCCTGGCCTGCTGTTTTCCTCCAGCTCCACAGTGTGTTTGTTTTCACGCCTGTTTTCTTTCCAGATTTGCTCATTTGCAGTTTAGCTGAACCTATGCAATTCTTGGGTTAAACTAGCAGTCCAGTCCCATTGACATCATTGGAGCTTGGCTACTTGGAAAACATGCCCCACTACTTTCTGACAGGCATTGTTATCACCTGATCGAAAGAACAGGTTAACATTTCAACCTGCTGGAACACAGCAGCATCGAAGAGGACATTATTACTGTGAAAACTTTAGCTGGCTACAAGCATTCTCTCATTTATTATGACCAGGTTTAAATGTTTAACGTTTGGTCTGTTTACATTTATTAAATCATTCACAAGGAATGGAATTTTTCAGTAAATGTTAAGACCATCAACTAGTGTCTTTGATGTCAAGCACCAAAAATAGCTTGGGAGCACCACTACTTGTTACATGTTGTTAAGCAGATCATTGAAGTTAATTAATTAATCAGTTGACTGGGTAGATCTAAAGAGAAAATAAAGGCTCCTGTGGTGCAGTGGTAATGTCCCTACCTCTGAGCCAGGAGACCTGGGTTCAAGTCCCATCTACTCCAGGGATGTGTATTAATATCTTTAAACAGGTTGGTTAGGAAAATATCTAAGATTGAATAGTTAATAAACTCTATCCACACAGAAATATATCCTGGTTTTAGTCTTGACTGGCTTGTCGCTGTCAAATTGACACTATAGAATGAGGTCCTAAAGAACATAACTTCCACACTTATCCTGTTGCAGTGAGAAATCTACTTGATCTCCTACTCATCAATGTGTTTGTTTCAGGTATATTTATCCATGATATTATTGGTAGAAGTGACCACGCACAGTCCCCGTAAGACCATAAGATATATCAGCAGAAAAACTTTTCTCTGTATTTAAATGCATGTGACAACAATAAATCAAATCAAATTAGGCCATTCAGTCCATCAAGCCTGCTCCACCATTCAATCGTGGCTAATATCTTTCTCAATCCCATTCTCCTGCCTTCTCCTAACCTTTGATCCCCTTACCAATCAAGAATCTATCTCTTTCTCTGTCTTAAATGCATTCAATGACTTGGGTGCCACAACCAACCTCAGGCTGAAGAAATTCCTGCTAATCTCAGTTCTAAAGGGTTGTCCCTTCATTCTGAGGCTGTGCCCTTGGGTCCTAGTCTTTCCTATTAGTGAAAACATCTATTCCATGCCCACTGTATCCAGGTCTGTCAGCAGTTTGTAAGTTTCAGTGAGATAACCCCGCAGTCTTCTAAACTCCATAGACTACAGAACCAAAATCTCAACCGCTCCTCATATGACATGCCCTACATCCCTGGGATCATTCTTGTAGAGATGAAATCCCACCTTCACCTTGAAGCCTAACTCTCTATTGGGTTGTGCAGTGCATCTATCATGATAAATAGGATCAATTCTGAACAGACGTAGTACTTCAAATCTAGGTGTTGCTTCAGCAAGTTGTGTTCCACCACAATCTGTGCTCTTTTGGTTTTTATTTAGTATTTAACTCACTGCGACATCTCTTCCAGGCATGCCCACCTTGAAGTTCTGCTCCTCTCTCCAACGGGATTTCTGTTCCAATCTCTCTTCTTGCCCACCGACTTTAAATTCACTGTCACTCCTAATGTTTGCCAACTGTCTTTCTCTCTCTTTGGGCTCTATCCTATTGTTTACTCCCTACCCCACCCACCTCCCTATTTTCTGCATATAAACTGACGTTTTCCCAGCCACTATCAGTTCTGAGGAAGGGTCACCGGACCCACAACGTTAACACTGTTTTCTCCTTCACAGATGCCGCCAGACCTGCTGAGCTTTTCCAGCCACTTTGTTTTTGCTCCCATTTATGGACTCCATTTACATGCCTCATGGCTGCAGAAGGGCGGCCAACATCATCAAAGACCCATCCCATCCTGGTCATGCTCTCCTACAACCTCTTCTGTCAGGCAGAAGATACAGAAGCTTGAACACACACACCAACAGGTTCAAGAACAGCTTCTTGCCTGCCGGTATTAGACTGATGAATGGACTCTCTAACTTCAAATAATGCTGACTTGTTAATGTTCATCTTGCCTAACACACACCCTGTGTGGTGTAACCTGTATGCCTGACTCTGTCAAAGTCTTTTTCACCCTATAATCTGTATGTCCTTGCTTACTATGATCTGCCTATACTGCTCGCAAACAAAGCTTTTCACTGAACTTGGGTACACATGACAATAAATCAAAGCAATTCAAATTTCAGGTTGATGGATGATTAATCTTAATTGCTTGAAAGGAAATGGGCAAGTTCAGATCAGCACCTGTTTTACACACCATTCAATTTACTCCTGTAATTAAGTTTAAATGCGACCTGCACAGCTATGAACGGGGGTCGGCCATTCAGCCCTTCAAGCCTGCTCAACATTCAATTTGGTTATTATAATAATATAATCTAAATATGCATTGTAGTTAACAGGCTGAACTGTGTTAACTTAGAAATTACTATTGGGGTATTTTTAGTAGACAAATATTTGTCCACTATCTTTGCTCACTATTCTAATGCTGGAATAATAAATTAAAGTGGAACTAATATTACAGGAGAAATAACTGACAGTGAACACAAGCAATTATATGCAACTGTTAGCAGATATCATTTCTGCATCAGAGACAAAAAAACTGTAGATGCTGGAATCCAAGGTAGACAAACAGGAGGTTGGAAGAACACAGCAAGCTAGGCAGCATCTGGAGGAAAAGAGAAGTCAATGTTTTGGGTATTACCCTTCTTCAGGACTGGATGTGGGGGTAGGGGGAGCTGCAGATAAAGGGGTAGGGATGGGGGGGAGCAGAACAGAGGTGATAGATGGACCAATCAGGTCGTACCTACTACGATTGTTCTTCCAGCCTCCTGCTTATCATTTCTGCATCATTAGTTTTACATCTATCAGCAGTGTTCTGAGGAAAGGGTCAAAAAGGAAAAGAATTTTTTAAAACCAATCATAAGAAAACACCTTCGATGGCTTATTTGACTACACAATGTGTAATGTAGGATATATACTGCAAAATTCTGCAGTGCTGGAGGTCTGAAATAAAAAAAACAGAACATGCTGGAGAAATTCAGCATCTGTGGAGAGCGAGAAACAGAGTTAATGTTTCAAGTATGAGTCTCATTGGGAATGATCCTGGTCTGTGTTCAATCATTGAATTTTCTGTTGTGTTACACTGTTCTCCTAGCGCTCCTCATTTAGGAAATGGAAGAGAAGTCAATTCAGGTTAATATGCTACATTGACTTCGAGAGATTTATTTTTAAATAAGGACAGGATCATGGTTTTTTTTTATTAAATTCCAGTCAAATAGTTTGGCAACACTAATCCTCAGGACTCAAAATAAAAAGAATCCTAACCTTCCGGATATACTTTCTGAAAGAGTTAGATACCTTCAGCTTCATAAATGAAATTTCAGAGGATCCCTGCCCTATAACCTTTTCAAAGGGAAGTTGGAACAAGAAAAACTAAACAATGTTCAGAACTTGATGGGTTAATCCTCTTGTGACACACATGCTGTTTATTTTCGCTTTCTCGGCTGAGCAGGTGTTGAGAATTAAATTCACCTTGGACAAAATCTACCACCCACCTGGTCTGGCTGCAGTTCAGCAGGCCCCATGCTCATCCTGACAGATTGTTCATATCTTGAAAGGCAGCATCATGTGGGCCATTAATGTAGTCATCATATTATTTCAAATAACAGCAAAACCATCTGATGCAAGAATAAACTGCAATTACGGCTTAAAGTTACATTAAAATTTGGAGATGAGAAAAAGTGCAAAGTTCAATTACATCAAGTTTGATTCTGAGCTTCAGCAAGGATTTAGAGGTTGGGGCGTTGAGACCTCATAGTGAGAGGCCACTATTAAGGGCAATATAATAACAAAGATTCTTCTTTTATTGAGTCTATAACTGAAATTGGAGTGTGATATGTGTGGGTCAGGGGGCTGGAACAGGAATAAAACAAAGTCAAGTTAGGAGCATTGCTAGTATATAGGATCAGAGTAGGCATGGGACAGTTTAGCAGAGGGTTTTGAATAGGATACATGTGGGCCAAGTGCAGGATTGTGACTTAAGTTATTGTTGGAAATTTGTTGGTATATTAGTTGTTACTCACCAATTAATTATTAAATATATTTGCACAATGCAACAAGCACAAGGAAAGAAAGGGAATTCTGGTATAAAACACACATTTTTAGAAATGTTCAGACAGCCTGCTGAAAACCTCAGTGACATAGCAGATTTTTTGTTAAATCTTTTGAGTAAATACAGAAGCATTCCACATTTGTAAATATTTTAAGTTAGCAAAACTGCTGCTTCTATTGCTGAGCTTGAAAAGCTATGTTATTACATCCTGGAGGGTCACAGATGAGCTACAGACAGTGTGTGAAGATGGTACAAAATAGATGTGTGACAATACCATGAGAGCAGATATCCAAGGAAGAGTAGCTTCTAGCAGCAGCAGCAGATCCTGATGGAAGGAGGGGTGAGATGGTGGAGGTGAGAGCGGATTGAGTAACGTTGACCTCCCAGCAAAACCACACTGGGATGAAGCACATCTTTTTTGCACCATCCATGAAATGTCTTCAGATATTTTCTACGCTGTTTTTATTCATTCGTGTGGTGTGGGGTGTCACTGGCTGAACCAGCATTTATTGCCCATCCCTAGGTGGGCGTAAGAAGATGGTAGTGAGTTGTTTTCTTGAATCGCTGCAGTCCATTGCTGTAGGAACACTCAGTGCTGTTAGGGAGGGAGTTTGATCCAGTGATACTGAAGGAGCAGCAATATATTTCCAAGTCAAAATGTTATTTGGCTTGGAGGGAAACCTGTAGGTGGTAATGTTCCCATGTATCTGCTGCCTTGTCCTTTGATGTGGCAGTGTTGTTAGATTTGGAAGGAACTGTCTAAGAAGCCTTAGTAAATTTCTGCAGTGCACCTTATAGGTGGATCCCCGGAGCTACTGAGTGTCAGTGATGAATGGTGTGAATGTTTGACAATGCGGTACCAATTGTATGGGCTGGTTTGTCCTGGGTGGTGACAGGCTTTGTGGGGGTTGTTGCAGTCATCCATGCAAGACGCAAGTATTCCATCAATTGTTACTTATGACTTGTAGATGGTGGACATGCTTTGAGGAATCTGGAGGTGAGTTACTCGCTACAGAATTCTGAACCTCTGACCACTTCTTGTGACCACAGTATTTATGTGGCTTGTCTGATTCCTTTTCAGGTGAATGGCAACCCTCAGAATATTGATACTGAGAGATTCAATGACAGTAGTGCTATTGAATGTGAAGTGGCGATGATTAGATTCTCTCTTGTTGGAGATGGACATTGCCTTGCAGTTGTGAGATGTGAATGTTACTTGCCACTTCTCAGCCCAAACCTGGATATTGTCCAGGTCTTGCTGCATTTGGACATGGACTACTTCATTATCTGAGGAGTCAAGAATGGTGCTGCATATTGTGCAATCATCAGCAAACATCTTAGTTTGCTGGGGCTTCTTGATGCCACACTTGGTTGAAAGTGGCCTTGATGTCAAGGGCAGTCAATCTCACCTCACATCTGAGATTTTGTAAATACTTGAACTAAAGCTGAGATGAACTAGAGCTGAATGTTCCTAACAGAACCCAAACCGTGCATCAGTGAGCAGGTTATTGCTAAGCAAGTGCAGCTTGACAGAACTGCTTTGTGACAGCTTCTATCACTTTACTGATGATCGAGAATAAACTGATGAGCCGGTAATTGTCTAGGTTGGATTTGTCCTGCTTTTTATGTACAGCTGTGCCTGGGCAATTTTACGCTTGGGTAGATGCTAGTGTTGTATCTGTACCGGAATGGCTTAGCTATGGGCACCACAAGTTCTGATACAATTCTTCAGAATTATTGCTAGAATGTTGTCAGGGCCCATAGCCTTTGCAGTATTCAGAGCCTTCTTGATGTCATGTGGAGTGAATTGAATTGGCTGAGGCCTGGCATCTGTGTTTATGGGGACCTACAGAGGAGGCTGAGATAGATCATCCACTCAGCACTTCTGGCTGAAGATTGTTGCAAAGCTTCATCCTTATCTTGTGCATTGATGTGCTGGTTTCCCCATCATTGAGAATGGGGATATTTGTGGATCCTGTTTTTCCAATGAATTGGTTAATTGTCCACCACCACTGGACACAGCAGAACGCAAAAGCTTAAATCTTATCTGTTGGACATGGAATCACTTAGCCGTGTCTATCATTTGCTGCTTATGCTGTTTGGCACACAAATAGTCCTAGCTTTTAACTTCACTAGGTTGTTAACTCATTTTTAGGCATGATGGTGCTGCTCCTGGCAATCCTGCACTCTTCTTTGAACCAGGGTTGATCCCTTAGTGCTGAGGAACAATCATATTGTACTTGAAGCATTAACTCTGTTTCTCTTTCCACAGATCTGCCAGATCTGCCTTGTTTCTTCAACATTTTCTCTTCTTATTTTGATCTCCTGACTTGATGGTGATGGTAAAGTGGCATATATGCTGGGCCATGAGGTTGCAGATTGTGTTCAAGAACAATTGTGCTGCTGATGGCCTATAGTGCCTTACGGTTGCCCAACCTAAAGTCGCTAGATCTGTTTGAAGTCTATCCTATTTCGCATAATGGTACTGCCATGCTAGAGGGCATCCTCAATGTGAAAATGAGACTTTCTCCCCACAAGGACTGTGCAGTTGACACTCCTACCAATACCATCATGGACAGATGCACCTGCAGCAGGCAGTTTGGGAAAGATGAAGTGAAGCATTTTTTTGCCCCTTTTCGTTGGTTCCCTCACAATTCAGTCTGGCAGCTATTTCCATGAGAATTTGATCACCTCGGTCAATAGTAGTGCTGCTGAACTACTCTTGGTGGTGGCCAATGAAGTCTCCAATGCTGAATACATTCTGCACTTTTGCCACCTTCAGCGTTTCCTCCATGTGTTGTTCAACATTGAGGACTATTGATTCATCAGCCGATGGGGTACGGTAGGTGATAATAAGCAGGAGATTTTCTTGCCCATGTTTGACCTGATGTCCGGTTGCCATGTCAGAAATATCTTTTCTCTACTTTTCTCATTTCTTTACATCTGTGCATCGTTTTCAAGTTTTATGACAAGTTGTCATCAAATTGCACAGAAGTAACTCAATTCACTCGCAAATCTTGAGATATGGACATATTAGTGAGATGCTGAGAGATTTGTGTGAGGCGATATAGATTAGCTGATTGATCTGTGAACTGCTTTAAGAGCCACAGTATCAGTTGGGAGAGAGTCACAAACCAGGGGGAATGAAATGGATGTTTTTTTCCAAGTACTTTTTGTAACCCTCCTGTCCATGTCCTGTCAGACATACAGAGAGAAGACTGATTTTGCTCTGTGCCATTCTCTGGGGATTATTTTCTCCCTCTGCAGATTTTTTTCCACTGCTGTTGCTATGGTTACATCATTTAAGGCAGCCTAAAAGTCGTCCTGTTGTTTGTTTCCTCTCTTGAATCAATGAAATTCTCTGCCACACTTCCTGGGAGAGAGCCAGTAAAAGACACCGACAATTCATCTTTCTCTGCCAGTCATGGTTCTGAATGTTAACTAGAGCTCTCTTTACTGAGAGCTATTCTGAATGGATTCATTATTCCCTTACATCTCACCCCGGCATTGAATGATTTGCATTAATTTAATATAAATATTAAACATATATAATGAATTCAGATAGTGATTCACCAATTTGTGCTTCAGTCACTTCCTCTGGGTGATCTAGCCCTCTCAACATGTCATTGGGTTATGAAAATATAGGATACTAGAATTTTTTCAAAATCAAACAAAAACTCAAATGTGATTCTGCTGTTTACCTTCTTACCCAGGCTGTAAAAGTGTTTGTTGGCTGCAAATGTAATCCGAACCGATTGGGGTTTGTTCAACATGACGTGGACAGGTTTGAGAATCAGGGAAGCAGGTGTAAGCCACAAAGGATATCAACAGACGATAGGGGGAGGTGAGAAAAACATTTCAAATGATTGAAAATGTTTAAAATCAATAATGTCCTGTTGTGTTAACCATTCTACCAGTTTGTTTAAATGACATTTTCCAAACTCTCTGGTAGCTCAGTAGTTAATTTTAAATGTACTGATCCGCACAGGATGAGTAAGACCCAGGTTGAATCTGTTTTGCAGAACCGAAACTGTTTTCATTGCCTCTAGGGCGGAAAGGTATAAAAATCAGCTTGGTTGCTTCTCTTCCTAGTCCGGTGTATATATGTGCACATTGGATGAGGAGGATTGGGTTTACTGTTGTGTCCCATGTTGGAATAGTTCACATACATTCATTTGATGAATTATCAGAACGCATTTGTGGAGTAGTACCCCACCTTCTTTTCTCCCTCACCAAACTTACACATCTTCCTTTCCCCCTCCACCCTCACCTATAAACGGGCATGGACCTCAATGGCTTCTTCGATTCACCAACTTTGAGACCATTCGTTTAACTTTTGTTGCTGCTTTCCATTTTCTGTTTGCCCACCAAACCAAACTTAATCCAGTCCAGGCTCTTCTCTGCCATAAAACTGAAATTGCAACTCGCTGTAGATCCTCTCCTATCTCCTCTCATGCTCTATCAGTGTTTGCGTTATCTATGACACTCACATTTTGCCTCTTTGACTCTATTTCCATTACATTGATGTGTCCAAAATTATTTCCTTGATCCCAAGCAGCTGATAGTGTAAATATTTCCTCTGGTCTACAATTGTGCCCCACCCTTTCAAACCCACTGCAGAGACATAGTATAAGCAGACCTAGGCCATTTGACCCATCAAGCCCGCTCCGCAATTCAACATGATTATAGCCGATCCCTTATATCAACGCCAGAGTTCTGCTCTTCTCCTCTGCTCCTTGAAACCTTCAGTATTTTTTTTTTTCTTAAATATGTTCAGTGACTTAGCCTCTGTAGCTTCATGTGGTAGAGAACTCACAGATCCACCATTCTCTGTAATAAAGAAATTCCTCCTTGTCTCAGTCCAATGGCCCACCTTGTTTCTCTTTCTCCAAGATGCTGCCAGAGCTGCTGAGTTTCACAGCATTCACTGTTTCCTTGCTTTCAATGACTGGTGTACAAGAACACCCAGATCCCTTTATCTATCAACTCTCCTAATCTTTCACTATTTAAAAGTACTATTTTTTTTTTCTGACCAAATTACTGTTCACAATTTATTTTGTTAGTTATGGTTGGACCTTTTTCCTGCTGTGCTTTTGTGCCAGAAAGGAATGTATACCTGTTATAATGCAACTGTTCCTTAAATATTAGTCATTGCCTATCCACTGTTATGTTTTTTTAAATGTAGTTACCCTATGACTCTATGACAATCTACTGAAATCAGTTCACCCTCATGCCTTCATGGTTTCCTGTGTTTAAATGTAGGACCCTAGTTTCAGATTGGACTACTTTTTCCATCCCAATGAAGAGTTCTATCATGTTATGGTCAGTTTTCTCTAAGAACTCTGCAAACAAAATTATTAATTAACACCTTCTCATTGCACAATGCCAAAGCTAACCTAGCCTGTCCCCACGTTGGTTCCTCAACATACTGGTCTAAAAACAATTGTATACACACACTCCAGAAATTTGTTTACAACAGTATAATTATTAATGTAGTTTGTCCAGTCTTCATGCAGATTGAAGTCACCCATGATGACTGTAGCACCATTGATGCATATTTCTCTAATTTCCTGCTTAATGCTATCCCGTCCCTTGCCACTGCTGCTTGGAAGGCTATAGATGAATTCTACAAATGTTTTCCACCCATTGTTGCTTGTTAGCTTGACCAGGACTGATCCTAAATTTGGATTTTCTAAGCCAGTATCCTTTCTCACTATTGCTTGATTCGTTCCTTACTGATAATGCCACCACTTTTCCATTATCACTCCTCTACTCAACACCTCACCACCCTCTGTCCTTGAAAACCTGGATGTATTCAACCCTCCTTTCCCTGTCCAAAGTATTTGAATATGTTGCTGCTTCTTGTCCATTACCATCTTTCCAAAAATACCATGTTTGAAGCTTTCTAAACAAGTTTCAGTTGCTGTCATTAAAGCAAATGACCCCATTCAAAGTTTGATTTCACTTATTAGTGTTACATGTACTGAGATACAGTGAAAGGTATTGTTTTGCATGCTAACCAGACAAATCATATCTTACATAAGTACATCAGGGAAACAAAATAGAATGCAGAATATAGCGTTGCAGCTACAGAGAAGGTACAGAGAAAGATAACAGTAGGGAAGAAGCTGTTCTTAATTATGGTGGTACATGTTTTCAAACTTTTGTATCTTCTGCCCAATGGAAGTGTGTGGAATAGAGTATAACTGGGGTAGCAGGATCTTTGATTATGTTGCCTGCTTTCCCGAGGTAGCAGGAAGTGTTGGCAGAATCACTGGATGGAAGGCTGGTTTTTGTGATGGACTGAACAAGCCACAGATTACATCTTCCATAGCCCTGATGCATTATTCATTCCCCTTGACATTTCAACAAACACAGCATCCTCCAACTGCTCTCACTTTTGGTAGTGGATTTATTTAATTGTAGCTAAAGCTTTTCTTAAAAATATCCTGACTCTCCCTGTCTTCTCCCAAAATTGCCATTCCCCTTCCAAACACCATTTCCTCTGAAATGCCCCAAGAATCTGTCCTTTGCTCCTTTCTATTTTTGGCAGCATGTTGCACTCTGGTGACATCATTCAGTGACGTGGGGTCAGCCTCCACCTGTACCCAGACCACATGCTGCTCTACTCTCCTGCTTCTGTACACTGCTTCTGTATTGTTTGATTGTTTGTCTAACATGCAGTCCTGGATAAGCCATAATTAACTCCAATTAATAATATTGAAGCCATTATCCTTGGCTCCCTGCAAATCTCTATACTCCCGCTGTTGAATCCATCTTTCTTCCAGTTACTGTCTCAGACTGGAACAAACTGTTTCCAACCGCAGCATTGCTTTCAATCGCAAGCTAATACCTGGTTTTCCCTATCACAAGAGGGATTTGCTTTAGTCACCCGTTACTGACTGTATTTCAGTTCATCTATGGCTAAATCCATCATCCGTACTTTTGACACCCAAATATTCAATAACTTCAGCTGTTCACTAGACCAGCCAACATTCTCATAATCAGATCATCCATTGAGGTGTTGAGTGGCCTACTCCCCTTAAATTGTATCCTTTTATCCTGTTTAGCGTGCAAAACAATACTTTTCACTGTATCTTGGTTCATGTAACAATAAATCAAATCAAATTGTATGATCACCCTTCTCCACTTCATTACATTCAAATACTCCTTGCTTGTATCCTGCAAGTGTCAATCTCCCATCACAGCCTCCTTGCTGAACTACTGCCTGCTGGTTCTTGGATACTTAAAATCTTATGTTATCATCCTTGTATGTGAAGCCTCAAACTCTCGAATCTCACTAGTCTTTGACTTGTCTTCCAGAATTCTGGATTTGTATGAATCCCATTCCCTTCACCTCACCAGTGATAGACTTGCCTTCTTGGACTATATGCGCTGGAATTTCCTACCTAAATTTTCCCAACTCTGTCTTCCTTTAAGACCGTTGTGGAAATTCCATCTCATAAACCTCTCATAATATGTTAGCACTTGAGTTTTACTATAATGGGTATATATTGAGACATTAGAACAGGGTTTGTCATTCAGCTGAATGAGTGAGATTCAGCGAAATCACGACTGATCTGCAACCTCACACTCCTCATTCAGCTTTGCCAATATTCAGGGGAGATAGTGGCATAGTGATAATGTCACTAACCTAATAATCCAGACAACACAGGTTCAAATCCCACTAGAACAGTTGGTTATATTTAAATTCAGTTAGTAAAAGTTTGATTATAAACCTAATCTCAGTAATGGTGATGATCATTAACTGATGTAGAAACCTATCTGGCTCATTACTGTCCCTTGGGGAAGGGTATCTGCCATCCTTACCTAGTCTGGCTTATGTGACCCATATCCAAGGAAAAAATACATAAATAACTAAAGCTATTTGGCATTTATTTAACACAAGTCTATCAATCGCATGTAAAATTTGCAATGGATTTAGCATCAATTGTTATCAGATGAGGAAAGATAGAAACTACTTCAGTGAAAGAATTTTGAATGTTTGTAATTCTGTATCCTGGGGGTTGTAGATATTCCGTTGTTGAGAATGTTTGAGGCTGAAATGGACAGATTTTGATCTCACCGAATCAAGAGATATGGGGAGTGAGCAGCAACATGGAGTGGTGACAGAAATTCAGTAACGATTATGTTAATTGGTAGAGCAGATTCAGTGAGTTGTTTGTTCTACTCCATTCCTATTTCTGAAGTTTTTATATTCTTATGGTACTGAGCATCTCCTGTAATTGAGCTGCACTCATCCAGTAAATATAGAGCATTCTATTTTGGTCTTTTTACATGTTAATGGGATGTGGGTGATGCTATGCCAGCATTCATTGCTCATCCATAATCAGTTTGGAGAAGCTGGAGGTGAGCTGCTGTAGTCCACGTGGTATAGGTGGACTCAACAGTGTTGTTAAGAAGGGAGTTCCAGGATTTTGACCCAACAACAGTAAAGGAATGGATGCATTTCCAAGTCAGGAAGGTGTGCGGCTTGACAGGGAACTTGTAGGCCAAGGTGTTCCCATGTATTTGTTCCTTTTGTCTTTGTGAGTTGGTAGATGTTGCGGGTTTGGAAGGGGCTGATGAATGAGCTTTGGGGAATTGTGCCTTGCAGATGCTGGACAGGCTGTAGTAAGTTTGTTGCTGCAGAGTTTGCAGTCTCGGTCTGCTGTTGTAGCCACAGTAACTCTATGGATGCCATCCAGTTAAAATTCTAATGAATGCTAAATCCTAGGATGTTGATGGAGGTTAGTTGGAAAATGTAGGTGGGAATGTAAACTGCATTGAAAACACAGAGCAACTGTAAAGAGATACAGACAGGTTAGGTGAGTAGGCAGCAAGATGGCATATGAAGTCTAAAATGGATACATGTTAAGTTATTCATTTGAGTCATAAGAATAGAAAAGTAGAATATTTTGATGCTGATCTTCAAAGAGATTTAGATTTGCTCTTACAAAGCTACACAAAAAAGATAGCATGCAAATACAGCAACCAATTAGAATGGCAACTGGCATATTGGTCTTTATTGGGGTGCAGAAAAAGAGATCTTGTTACAATTGTACAGGATTTTGAGATTAAATCTTGAATACTGTGTCCAGTTTAGATCTCTATATTTAACGAGGGACAAAGCTGCATAGGAGCTAGAATAGCAAAGCCTCGTGGGATTGGTCTCTGGACTGGGGTTTGGCAGGGATTGTGATGAGAAGTTAGGTGGTTTGAGCCCATATTTTCTGGAGTTTAGAAGAATGAGAGGCATCAATCTCATTGAAACTTACACGACTGTAAAAGGGCACAGTAGGCTAGATAGACACATGGAGGCATAGTCTCAGAATAAAGGGCCAATTGTTTTGGATTGAGGTGAGGACAATTTATTTCACTTTTTGAATCTTTAGAATTCTCCACACTGGAAAATCGTGGATGCTCCATCATTAAATATACTTAAGTCTGGGATAGACAGGATTTTGGTTTCTCAGGGAATTGAGTGGGAAAGTGGAGCTGAAGCCTACAATAAGCTGTAACCCTAATAAATGCAGAGCAGGCCTGATGAACTATACGTTCTCCCCCTGCTCCTATTCTATGTGTTCTATGATGTCGGTGATTCAGCAATTTAAATAATGTCTGTGGGAGATGGTTAGATTCCCTCTTGTTGGAGATAGTCCAGCACTTGTGAAGCACAAATATTCCTTGTCATTTATCAGCCCAAGTCTGAATGTTATCCTGGTCTTGCTGTTTATGAGCATGGATTGTTTCAGTACTGAAGAGTTGCACTTGGCAAATCTTTGTACCTCTCCAAGGACTTGACAATTTTCCTCAGTATGGTACGCAAGGTTGCATAGAATAGTTGTCATTGAGAGGCAGCATTTAAAGACAACTAAGGATGGATCTTGGGACACCCTGGAGATTACCATAGTGGGGGCTGAAAGAGAAGCAGGAAAGGGTGCAAGCTGTGGAATACAAGCGAGACGTAGCAGAGGAGGATGATATGATTCACCGAATCACATTTTGTAGACAGATATCACTTCAGTTTAAGGAGATCGTGTCAAATGCTATTTCGACGCAGTATATAGGAAGAAAACCAGAGTAAAGGGATCTGAATAGTGAGTGGTAAGGTAGGGAGGTCATGTCAAGTTCAAAGATTTTAGATAAGAAGAAAAGGTAGAGCTTGCTGTGGTTGTTCAAAAGGATGAATATCACATAATAAAGCCATATGTGAGGTACATGTTTCACATGACACAGCACATGGAACACAAAAGCAATCTTGGTCAGACACTGAGGTTTTGCAAAAGTTTTAATTTTCTCTCCAATTTTATTTTTGCCTAAATTCACATGAACATGTAATACTTTGTTTTTCATTTACAGGAGACATTAGAAACTGCAAACATTTTATACCTGGTGCCAATAATTTGAAAATAATTGGCTAAAATACTCGCAGACTCCAGGCAACACAGTCTTCATACAACTGAAATCAGGACTGGTAACTCCTGATGCAGTGACCAGCACATTACTTTCATCGCAGACTGGCTGAAGTTTATACACCGTGACCACCGTCTCCATAGCACAGGACTGGACCACACACTCTCACCATGAAAAAGAGCAGCAGTGTCCTAGCTGTGAATGCAGAAGATGTAAGTACAACAAATTTAAACAATGCATTGTATTTCAGAATAAGAACATAATAAAAAGGCCATTCAGCCCTGTGAGCTCACTGCACCTTTCAGTGAGATCACGACTGATTTACTTCGATATCATTTTGCGTTGTTATCCCCATATCCCTTGAGATTGCATTGCTCCCTGATGCCCAGTTTGGCTTCCGCCAGGGCCACTCTGCCCCCCGACCTCATTATAGACTTGGTTCAAACATGGATAAAAGAACTGAATTCCAGAGATGAGGTGAGAATAACAACCCTTGACATCAAGGCCACATCTGATTGATTGTGAAATTAAGGAACTGTAGCAAAAGTGGATTTATTGGGATTCAGGGCAAAGCTCTCCAATGGTTAGAGTCATACGTGGCACATAAGATGATGGTTGCAGCTATTGGTCAGTCATCTCAGCTCCAGGATCTCTCTCCAGGAGTTGCTCAGTCTAGTGTCCTCAGCCCAACCATCTTTAGCTGCTTCATCAATATCCTTCCTTCCATCATAATGTCAGAAGTGGGGGAGTTCGCCAATGATTGCACAATCTTCAGCCTCATTCACAACTCCTCAAATACTGAAGCAGCCTATGCCAAATGCAATGGGACCCAAACAATATCCAGGCTTGGGTTGAAAAATGGGAAGTAACATTCGCACCACACAAATGCGAGGCTGGACCACCAGAACACCTCCCTGCTGAAACTGGCTGCCCACAGCCACAGAGCACTCAGAGTGTTAAGTGACTAAGAATGAGACCTCTCCCCACATGGTCCACCTAGGGAAGAAATGCCACCTTACAGTTCTGCAGGCCCTTTGGATTGCTGGTGGCACTGTAGTCCCAGCAGCCTAGGTTCAAGTGATGGCCACTGCTGGGACTACAGCCAGTTCCTGAAGGAGGACAAATGGAGGGTGGACTGAAGGATGGCAATCTGGAGTTTTGGCAGGCCCTTGGATATGGGGGCGCTGAGTTTGAGAGACTGTGAAGGTGGCAAGGGGGGAGTTCTAATCTCACTGGGGGTGGGTGGATAATATATTTTTAATTAGCTCAGGATATCCACAATGGATCTGCGTGGTACCTGACACTAAAGCTGCTGGTCTTGCCAGATTAAAATGAGCCTCCCTTTCTTGCATGTGTAACAGCAATGGGAGTCAGAAGTGAGGCTCTCAATAGAGTCAAGGAGTAGGAAAGAGAGTCAGGAAACGGGAGTGAGTTGGGGAGTGGGAGAGAGTCAGGGATAGGGGAGTGTTGGGGAATGGGAAATAGTCAAGGAGACAGGGAGACGGAGAGAGAGATTTGGGATACAGGAGAGAGTCAGGGAGAGAGAGAGGTTGATGGGGTGAGAAAGAGTTGGGGAATG
The DNA here is from genome assembly GCF_021869965.1 of Rhincodon typus. Lineage (NCBI taxonomy): Eukaryota > Metazoa > Chordata > Chondrichthyes > Orectolobiformes > Rhincodontidae > Rhincodon > Rhincodon typus. The sequence continues at coordinate 889,606 of NC_063369.1, forward strand.
GTACAGGCTGCTCCAAAACAGTGCCATTAAGTCACAAAACATTATATTGGCCCTGGCACGAAACAATGCTGAAGCAGAAGTCCCGCTAAATGCGCATAAACTGCCCCGTCATATGTGCAATGTTAAAGAGCAATGGCGCTGAATGAAACAATTTAAAACTGGGCTTACAGTACTTCTCTTTTGAACTCGCACAAAGCTCTCCATCTGTCTTGGAATCTCATTTCTGACTCTGAACATTTGCTTGCAATTCCTAATCTTGCCTGGTCAACATCTGATATCCTTTCCACTATTGGTGAAGATTCATGGGGTGCTCTTTGTGATAAATGGGCAATTTAAATGCAATTGTTCAAACTGTTTCAAAATACAGAGGTAGCCATTTTACAAATGTCTGACTTAGAATTTCTGATATTTAGGAACGGGATCCTGCTTGTGAACTCATACTTACAAACAAATATTTTACACTTATGTATTGTGTTCTGACTTCTGTACCAATTGACTTATGGATGTACTCAGGAATGAAACCTGCTGTGTTACCTGGGATCCTTGCGTACATTGAAAAGTGCAGTATCAGATCACGAACACAGAATGCTTCAGAATGTCACAGAATGCTGTGACACCCCCTGGTGAAAGGAAAGCTGAACTGCAGTAACTGTGACCCTGAGGTCTGAGACAAAATTCAATAAGAAAACTGAGTCATTAATCTAAATTTGGAATAAATTAAAAGTTTTTTAGAGTGCATCTAAGTTTGAAAAAAATGACCAATCTCAACAATGAAATTTTATAATATTCATTATTAATGGATTGATGGAAATACCATTCATTTTTTCATTCTTGTCTGTAAAGATGTGCCTGCAGTCAGATAGTGTTTGTTCTGTGGTTAGCATTGTAAGTGCTCCTCCTGCAGTTTCCATCAGAGGACCTTACAGTATTAGTAAGCCTGGATTGCCCTTTGAAAGGGGTTACATTGTTCTGTTAAAAGGGATATTTGTTGTTGAGAACAGAAAAGCAGCATGTTATTTAAACGGAGAGAGAGACGGCAGAACTCTGAGCTACAGGGGGTCTGGACATCCTGATGCATGAATCACAAAATGTCAGTATGCAGGCACGACAAGTGTTTCAGGAGACAAACTGAATATTGTTGTTTATTGCAACAGTAATAGAAAATAAAAGTTGGGCAGTTGTACTACGGTTGTGGAGAACATTGCTAAGGCCACATCTGGAGTATTACTTAGTTTTTGTCTCCTTATTTAAAAAAGAATGTAAATGCATCAAAAGCAATGCAGAGAAGATTCACTCGACTGATTCCTGCAGTGAGGGAGTTACTTAATGAAGAAAGGTTGAACACGTTGAGCCTGTAACCATTGGTGTTTAGAAGAATGAGGGGTGATCCTACTGAAACATAAGATCCTGAGGGGACTTGACAGGCTGGGTGCTGAGAGGATGTTTTCCCTTGCGGAGGAGTTCATGTCGAGGGGACACAGTTTAAAAATAAGATGGCAATGAGGAGGAAATATCTCTCTGAGGATCATGAATCTTTGGAACTGTCTTCATAGGGAGCAATTGGGGCTGGGTCACTGAATGTGCTCAAGGCAGGTAGATAAATTCTTAACTAAAAAGTAATTGAAATGATTTCAGGGATAGGCAGAAATGTATGTTTATGGCTGTGGTCAAATCAGACATAATTTTATCAAATGATAGCATAGGCTAGAGGGGCTAAATGTCCTACTGCTGCTACTAAATTGTCTGTTTCTATGTTCATACATTGCTGCTTCTTATTGACAGTATCACTGTATTTTGCATCACTCTCAGTGCCTGTGGATTACAATCACATACAGCAAACTTTTTATTAACTGACACCTATGGGACCAGAAGTCTGCTGGTTGATAAAATATTCTGGTTGATCAGCCAGCGCACCCCTGGTACCATAGGTGCCAGTTAATAAAAAAGTTTGCTGTACTCTATTTACAGCATAAATCACTTAAATAATAATGCAACTTTGCCTTAAATAAAATTTATAGATCATAACATAAATGTAAATTAGACTTAAACATTATCACTAGGATCAGTGTCAATCACATGACTAGGATCATCAAGATCAGTCACTACCATGCAAGGATCACCACCTGGTTCAGCATTTTCATTATGAGGATCACCAGAACCCTTATGAATCAGCACTTTCTTAAACAAATCCTGAATGTCAGCTTGCTTAAAATAATCTTGTTTTTTCTGTAAGAATGTAGAGTGCAATAAATGTAGCCGAATGACATCTTGCACGGTGTAGCAATTTTGAGTTTCAGCAAATTTAAGCACCACCTGAAATGCCTCTGCAGCCTTAGCCCAAGAAACCCTCACTTCATGCAATTCTTCGTCAGTTTCTCTTTCAGATTCTCTCTCTTTTGTTGGATTCAAGACACTCTTAATTATTTCATCATCACTTAACACATGCACAACACTAACATCTTTATCAACATCAACCCATAGTTCCAGTTCTTGTTCACTCAATTTACACATAGGATTTTCATCACTTCGCACATTTTTCATCATCAAAGCCATTTCCATGACTGTACTTTTCTTCTGACGAATTCTGAAATCTTTGAATTCTTCATCTGAAGATAAACTTACATTAGGCCATAATTTATGCCAAGCACGCCTTAAAGTCTGTGGTTTAACCAACTTCCAAGCACAAGCTAAGTTATACACTGCATCTTTCAAACTATACGCCTTCTGAAACTCGGTAATCTTTTCATTATTGCTCAAAAGTTTACGTAAGAAGTCTTTTCTGTAGTGACACTTTAAATTTTCGATGATCCCTTGGTCCATGGGCTGGATTAACGCAGTTACTTTCGGTGGCAAATAGATAACAAAAATATTTCCTGACACCAATTTCGACTCCGGAGGATGAGCTCTACAGTTGTCTAGCAATAAGATACACTTGCTGTCTTCGGGTTTTCCATTCTTTCTGAAATGCTGCTTAACTGAAGGCACAAAAATGTAGTGAAACCAATGAGTGAATAATTGAACGTCCATCCATGAATTACTCTGAGCACTGTATCTAACAGGCAGATGACGCAAATTCTTGAAAGCACATGGATTCTTGGATTTCCCGACGACAAAAAGTTTTATCTGGTGAGTTCCAGCGGCGTTGGCGCAAACGAGGACTGTTATCCTGTCTTTATTCTTCTTAAATCCAGCAGCGCTAGCTTCACCAGATCCTGCAAGAACTGATTCGGGAAGGCATCTCCAGAACAGCCCGGTCTCATCAGCATTATAGATCTGGTCGGGTGAAAGACCGTGTTCAGCAACGATCTTTGCGAAATGATCACAGTACGATCCCGCAGCTTCGCAATCAGCTGCTGTGTTCTTCCCTGACATGTCAAGGTGCCGTATCCCATGCCGTAATTTAAAACAAGTGAGCCAGCCTTCAGAAAAGGCACAAGACTCTGTCAGCTGCAGCTTGGTGTAGAACTCCTTGGCCTTCTCAATCAGGATTGTCCCTGTCATCGGAACCCCCTGGAGGCGCTTCAGGGCAAACCACTCGTACAGCACTCTGTCAAGTTCCTCGAGTTTAGGTTTCTTCAGTGTGCGCCTCTTATCCGCACTCCTGCTGCTCTCTGAAGATGTGTAAAACTTCAGCAGTTCCTCCTTCTGGTGCTTTATGTCATAAATGGTGGACGAGCCAATGTTGAACTCGTTCATGATCTGACTGCGCTTCTCTCCCTTCTCAAGCCGCTGACATATTTCTATTTTCTGCTTGAGTGTCAGTACCACACGTTTACGTTTGCTGCCTGTGCCGGCTTTTGAAGTTTCCATGACGGCAGATGGGCAATTCACAAAAACCGCCAACACTTTCTGACTGTCCCAAACAATATGGCGGAACAGGAAGCAGGAAGGTGCCAAGTGCGCCACTTATCCGGCAGTGGGGGAAATACGGAACTACCGGCAGTCAGCCTTCTCACACTCACTGGCCGCTAGCTTATCGCTTTTGCCGGTTTATCGAGAGTGCCGGGGTTTTGTGTGCCGATTAAAGTGAAGTTATGCCATCGGGTCGTAGAGATGTACAGCACTGAAACAGATCTTTTGGCCCATCTCGTCCATGCCGACCAAATATCCTAAATTAATCTAGTCCCAATTGCCAGCATTTGACCCATATCCATCTAAACCCTTCCTATTCTTATACCCATTCAGGTACCTTTTAAAAACAGACCCATGGTCTGTTGCTGCGCCCCTTGCTGAGATATTTGTATCATGGACAGCCACAGATGAGGTGTGGGAAGACTGGAGGTTGATTAATGTAGTGTCACTATTTAAGAAACGGGATAAGGAAAAGCCAAAAACTGTAGACCGGTGAGCCTGACATCGGTTGTGGACAATTTGTTGGAGGGGATCCTGAGGGACAGGATTTACATGTATTTGGAAAGGCAAGAACTGATTAGGGATAATCAACGTGGTTTTGTGCATGGGAAATGGTGTCTTACTAACTTGATTCAGTTTTTTGAAGAAGTAATGAAGCGTATTGCTGAAGGCAGGGCAGTGGATGTGATCTATATGGACTTCATTAAGGCATTCAACAAGGTTCTGCATGATAGACTGGTTAGCAAGGTGAGACCACATGGGATACATGGAGAACCAGCCATTTGGATTTGTAACTGGCTTGAAGGTAGGAGACCGAGGGTAGTGATGGAGGGTTGCTTTTCAGACTGTAGACCTGTGACTACTGGTGTGCCACAAGGATCGGTGCTGTGTCCACTGCTTTTCATCATTTACATAAATGATTTGGATGTGAACATAGGAGGTATGGTTAGTAAGTTTACAGATCACACCAAAATTAGTGGTGTGGTGGACAGTGAAGAAGGTTGCCTCAGAGTACAATGAGACCTTAATCAGATGTGCCAATGGGCTGAGGAATGGCAGTTGGAGTTTAATTTCGATAAATATGAGGTGCTGTATGTTGGAAAGGCAAATCAAGGCAGCTTCCACCACCTTCTCTGGCAGCTCGCTCCACACACACATCACCCTCTGCATGAAATGTTGCCCCTTGGGTCCCTTTTATATCTTTCCCCTCTCACCTTAAACCTATGCCCTCTAGTTTTGGATTCCCTTACTCTGCAGAGAAGACCTTGACTATTTACCCTGTCCATGCCTTTCATGATATTGTAAGGTCACCCCTCAGCTTCTGACGCTCCAGGGAAAATAGCCCCAGCCTATTCAACCTCTCCGTATAGTTCAAACCCTCCAACCCTGGCAACATCCTTGTAGATCTTTTCTGACTCCTCTCGATTAACAACATCTTTCCGATAGCAGGGAGATCAGAACTGAACACAGTATTCCAAAACTGGCCTAACCAAACATATAATGTCAAAAGAAACAGCACCGTAATGGAGAACCTAGGTCCACCAGACAATGTTAAAGGTATAAGCAGCTTTTAATAATCTCATTTGAAACAAATAATTGGAGTTTCCTGAAGGAAGTCTGAGCCATTTAGATTGCTTGACCCTACATCCTAAGCAGTCAGTCAGTGCCACCAATGCAAGGTGATTAGATTGGTACTACTTTTGTTATATTATTGTTTCCCAAGTTAAGTATTTTGTTTCTTCATCCCGTCTGTTGTTTGTTAAGACGCCTTCCTGAATACACTTTATTACCTGCCAGAATTGGAGCATAATTGCATTTAACGTGTTTTTTGGAATGGTGTTGATATTAGCACCTTTTACAAGTTCGTTTTGGTGCCTGCAACTCAACTTTCGATTTGCTGAAACCTTTCCTAGAAATGTGCATTTTAACAAAGGTAACAAGTATTCTCCCTTTAAAAAGAACAAGAACTGTGGTAAGACACTGCTTCCTTCAAGTTAAAAGGCCAGGCGGGCTAAAATACTCTTGCAGGAGAGATGCCATCATCCGGGATGAGTCTGGGCTGAGAATCTTCATCATCAGCAGATCTTGAGGTCATTGCTGGATTGTGATTGTGAGCAGAACTTGGTGGATCATCAGGTGAGTTGAGCTGAAATTGGTGGACCTTTACGCTGGCTTCACCCTAATGAAATTCAGTGACCAGCCAACCAGGGCTATGGCCTCTGCCAGTGCCCACGCCCCAGGCCAGGGTGTCCCCAGTATAGTCAGGGTGACTCTGAAGAAGATGGAGGAAGGATCACAGGTCGACCCGACCTTCATCGTGAAGCAAGTCCTCCTGGATTGCTGCAGTTTCCAACCAGCAAATATTTTCTGTCTGCAGGATTTCCCAGCAGGGACAACACAGTAGCTCAGTGGTTAGTACTGTTACTTCACAGCACCAAGGATTTGGGTTTGATTCCACCCTCAGGCGACTGTGTAGGGTTTGCACATTCTCCCCACGTCTGCATGGGTTTCCTCTGTGTGCTCTGGTTTCCTTTCACAGTCCAAAGATGTGCAGATTAGGTGGATTGGCCATGCTGAATTGCCCCGTTAGATGGATTAGCTATGGGAAACACAGTGTTACATGGATAGGGTAGGGGGGTGGAGCAGAACGGGATGCTCTTTGGAGGGTTGGTGTGGATTAGTGACTAATTCCACTGCTGAATGCAGATTACAAAATCCTGTCTAAGGTCATTGCCAACCGGGTTAGGTATGCTCTGGAACCGATGATTCAGCCCAACCAAACCTGTGCTGTATGATCTCTGAGAGCCTTGCACTCCTCAGGGATGCACGTTGGGATATGATCACCCATGTGCAGGACAGGGGAATGGATGCCTGACTGCCTGACTCATCAGACTGGACCAGGATAAGGCCTTTGACAGGGTATCTCAACCTACGTGGGATGTGGTCTCCAAAATGGGCTCTGGGGACAGAATCTGCAATTGGATCCGACTGCTCTATACCAACATGGTTAGTGTAGTCTCAATTAATGGGTGGCAGTCAGAAAGCTTCCTGATCAAATCTGGAGTCAGGCAGGGTAACTAGGCCAACCAAACTTTTATCCCCTTCGCTGTCAGGACAGCTTACCTGAAGGAGCTTGGAATATGGTTCGGAGGGGCCAGGTCATGCACAAAGTTTTGGGAGGAGCACATCGCCAAAGGAGGCAGAAACTGGGCTTTTAGAAGCACCGCTCCCTCTCCATTGTGAGTAAAAATCTGGTTATCAGGTGTGGGGTACTCCCTCTTGTTGTACATGGCGCAGGACTGGCCCATTCCCAGAACCTGAACCAATGAGTCACCCAAGCCATCTTCCACTTCATCTGGAGGTCTAAGATAGACGGTGTCCACAGGGATACCACGTACAAGACCTGGATAAGTGCAGGAAGAACCTACCCAATGTTGCCCTCACACTGATGGCCATCCTTGTGTGTGGCTGCATCAAGTTGTGTGTAGACCCTCAGTAAGCAAGCACTAAGTGTCACTATGTACTGAGGTTCTACCTGTCCCTGATGTTGCAAAGGATTTGACTGGCCTTGTTGCCACACGATACTCCAGGTAGTTGGACCATTCTGTATCACCTGTCCTTCATGGAGAAATTTGCAAAGAAAAGCACCTTTGTCCACAAGTCCATTGTGGTCAACATGTGGCTTCCTCGAGACCCTGCAGGAAAAGGAGAGGTTGGGTCCTGTCAGGTGGTTATCTGAGTAAACTGTCAAAGTCATTTAGCAGAATGTGCCATCACCAGAACTTTCCAACAGCACCAAAACATCACCTGGCTGGCACCCACACCCTGCGATTGGATTAAAAACAAAATCTTGTTCAATAGGGCCCTGCTGACTGAAAGTTCCTAGGTTCAATCCAGTTTGTTTATATCTTGTATTATGGTTCTTGGGTTGCTATAACTGATCTCTGCATCTCTGTTATAAGAAAGGGGGGAGAAAATCAGCTAGAGTTTTCTCTTCTGACCACAAAAATGGGAAAATGTGCATGTATATGCATACATGTGGAAGGATCTCTACCATTGGGTGAGAATAGAAATGGGTTCAGTTGTGCTATCCTGCACAAGGAACAGTCTGCTACTCGTACTATCCTGGTTCATACACGAAGAATGCAGTCTTGGGAAATTGAAAAGTGAGTCACAGGGATTGAAATTCATATCTTGTGAAAAACTTTTCTACTTTCCTCTGATAAGACTTCAAAAAGATCTTTTCCTTGAGAATTGCTGACATATACAAGCGTGATACTTGCACTTCCTAAAGAAATAGGAATAATCAGCCACAGAATTGTTCCAGCCCTGTGCACACAGACTCTCTTCTTGTGCCTCAGAGCATGAAAGCATCTTTTTGCTATTAATAAAATGGTGCTGTGTTTGAAAAGGAAACAATGAACTATAGCAGATGGTTATTATTCTGTTTGCTGCAGTAATGCAATTTAGCAACTGGATAAGAATCAGGGCAACCTGTTATTCATTTATTGTCCTGCCAATGCATCATTTCTGAGTTCAGCTCACTTTATTAAATTGTTTAAAAAATAGATTTGATTTTGCTGACACTGCTGTATTTTTTCAAAATTATTGGCTCCCATTGCTGCTGATGATTTACTTTGTGCTTGGACTAGCATTGAGGGAAGAGGTAACAGCTTAACTTAGTTGACAGCATTGTTGCTTCGGTGTCAGAAGACTGGCAGTTCGAGCGAATTGGAATGGCATCCTGGCTTGTGTGTACATTTGCCAGTTGGAGCTCTGCACTGACACCTACAAGCTCCAACAGGTTACAAATCCAACCTCATGATACCTGTCCCTGCCATTTCACTTTTTAAACTGAAGGGTTGTGCATAGATTGTGGATGACAGCACTAATGTTGCTGTGATTTGATGAAGTGTGTGATTGGAAGCACTATGTACAGTACTAATATCTCTTGGAAACATACTATGTTGTTACTGTTTCTGATTACCATACAATCATATGGTCATGGACCTAGCTGGGATGGGGCTATGACACAGATTAGTTAAAGCAGCATATGATGGCATCATAACTTCAGTGAAACCCCAAAAGAGAACTTACTGACGTCAGGCTTGTACTCATCAGTTACTGTGCCTTGCTGAGTTTCTCCCAGGAGAAAACAAAACTGGGCTGTGGGTGAGTAAACTCATTGTCAGGGACGTGAGGGGGTTGCTGAGCTTGTCTTTAACTTACTTCACTTCCAAGGATAATAATACATGTAGTGGAGATTTCTAGGATGACTACGCCTACGGAGGTGAGAGGATCACAAATTAAACATTCTCTCTTCCCACCTATGTTTTTCATATCTATCAGAACAATTTAGGGCATGCCTGGCTGTTACTATGGCAATATGGATCAGAATACAAGGGCATGAACATGCTCTACCTTTATAGAACATTGTCATTTTAAAATATGATTTTACTATTGTTGCATGTTTCGCCTATACTCTGTGTTAACTCTCACCACATTCTGTTCCAAAGACATGTGTTGCCCTCTGGTAACCCACCCGCTAGTCTGTTCCTTTCGTATGAGCCTGGATATTGAGTGTTGGCAACATTTTCAGCCTTGGGGACCTGAATCAGATCCTGAATTCACCCAAATGGACTTTAGGCAAGAATTTGCTGGATGGTGTTTCAAAGTGGAATCCGGCTGTTTCTTGTTAAACACTTCCCAGTTATAGGGTTCTTGGGGGCAATTATAGTCCATTTCCTCTAGTTTTTAGCTTTAGGATCAATAACAACACAATCTGGGGGTAGAAGCCAAGACCATTCTGGTCTCCTCGCCCCAGAATATACATTACAATTTTTTAAATCTTTCATGTTGCCATCTATTCATTTTAATTGCAGAGCAGGAAATTATCTTCTAACTGTGTACCTATTTGATGCTACATTCATGTAGCGCAATCTCAGTAAAATTATTCCTCATCATTTTTGCAGCAGAGGCGGTTCCAAATCACATGCCACACAGCGAGAATCAATCAGATGGCTATTACGTTCTGGTTAACCAAGTGATGCTGTTCAGTGCTCTGTTGCTTGGTGCAATGTTGCATGTTAAGCTTGGCTTCTCTTTGCTGTGGTACTATACATGTCATACATCTGGCATGTTGACAGCTGGAATTCTGTACTTCTCCTTTTCTTGCTTGAAGTATTTGGGAAAGTGAGGTTTTCCTAGCTTCAAAGTAACATATTACAACAGCTTCAAATTATATAGCACCTTTGGATAATTACAGTGATAGGCAGGAAGCAAGGATACAAAAACCAGAATGAGAATTTTAAAATCAAAACATTGGTTAACCAGAAGCCAACATAGTTATGCAAGTCCAGAGATGATAAGGGAATGGAGCTTGCTGAGAGTTAAGACGCAGCAGAGTTTTGGATGACCCCCAATTTATTAGGGTTTAATGTGGGAGATCAACCAAGATGAGAAAAATATATTCAAATGAAAATTGCTCAAGTAATTTTTTATTCCCTACAAGATGGGAAGTGCTCCTTTTCCGCTTAGTTAGTGCCTAAGTTGTATGGAGGAGACTTTGGCGCAGACCTGTGCCCCATCATTCTGTTCTACATGTAGAACAGATCAGGAAAGGATAAACAGACTGGCAGTCTTTTAAGAGACGTTCAAGATTATGAATGGTTTTGATAGAGCAGACAGACAGAGACAGCGTTTTTCCATTTATGGAAGAGGTTATCAAAATATGATAGCCACCAAAAACAAAGAGGAATTTTGGAAGAAACTTCTTTACCTAGCGTCTAGTGAAAAGATTAATTATATTCAAGTGGAAGTTAAGTAAGCATGCGAGAGTGAATTGTATGCAAAGACATGCTGATAGCTAGATCTTAAGTGGAGTCTAAATACTGGTAAGGACTGTTGGGCCAAATGGTCTGTTTGTGTACTGTATATTCTATGCAATTCTTGAGGCATGAATTGAAGCTGTTGCCTTTGCATGTTAGTGAGTAACACTTATCTTTGTGCAATAAAAGAAGGAATTAGTGGAAGGATCACTGTAGGTTCTATACCCATATCTTAGTGAGCAGAGATAGTAGGAACTGCAGATGCTGGAGAATCTGAGATAACAAGCTGTAGAGCTGGATGAACGCAGCAGGCCAAGCAGCATCAGAGGAGCAGGAAGGTTGACGTTTCGGGTCTAGACCCTTCATCGGAAATGGGGGAGGGGAAGGGGGTTCTGAAATAAATAGGGAGAGAGGAGGAGGCGGATAGAAGATGGATAGAGGAGAAGATAGGTGGAGAGGAAACAGACCTATCTCCTCCCTACCTCCCCACCTACACTCACCTTTACTGGCTCCATCCCCGCCTCTTCGACCTGTCTGTTTCCTCTCCACCTATCTTCTCCTCTCTCCCTATTTATTTCAGAACCCCCTTCCCCTCCCCCATTTCCGATGAAGGGTCTAGGCCTGAAACGTCAGCCTTCCTGCTCCTATGATGCTGCTTGGCCTGCTGTGTTCATCCAGCTCTACACCTTGTTTTCTTGGGTAGATTTGGGTCGTTTTGCTTGGAGCAGAGGAGACTGAGGGGGAGACCTTATTGAGACGTATAAAGTTGTGAAGGGCATGGACATGGTAGATGGAAAGAAACTCTTCCCCTTGATGGAGGGATCGATGACCAGGGGCATAGATTTAAGATAAGGGGCAGGAGGCTTGGAAGGGATGCCTGAAAGGGTGGTACAGGCATAAAGCATGGTAACATTCTAACATGTATACTTGTGTTGCCAAGGTATACAAGGCTATGAGCCAACTGTTGGGAAATGGGATTAGAATAGTTAGGTTCTGAGGAACGGTCACTGGACCCGAAACATTAACTTTTTTTTTCCTTCACAAATACAGCCAGACCTGCTGAGCTTTTTCAGCAACTTTGTTTTTGTTCCTGATTTACAGCATCTGGAGTTCTTTCGGTTTTTAATTAGAATAGTTAGGTGGTTGTTTTTGACTGGAGTAAACTCAATGGGCCGAAGGGCCTTTTTTATGCTGTAGACTGCTATGATTTAAATCAGCCTGAGTTCCAAGGCAGAGTCTTCATCAAAAATAGTTCATGTCTGTAGAACCTTACTGCTGCTTATGACAGTCTAGATAGCATAAATCCCCCAAAGTTATCGTCAAATAACATCTGTACAACTATATATTTACTTCTTCTCAGTATCTGAACCTAGCCTCTATCTTCTTCAGCCTACCTGTACTGCTCCACTGGACTCGTAGAACCACTCAGCATCTACTCTTGAGCTCTGATGCCTCTTGTCTCCTTTTGAATTGTTTTAACCAGAAGTTGTGGACTGGAGGGCAGGTCTTATCAGGAAAGGTTGAGGGAGCTAAGGCTTTTTTCATTGGAATGAAGAAGGATAAGAGGTGACTTGATAGAGGTTTACAAGATGATGAGAGGCATAGATAGAGTGGATAGTCAGAGACTTTTTCCCAGGGCAGAAATGACTATTACGAGGGGGCATGATTTTAAGGTGATTGGAGGAAGGTATAGGGGAGATGTCAGAGGTAGGTTCTTTACACAGAGAGTGGTGGGCGTGTGGAATGCGCTGCCGGCAATGGTAGTGGAGTCAGATACTTTAGAGACTTTTAAACGACTTTTAAACGGCACATGGAGGATAGTAAAATGTAGGGTATGCAGGGTAGATTGATCCTATTAGGATAATAGGTCGGCACAACATTGTGGGCCAAAGGGCCTGTACTGTGCTGTACTGTTCTATGTTCTATGTTCTATGTTCAAATCTAATTTTTAGTCTTTATTTCCTCAACAGCTGTGATGATTACTTTCCTTTCTCAGTTTCTTATTTCAGTTTGTGTCTATTGGAAAATCCAGCTTTGCCTACAGAATCCATCACTCTTGCTTCCCTTCAGTGCACTGAATACAATGTTGAGAAGAGATCAACAGGAAGATAGGAAAATAGTATATATATATATCATTTGTAAATATCAAAATACAGAATTTACGTTTTGAAATGCTGGACATCCAAAACCTAAAAATTATGAATGATGCATTTCCATATTCGTTGGACCCATCAGATCATTGCCAGTTTAAGGCCGGAATATTAAAGTCTTTACAAAAGGAAAGTTTTTATTTGTTGCCGTCCTAAAAGAACTCTGATTTATAGAAGAGCTTTAACTGGAGAGAGAAATATTTGAAGGAACAGAATACTTTTGGCCTCAGAGCAATGAAAAGGGAAAGGACAAGATCAAAAGATATATGAATTAGAAGCAAAATGAGCTTTTTTAAAATTCATTCATGGGAAGTGGGCATTGCTGGCTGGTCCAGCATTTCTTGCCTATCCTTAGTTGCCCTTGAGAAGGTGGTGATGCGGTCCCTTCTTGAACCAATGCAGTCCAAATTAAACAATGGATCAGAAAGATGGCTCACTTAATGGCTTATCAGTAAATAGACGACATAATTTGATTAGGGAGATCCTGGCCTACACTAATCTTAGCTATATGGGGCTGGGCATCAGAATTATTCTCAGTGCTATGGTTTAGAAAGTTCCTTCTCCTGATAATGTGTATGGATGGGTAGGTGGGAGGTGGGTGGAGATGACCTCTGGAATGATGGCAGGATTGGCCTCACATATGATGCATCTTATCTTGGCAGGGGCTGGAGAGAAGGTGGTGTATAGGCTAAACTTCAACTATAGGGAGGGTGGGGAACATAGAATAGACCACCAGATTTGTACCAGTTTTTCTGTTTGAGAAAATGGATAACTATAATTTTGTTACAGAAAGGTTACACATTAAGCGATAATTAGTTGCTTCCAATTATTGTGATAACTGCTTTGCATGTTAGACATTTGTGACAAGGGAAAGACATTTCAGCTTGGTAAAAAAATTGCAGCTGGTATAAATTTAGATTTAAAACAAGGAAAGAAAATCTAAATCTAAATCTAAGTTAAATAAGAGAGAGTGATTCATCACCCAAGAGATTGTGGGTAAAAATAATTGTCTAACACAGTGAATCATACAAATTACATGACCCCACAGTGTATCTTTTAGCCTCTGCCCCCAGCTGTAGCATTCAGCCCGTATTTATACTCTTAACAGCATTGTTGAAGTCCGAATGAGTGTATTGACACCCAATGAAGAGTTCAAATCTCAGACAACACAAACAAAGAAGCCAGGATCAAGAGGCAGTGAAGCAGAACATTTTCATCCAAGTAATTTACTTGTTGAATATTTTTCCAGAAAGGACAATGATGTGGAGAGCTTAGCTGCATTAAATAGGCAACAGGGTATCTTTCTGGAGAGAGCGAGCGAGAAGTCCATTGCTGTGGTGTCAAGGTGGAGTTAAAATTCACCAGTATGGATGGGTATTGTCATTTAAAATGGTCATGCTTGCCTGCTGTGTGGAGATATTTATCCACCAAATGATCTACCCTCCATGTCTGAAGGTGTTGATTCTTGCTGGGGAGTGGGTGGAGGGATATTTCCACAGCACAGGCAATTTTCTATCAAGTGGCTTTTCTTGATTTGTAAATGGACTGCCAGCAGCCTACTCATTCCTACTCTTCAGTGAATATTTCTCAGCAGGGATGCTGCATGCTTCTTCTCTGGATCAGAAAGCTCAATCCTATTTTAAAAACAGGTTCCATTATAGACTTGGAAGTCTTACAGAGAGACCTGGGGGTTCATGTACATCAGTCTTTGACGGTGGGAAGACATAACGAGAGAGTAATTACTTTATAAGTAGAGTTATTGAGCAAAGCAGATTATTAGATTCAGTTCTGGTCACTAGATTTTGGGAAGAATGGTTTGATACGCCCTATAAGGTCCATGGAGAATCACTAATTAATCTTCTCATTGAGTATGAGTTCCCTTAGTAATAGGAAATGGCCTGCCCACTTGGAACTCATCATCTGTGCTACGGTAGGGCATCAGATGTTGGATCAGATGGTTACATGCTCAAATCACGTTAAGCTAAAGTGTATGACTGCAGCTTAACTCCCTGGATTTAGAAGGGCTCTTGTGGTGGTGTTCCTACCTCTGAGCTTGGAGGCCTGGGTTCAAGTCCCACCTGCTCCAAAGGTGTATTATAACATCTCTGAATAGGTTGATTAGAAAATATATAAAACAGATCCAGGGCAGCCCGCTGTGGAGGCCATTACCTCAGCCAGCTGTCTGCCACTCTTCTGTACTATGTTCATGCCCGGCTGTCATTGGACAGGGAGCATGTGGTGCCTACCAATGCCTTTGGAGAGAGTTGGGCACTGCGGGGGATACAGTGCTTTATTTCCCTCTCCAACTCTAGTTTGATTTAGCCCCTTCTCGCTTTCCCTACCCCTCCCTCACCTTTGATGACTTACATTGCCCATAATGGGTTTTGCATATAAGTATCTAATTGACTACACAGGCGATTACTGGTGGCAGTTAATAGTTTTCTTTTAAAAAGTCATGGTGATTTGATTGCGGAGAAAAGAACTGTTCAGTTGAATGTGATAGCACTTCCAGATATTAAAAAAGTGCAGATCCAGAAATGGCTCCGCAGGATTGTCTGTCCCAGACTGGGATTAGCCTAGTATGCCACAACTAGTGGCTCTGTTTTGGTGTTCAACAGTAAATGATGTTCCTTTTCAGTTGGGCTTCCTGAGGTATTATGGTTGGGAAGGACCTTGAGGGGATGTGGAGGAGAGTTACCAGACTCCTGGTTAATTCCAGATTTCAGGGACAACAAACACCTCAATTTTTGACTTTATGATATCTAGAAGCAACTAAAGGTATTTTGACCCAGGGCACTCTCCTGAGGAACTCCTGCAATGATGGCCAGAGACTGAGATTGAAACAAAGGATTTAGGAGCAGGAATAATCTGGCTCACAAGAGTACTCTGCTATTCAGTAAGATCATGGCTGATCTGGTGTGATCTCAACTCACTTTCCTGTCTGCCCCCCCATAACACTTGCTTCTTTCATATATTGAAATCTACCTAACTCTGCCTTATATAAATTCAATGACCCACCCTCCACTGCTTTCTGGCAAAAATAATTTCACAGGCTAGTGATACTCTGAGAGAAAAAAGAACTCATCTCCATCTTAGGGCAGCTCATGGTTGGCACTGCTGCCTCACAGCACCAGCCACCTGGGTTTATTTTCAGCCTTGGGTAACCATCTGTATGGAGTTTGCACATTCTCCCCGTGTCTGTGTGGATTTCCGTCGGATGCTCTGAATTCTTCCCATAGTCCAAAGACGTGCAGGTTAGTTGGATCATATAAATTCGGAATGGAGTAGAACACCAACACTTTGACTAGAGATTGCACTGATGATGTTTCCTAGAAAGGTAACGAAATATCTGCACACCATGGAACAACTGGCTCGGTAAGCAAACAAATAACCGCATCCACAACCTGAGCTACAAATTTTCACTAACACCTTAAAAATCTAGTAAACCTTCTCTGGAACACCTCCAATGCATTTTTGTCCTTCTTCATGTAAGGAGATGAAAACTGCACAAAGTATTTGAGATGTGGTCTCATCAGTGCCCCATATAACCAGAATATGCTTACTTTTATAAGTAAGTTCTCCACTGGACCCTAAACGTTAACTCTGATTTCTGTCCACAGATGCTGCCAGACCTGCTGAGTTCTTCCAGCAATTTGATTTTGTTCTTGATTCTTACTTTTATAGTCAATTCCTCTCGTAATAAACAATAGAATTCCATTAACCTTCTTAATTGCTTGCTGGACTTTCATACTAACTTCTTCTTATGATTCATGCACTAGAACACGAGATCCCTCTGCATCTCAGAATTCTTTTTTTTATTCATTTTGTTGGATGTGGGTGTTGCTGGCTGGCCAGCATTTCTTGCCCATGCCTAATTGCCCTTGAGAAGGTGGCGATGAGCTGCCTTCTTGAACTGCTGCAGTCCACCTGCTGTGGGTTGACCCAAAATGCTATTAGGGAGGGAATTCCAGGATTTTGACCCAGTAACAGTGAAGGAACAATGATATATTTCCAAGTCAGGATGGTGAGTGCCTTGGAGGGGAACTTGAAAGTGGTGGTGTTCCCATATATCTGCTGCCCTTGTCCTTCTAGATGGAAGTGGTCGTGGATTTGGAAGGTACAATCTGAGGATTTTTGGTGAATTTCTGTAGTGCATCTTGTAGATAGTACACACTGCTGCTACTGAGCGTTGGTGGTGGATGGAGCGGATGCTTGTGGATGTAGTGCCAATCAAGCGGGCAGCTTTGTCCTGGATGGTGTCAAGCTTCTTGAGTGTTGTTGGGGCTGCAGTCATCCAGACAAGTGGGGAGTATTTCATTACACTCCTGATTTGTGCCTTGTGGGTGGTGGACAGGCTTTGGTGAGTCAGGAGGTGAGTTAGTCGCCACAGAATTTCTAGCCTCTGACCTGCTGTTGTAATCACTGTGTTTATGTGGTGAGTCCAGCTGAGTTTCTGATCAATGATAACTCCCAGGATGTTGATAGTGGGGGATTCAGTGATGGTAACACCATTGAATGTCAAGGGGCAGTGATTAGATTGTCTCTTATTGGTGATGGTCATAGCCTGATATTTGTGTACCGCGAATGTTACTTGCCACTTGGCAGTCCAATCCTGGATATTGTCCAGATCTTGTTGCATTTGAACATGGACTGCTTCAGTATCTGAGGAGTCACGAATGGTGCTGAACATTGTGCAATCATCAGCGAACGTCCCCACCTCTGACCTTATGATGGAGGGAAGGTCATTGATGAAGCAGCTGAAGATGGTTGCGGTTAGGACACTACCTGAGGAACTCTAGCTGAGGTGACTGATCTCCAGCAGCCACGACCATCTTCCTACATGTCAGGTATGACTCTAACCACTGGATAGTTTGCCCCCGATACCCATTGATTCCAGTTTTGCTAGGCCTCCTTGATGCTAAACTTGGTCAAATGCAGCCTTGATATCAAGGGCTGTCACTCTCACCTCACCTCTGGAATTCAGCTCTTTTGTCCATGCTTGAACCAAGGCTGTAGTGAGGTCAGGAGCTGAGTGGCCCTGGCGCAACCCAAACTGGGCGTCACTGAGCAGGTTATTGCTGAGCAGGTGCTGCTTGATAGCACTGTTGATGACACCTTCCATCACTTTACTGATGATCGAGGGTAGACTGATGGGGCAGTAATTGGCCGGGTTGGATTTGTCCTGCTTTTTATGTACAGGACATAAGTGGGAAGTTATTATTATTATTCTGCAGTTATTATTCATATTTTCCCACCTTATATTTCACCTGCCAGAATTTTTCCCAGTCATTCCACTTATCCACGTAGCTAGGCAACCTTATTATGTCCTCTTCACAGCATACCTTCCTACCTGTTTTTGTGTCATCTGCAAATTCAGCCTTCAATCCCCTTGTCTAAGTCTTTGATACAAATTGCAAAAATGCAGACATGTAGGAGACTCCACTCATCACATCTTGCCAATTTTAAAGAGACACACTAATGCATACAGGCAAAGTCAACATGGTTTTGTGAAAGCTGTTCAACTAATTTATTAGAGGTTTTTTGAGAAATTAACAAGGTGAATAAAGAGGAACCTGTTAATGTAGTGTACCTAGATATCAAAAGAGTATTTGATAAGATATAATACCAAAAATGATTACAAATTAAAAGACCTCATGATGCAAGAACAAATTTATTAGCATGGATCTGGGACTGGCTCATTTATAGGAAGTAGAGAACGAGGGTAAATGGGTCTTTTTTCAGGTTTGCAAGCTGTAACTCATGGGGTGTAACAAGGATCAGAGCTGAAGCCTCAACTATTTATAATCAATGTCAATACCTTGGATGTGGGGAGAGAATTATGCTAGCTAAATTTAAATGTCTGTAGCACGGATAAAAAGTATTTAAAAAAAAGCATGGCTGAGGGATGGACAGGATTGGCAGCTCAATGTTCTGGGATACAGATGCTATAGGAAGGATACAAAGGGAAGCAGGAGAGGAGGGGGAGTGACATTTTTGATTAGGGGAAGCGTAACTGCTGTACTTAGAGAGGATATTCCTGGGGGATCGTCCAGTGAAGCTCTCAGGGTGGAACTGAGAAATAAGAAGGGGATGATCACCTTAATGGCATTGTCTTATAGGCCCCCCCCAATAGAAACTGAGGAGCAAATATGTAGACAAATCTCAGATGCAAGAATAATAGTGTTGTATTAGTTGGGAATTTTAACTTTCCAGACATTGGCTGGGACTGCCAAAGTGTTAAAGGCTTGGTTGGGGAGGAATTTAAGTGTGTTCAAGAAAATTTTCTTTATCAGTTATGTAAATGTCCCTACTAGAGAAGGAGCAAAATGCAGCCTTCTCTTGAGAAATGAGGCAGGGCAAGTGACTGAGGTGTCAGTAGGGGAGCACTTTGGGAACCCTGATCATAATTCTATTAGTTTTAAACTGGTTATGGTAAAGGACGGGCCTTGTATAAAAGTTAAAGTTTTAAATTGGAGTAAGACCAATTTTGATGGTATGAGCCAGGAACTTTCAAAAGTTGATTGGGGGAGGCTGTTTGCAGGTAAAGAGATGACTGGCATGTGGGAGACTTTCAAAAGTAAGATAGTGAGAGTTCAGAGACAGTATGTTTCTGTTAGAGTGAAGGGCAAAGCTGGTAAGAGTAGAGAACATGGGATGACTAGAGATATTGAGGCTCTGATCAAGAAAAAGAAGGAGGCATATGTCAGATATAGACAGTTGGTTTCAAGTGAATCCCTTGATGAATGGTCAAAGATGGCAGTGGAGTAGGTATCCTGTACTGGAGCTTGTCCGCTCCAACCGGTTTTCTTTTCCTTTTTGCTCCATCTCTTTTTTTTTTCACTTGCATACCTTGTCCTGAGCTTGGGTGGTAGTGAGAACCCAGGGCGCTGACCTCAAGCTGGACCCAGGGCACGGACCTCGAGTGGGTCTAGGGTGGAGTAAAGTGAGCCCCTGCTTAGTGTCCCAGGGCAAGCACAGGACCTGGAATTGGCGGCTGCCACATTGGCAGAGGTGATAACAGCGAGGTAGGCCCAGCGGCAAAGGGTGGTGCTTGAGGATCGGCGACTTTGTTGCAAGTTGGGTCTGGTGCTGGTCGCGGCAAATTGGTGGCAGAGGGGCACCACGGCAACAATTGAGGTGGGCCCAGCGGCAAGAGACGCGACTCTGACACTGGTTAGTTCACTACAGGCGATGGTGAGACAGTGGTAGAAGGATCATAGCGCAGGCGTCTCGATGGTGATGAGCCAGCTCAAAATTGATGGACTGTCTTTAAGCTATATCTTTCTTTTTTCCTTATTCTTAAATTATTCAAAATGGCACTGTTTTGTGGTGACAAACAAAAGCTTTTCATTGCATTTTATTGCATTCTTACTGTAAAATACACGTGACAAAAAGTCAAAATCAACCAATAAGGGGCGTAGGAGAACACTTAAGAAGGAAATCAGGACGACAAAAAGGGGACATGAGATAGATTTGGCAGATAAGTTTAAGGAGAATCCAAAGTGATTCTATAAGTACGTAAGGGCAAATGAGCAACTAGGGAGAGAATTGAGTCCCTTAAAAATTAACAAGGCCATCTATGTGTGGAACCACAGGAGATGGGTGAGATACTAAGTGAACATTTTGCATTATTAATTACTGTGGTAAAGGACACGGAAGCTAGGGAACTGAGGAAATAAAGAGTGATGTCTTGAAAAGAGCCCGTGTTACAGAAGAGGTGGGCTGGAGATCTTAAAAAGGTAGATAGATCCCTGGGACCTGATCAAGTGTATCCTAGGAGATTGTGGTAAGCTAGGGAAGAAATTGTGGGGCCCCTAGCAGGGGTATTTATATTATCTACAGTCACAGATGAAGTGCTGGAAGACTGGAGGGTGGCCCATGTTGTGCCTTTAATTAAGAAAGGCTGCAAAGAAAAGCCAGGGAACTACAGACCAGTGAATCTGACATCAGTGGTGGGTAAGTTGGAGTGGCACGGTGGCACAATGGTTAGCACTACTGCCTCACAGCACCAGGGCCCTGGGTTCGATTCCAGCCTTGGGCGACTGTCTGTGTGGAGTTTGCACATTCTCCCTGTGTCTGCATGGGTTTCCTCTGGGTACTCTGGTTTCCTCCCACAGTCCAAAGATGTGCAGGTTAGGTGGATTGGCCATGCTAAATTGCCCTAGTGTTCAGGGATGTGTAGATTAGGTGGGTTATGCAGGGATGGGTCTGGGATTCTCTGAGGGTCAGTGCGGACTTGTTGGGCTGAAGGGCCTGTTTCCACACTGTAGGGATTCTATGAAAAGTTGTTGGTGGAGATTCTGAGAGGCAGAATACACATGCATTTGGAAAGGCTAGGACTGATTAGGGATGGTCAGCATCATTTTGTGCATGGGATATGGTAGCTCACTAACTTGACTGAGTTTTTCGATGATGTGACCAGGAAGATTGATGAGGGCAGAGTGATAGATGTTGTCTACATAGACTTTAGCAAGGTCTTTGATAAGGTTCTACATGGTAGACTGGTTAGTAAAGTTAAATCACATGGGAGGTTTTGCATTTTGGTAAGACAAACCAGGGCAGGACTTACACAGTTAATGGTAGGGGCCTGGGGAGTGTTGTCGAGCAGAGAGACCTGGGGTTCAGGTACATATTTCCTTGAAAGTAGTGTCACCAATAGACAGGGTAGTGGAGAAGGCTTTTGGCACGCCTGCTTTCATTGGCCAGAGCATTGAGTACAGGAGTTGGGATGTCCTTTTGCAGAAGTACAGGACATTGGTTAGGCAAATTTTGGAATACAGCATAGTTCTGGTCACCCTGGTATAGGAAGGATATTATTAAATTGGAAAAGGTGCAGAAAGATTTACAAGGATGTTACTGGTGGTGGAGGGTTTGAGCTATAAGGAGAGGCTGGATAGGCTGGGACTTGTATCCCTGGAGTGTAGGAGGCTGATGGATGACTTCATAGAAGTTTATAAAATCATGAGGGGCATGGATAGGGTGAATAGACAAGATCTTTGCCTTGGGGTGAGGGAGTCCAAAATAGAGGGCCATTGTTTAAGCTGAGAAGGGAAAGATTTAAAAGGGACCTGAGGGGCAACTTTTTCATATAGGAGGTGGTGTGTATATAGAATGAACTGCCAGACGAAGTGGTAGATACAGGTATCTTTGGACCGGTACATGAGTAGGAAAGATTTGGAGGGATTTGGCCCAAACCTAGGCAAATGGGACTACTTTAGTATGGGATACATGGTTGGCATGGATGAATTGGACTGAAGGGTCTGTTTTCATGCTATTTGACTCTATGACTCTAAATTCATAGCCAACATTAAAGGAAAGAAATGTGATCTAATAGCCATTGTGGAATGGCTGCAGGAAGACAAGAATTTGGTCCTGAATATTGCGCAGTATATGACATTCAACAAGAATTACAAACCAGGCAAATGTGGAGGCGTCAGACTCTTAATCCAAGCTGGCCCTGCAATACATAGAGATGACTGGTTTAGGACACGATATAGAGCCAGTTTCGGTAGATATAGGGAATAGAGAGAAAAAATGTCATTAGTGGAAATGGTTCACAGATCCCCTGGGCGGAACTATAATGTAGGATGAAGTATATAAAGAAGAGGAATTGGGTGCTGGTGAGAAAGGGATGGCAATAACCACTGTAGGTTTTGAATGAAAAGTTTATCAAATACTCTCGAGATAGTTTCTTCGTGCAGCACGTTCTGGAATCAAGTAAAAGGCAGGTTATATTCGATTTATTATTTTGTAATGAGGCAGAAGTAGGGACCACTGAGTAAAGGCATCTCTAATTAGCAGCGATCACAATATGATTGAATTTTACATCCAGTTTGAAAGGGAGAAGTGTGGGTCTAAGATTAGTATTTAAACTTAAATAAGTTTAAGTCGTGCGGATATGAAGCCGCGCTTGCTGAAATGAGATGGGATATAATGCGAAGAAATAGATCAATAGGGAGGCAGTTCAGAGAAAATTTTAATAAACTAGAATGAGTATTTAAAGAAAATATCCAAAAAGGTGCCCCACTACTTGTGATTAATTAAAGAAAATTTTGAAAGCATGAAACTTTAAAAAAAAGCATGTAATTGCACAAAGCTGAGTGGCAGGTCAGATAACTGGTCAGAATGTACAGAATGGCTGAGAATGACTAAAAGGTTAATCAGCAGAAATAAATTAGAGTATGAAAGGAAGTTAGTAGAAATATAAATATGGACAGCAAGAGTTTCTGCAGACATCCAAAAAGGTAAAGAGTAAATAAAGTAATTGTTGATTCCCTGGAGAGTGAGGATGGGATATTGATATTCGATAACAAATATAAAGTCTCATAATCCCAGAGGACCTTCGTCCTCATTAGAGAACAGAGCGCTGTTCTCTCATTAGAGATGACTGGTATTGGGTTTAACCTAGGGTTCTCCACACCTCATGTAATGGCTGAGGTTGAGAAGGCACAGTAACCCCAGATGATGCAAGAATTGAACTGTGCATTTAGCATCACTCTGCATCACAAACCAGCCATCCAGCCAACTGAACTAACCAATTATAAGAAAATGGTGGATGTAACAGAAAAAGACTTTTCTTTTGCCTTCATCGCAAAGATTTTAAAAAATCCCAATAATAGCTTTAAATCAGGAGGTGGAAAGTAGAGGGGAACTTGACAAAATTAAATCAACAGGGAAGTCGTACTGAGCAAAGTTCAGCTATGGAGCTATGGACGGACAATTCTTTGGATCCTGATGAACTTCACCCTAGGATCTTAAAGAAGTGGCTAATAAGGTAGTGCGTGACATAATGCGGTCATGCTAATTTTCCACAATGCACTAGATTCTGGAAAGATTCCATCAGATTTGAAAAAAAGCAATAGTAACTCACTCTTATTCAAACAGAGAGGGAGGCAAAAAATAGGTCACTGTAGACCACTTGCTGTTCCTCTCCCTCTGTCTACACATAAAGCACTGAATCATTTCAGAAGAAGAATCACATCAGACTCAGATGTTAACTCTGTTTCTCTCTCCACAGATGCCATTGAGTTTCTCTAGCACTGTTTTTATTGTTAACTTTCGGCTGGTTAGCTTGAGGGCTTTTGTGAGAAAGGTGATAAAATTGATCATAAAAGAGTTTTTTGTTAATTGGGAAGCATCAGCATGGTTTTATGAAAGGGAAATTATTTCGGATGTGGAATCCAAAACAAACAAATCAGCTGTGATCTTAGTGAATGGCAGGACAGGCTTGAAGGTCTGAATGGTCTACTTCTGCTCCTAATTTGTATGTTCATATATCTGATTTTCCTTTGAGTTACAACATCTCCTCTCACATGATTACTTCCACCCATTATTTAATGCAATCTCTACTGCACCACTTGTATGATTCACAGGAGCACGGGTCCCAACATGGTTGTTAGGAAGCCTATCCCATTGGTACAGCTCCCAATTTAATGCCTACTTGTGCCAGTGGCCCCAGGATCAAAAACCCATTTCACCTATGTCATGTTGATTGACCTCCAACAATAGCCATCTTGGTTTTATGCTACATATGACTCTGACCATTGGAGAGCTTACTGTCTGATTCTCATTGACTTCAATTTTGCTAGGGCACCTTGATGTCACTCTTGGCCTCCATTGTTATGATTCTATGATTATGTAGATCAAGCTGCCGGAAAGGGTAACCAAACAGGAAATTATACCAGTGTTCTAATGGACAAAATCCTGACAGCAAATAGCATTCAGGATAAATTTAGAAATGCATTGGAATTATTTTGCAGGAAATTGGATGGCTGGCTTGTATGGATTAATAATTTGCTGCAAGTTCTCATAATCATTTCATGATTTTCATCTTGCATCCAGACAGATAAGACTCATCAGTTCAGCATCACTCCTTATAGCATAACCTGACTGGAGTTTGAGCCTGGGGCCTGTATTTTTCATGGATCTCAGTACCACAACACATGGCATGTTTGCACATTGAGCCATTGACGAGTAATTGGCCACATTTAATTGAAGAAAGAATCATTTGTTCTGCTGATGACAACAATGTACAGTCTTGTGTTTATCTGCAGAAGAAATGGCTGATGAACATGTGATGCATGAGTCGCTAAAGATATTGAATCACAAAATGGAAATAGAAATCAAAATATTAAACATTGTTGTGCATTGCAGCATGAAATTGAATACTGGCATTTGTACTGAAGAAGCTGTTCTTGTTCTATACAGTACTCCTACACACACAGACTTAGGTTTTCCCATTGTCTCATAATGCACACTGTGCAGCATCTCTGTTCATTTTTGTTCCCCAGTGATTCACTCTTTTTTTGTGCTCAACTGATGAGGGGGCTGTACTGCTCACCATTGAATTCACTTGTCAGTGTGCAAGTTGGAAATTGCCTTTCTGCACTTACATTTGGTACTAAAGTGACAATGTGCTGAGATTCCTACAGCAGCTCATTATCTGCCAATGACTGCTGTGAATAAAGTAAAGCTGCTGGATTTCCTGCGAACGCATTCTGCTCTTCCATCACTAAAAGTGAAAGTGAATGATCTAATTCATGTTGTCAGTGGCACAGGGGCACATTCAATATTGATTGGTCAAAGCTGCACAAAACCTATGTGTCCCTTAACCACAAGCTAATGACAAAATTGAGTGAGTCGTGCAGTGGTTTGAACACTAGTGTTTCACCCCTGGGACCTGCAAAGATATGGAAGTTTGAGATTGAGAACCTAAAACCAAAATTAAAACTGAAACATTTAGAACCAGTTTAGAATTAAGAAACCATTTTGATCTTAATGGAAGCTAATCGCTTTATATTGAACTACTGAAAGGTCCTTTAATAAGTTAGCTTGCAATCAAATAAGTTAAAGCACTTTTCCTTTAATGTCTGATTTTGATTCTTAATGTCAGTTTCAAACCGATCACACTTCAGTCATTTGTTTTAGTTGGCTGGGTGTCTGATGTGTGGAAACTCATTCCCATGTTTAACCGTCTCTGAATTGATCTGCTATAAGACCCACGTTGCTACAATTTCTATATAGTAACTGTGGAGCAAAATGTTCTTTTCATTAGGAAGCAGTCTACTTATCTAATCCAAAAAGGTTCAGCCAAATGTCAGAGCTAAGCCTAAGGAACCCAAAACTGCTGCAATAGTTCACACTGTTAGAATTGCACAGGTCACTACGGAGCACCAGTGACCTTCCCATTGCTGGTCAGTTTCCCCCAGGAATGGTTATCTGGCAATTTTTAGAAAGAATCCTTTCTGCCAGTAACATATTTCCCAGCAGACCTCAACAATAAACCAAGCAGCTGCTTAGTCATCAACAGTGTGTTGATGTACTATATGTAGTGATTATAATGGTGTCAGTCAGGTGGACATCATAGAATATAAGTTTCCTGATTGGGGTTGTTAATCTGGTCCAATCAGACAGCCCTGGGTAACAGATAAAAGAGGAGTGTCTGACCTTCTGATACTCTGAGAACTGTTTCTGATGGAGCTGGACCAGTGTCAGGGACTCTCCACGTGTAAGTAAAGGATGACTTGGTGACAGGATACTGGCCTCTGTGGAGTTATTTCAGTGGCGATGAAAGTAAAGCACGTTCTTGAAGAAACTCACTTGCAACAGTCGTCTTTGAGTTGGAGTAAGCATTTCTGACATCCTGAGATAGTAGGAACTGCAGATGCTGGAAAATCTGAGATAACAAGGTGTAAAGCTGGATGAACACAGCAGGCCAAGCAGCATCAGAGGAGCAGGAAGGCTGACGTTTCGGGCCTAGACCCTTCTTCAGAAACCTTGTTATTTCTGACATCCTGCCGTTATTTGGGAAGCTTGAGTTATCAGAACCAATCAAAATAAACATCTATTTAAATGGTCAACCAGTTCTGATGGAGATTGATACTGGCGCAGCCGTATCTGTGATTGCAGAACTAGTCTTCAACAAAATTCGCTCTGGACTCCAATCTTAAGTTTGACAAGACCTCAGATAGACAGAGAACCTATGCAAGGGAACCATTACAAATGAAGGGTACAACTTTGGTTCTGGTGTCTTATGAGAAGCAGCTGGCTCTGTTACCACTGATTATAGTAAAAGGTTCAGACCCAAGCTTGATGGGTTGAAATTGGTTGAGAAAGACTCACATAGATTGGCTCAACATTTTGCGATTAGAAAATGGCTGCCTGAATAAAGTCCTAATTAAATACCTGGAAGCCTTTTGGAAAGGTCTAGGGGCTATCAAAGGAGTCAAGGCCACCTGGCATGTGGACCAGGAAGGAATTCCTCAATTCTGCGAGGCCCACCCAATGTCATTTGCCTTACAGAAAAAGTAGAGGCAGAAATCAGAAGGCTGGAAAGCAAGGGAATCATCAAACCAGTACAGTTTGTGGAATGGGCAGCACCAGTCATACTGATTTTGAAGCTTGATATATCGGTTCGCCTTTGCAGGGACTTGTTGGCAGAGCATAAATATGTCCTTCACGAAGCTGGACATGAGCCATGTTTATATGCACTTGAGGTTATATGAGGATTCCTAGAAGCATGCTACAATTAATACCCATAAGGTTTTGTACCAATGTACGAGATTGTCATTTGGGGTATCGTCAACCTGTGCAATTTTTCAGCAGACAATGGAAAACATTTTGCAAGGTCTGTCCCAGGTTGCCAGATATCGCGATGATGTACTAACAGGGAAGACCCAAAAAAGGACTATTTAGAGAACTTGGACATAGTCCTTAGATGTTTTTCCAAGGTGGTATCTCCAAGCACCCCAAGTCTCCTACTTGGGTTACAGAGTTGACAGGACGAGATTACACCCATTGGAAGATAAATTGAGAGAGTTCAAAGGTACCCTAGATCCCCTGTCTGCACAGGAGCTCAGGTCTTTCCTTAGCTGATAAGTTATTACAGAAAGTTTATATATAACCTGGCCTCATCCTGACACCCTTGCAGCAACTCCTAAAAAAAGGTTCAGTCTTGGAAATGGTCACATATCCAAGCCATAGCTTTCAGGGAAGTGAAGAAACAGCTATCATTCTCAGAGATAGTAAGAACTGACCAATGCTGGAGTCTGAAGAAGGGTCCCGACCTGAAACGTCAGCTTTCCTGCTCCTCTGATGCTGCCTGGCCTGCTGTGTTCCTCCAGCTCCACACTGTGTTAGCTATCATTCTCAAAGCTGTTGGCACACTATGATCCCAAGCAAGATCTGGTATTGACATATGATGCCTCCCTGTATAGTATTGGGGTAGTATTAGCTCATAGGTGGTCCAATGGAGAGGAACGCCCAATAATGTATGCCTCCAGGACTTTGGCTAATACAGAGCATAAATATGCCCAGATAGAGAAGAATGGTTTGGAGGTCATATTTGGAGTCAGGAAGTTCCACCAATACCTTTACAGATGTGTATTTGTAATAACAATGTACCACAAACCCCTGCTATATCTACTTAAAGAGGACAAGGCTGTGCCATCCATAGCTTCAAACTGAATTTAGCAATGGGCTCTAATACTAACTGCATGTAATTACAAGTCAGAACATTGTTCAGGAGGCCAAGTAGCAACTGCAGATGCATTGAGGCGCCTCCCGCTGGTACATACACCATCGTGGTACCGCTGCTAAAAGAGTTCACAATGGTTTTAAATTTTCTGGACACACTTCCAGTCATGGCTGACAGTATTACACTTTGGATGCAGAAAGATCTGGTCCTGGCAAAACTGAAACAGCTATTGGTGACAGGGGAAAACCAAAGGGCCATCACAACCAGAATTGAAACCTTGATCACAGTAGAGGATGGTATGTTATTATGGGGAGAAAGAATGATTGTCCCGAGCAAAGGTCACTGTTAGATACAGGCTGAATTCCTCCAGGGCCATCTAGGGATCTCCAAAATGAAGATGTTGATGAGAAGTTATGTTTGGTGGCCAACCTTGCATGCAGGCATAGCCACATTGGTGGGGCTGTACCCAGAGTGAACAAGGACAAAAATTACTACCAATAGCGCCCCCTCATTTGTGGGAATTTCTGGGTAAATGCTGGACTCCGTTACATGTTAACTATGCAGATCCTTTCATGGGGTCTATATTATTAGACATTGTAGACACCCAGTGAAAGAGGTTTAACGTACATAGAGTTCATTTGTCAAAAATGGGAACGACGATAGAAAATCGATGCATATCTTGCAATGCACGGACTCTCAGTCACAGATAATGGGCAATTGTTTACCGGCAGGGAATTTGAGTATTTCCTAAAGTTGGATGGGATTTGACATTTGAGTTCAGCTCCATACCATTCATCATCCGGAGGCCTGGCAGAAAGAGCAGTCCAAACTTTGAAAGCTGGCTTGAAAAAACAGCCAGGTGCAAGGCTGGATGAACACAGCAGGCCAAGCAGCATCATAGGAGCAGAAAGGCTGACGTTTCGGGCCTAGACCCTTTTCTGATGAAGGGTCTAG